>NC_081768.1:30581515-30888598 GCF_963082965.1 Carassius carassius | reverse complement strand
GTCATTCAGGCTGTTCACATTATCTTTTAGCGCGTACTGTGTTTTATGATATTCTGTTTTAACTCGTAATGTGTTTTAAACCTAATATTAATGTCTGAATTAATCTATTCTAATCTTAATTAATCTGTAAACTTTTTTTTTAAATGCTGTGAATGTTCATGCTCATTTTAAAAATAGAAATGTCCTAGTCTCCTACAGCCTTAGCAGTTGATAATCGACGGACTGTTATGTTAATAAGTGCCGTCATTCGGTTACGTTATATTAATGTGTTTCAGGAATCATACAACTATCAACTGGCTTGGCTTAGGATGGACCTTTCTCTAATATATTAAACAGTTTGTTATCATACAGATTGAAAGCCTGAATAGTCTCTCTCCCTTTTTTTGGGTGTGTGTTTATGTGTGTGTGAGTGTATGTGCGGGAGGGGGGCGATTATCGACTACTAATCGAATAATAAATACCCAGCGATTATCGATTATTACCTTTGCTTGAAATGCACATCCCTAGTATGAAGTACCTCAAGGTTCAGTATGAGGGCCGTTACTTTTCACGCTTTACATGTTTCCCTTGGGAGATATCATCAGGAAGCATGGTGTTAGCTTTCAGTGTTATGCTGATGATACTCAGCTCTACATTTCTTCAAGGCCCAGAGAAACATACCAATTTATAAAATGAACGGAATGCATAGTAAAAACCAATATAAAAACCTGGATGAGGAGTAATTTCTTAATGCTAAATTCTGAAAGAAAAAAAACACACACAAAAAAAACGGAGGTGTTATTTATAGGACCTAAAACTCTGCATGTAATAACCTAGGACGCTGTCTAAGACTTCCAGAGGAGAACTGCCCACCACCAACTCTGTCACAGATGGAGCTTTGGTTCCTTACCGCTGTCACCTCTGGCTTGCTTAGTTGGGGACACTTTATTCCCAGCTATTTCGTTGACTTGATTTCACAAATATTATTAAAACTGAACTGAGCTGGATGAAGACATCTTTGAATTCAATGATGAACTGCCTTTTTACTTTTATTGACACACTTTTTTCCTATTTAAGGCTGTTCAGTTGCTTGGTTACAATCTATATTGGTAAAAGCACTATATAAATAAAGGGCACTATGACTATAACATTATTTATCACAATATATCATTAATATAATCACAATATATCATTAATGGGCTGTAAAGATGTGTACATTTTTCTTATTTTGCCTAAATATCTTTTTTTTTTCTTTTTTTTTTTTTTGTAGTACTGACCTTCAGAAGCTACAGAAGATACTTAGGCCCAATCCCAATTCTACCCCTTCCCCTCCCCTCCCCTCCCCTCCGTTTCGCACGTTCACATGAAGAGGTAAGGGTAGGGGTGTCTCGATTCTCTTTTGGTTGGAGAGGTAGGGGTAAGGGGAAGGTCCAGATAGCCCTTCAAACGAAGATTTTTCGGGACCACACTTCAGACGAAGGGGTATGAATTATCACGGCAACATGGCAGCTACAGCGAACAAAAAGACACATAAATGTAAGCTTTTCTGGCATAAATAAAGATTTTAACGAAAAGTAATCATTTGTTTTATGTTACATTCAATTGTGAGTTCATATTAACGGTCATGTTACTCAAAGAAATGTTTGCAAAAAAAATCGCTAATATTTGCTAACGTCATATCATTACAGATAGTGCCACAGCATATGTCTGATCAGGGCAATAACTGCCGAAGACATTGATGGGGGCTAATCCCCCCAATAATTAGAAATCGCTAAACCATTTTCTCAAATATTGCCTATTCGATAGAGAAAGAGAGAGAGAGAAAGAAAGGGAAATTGCGTGTATAAGCGTCTGTTACTTAAAAACAGCGATTGTATCCTATCGTCGCTGGAAAATATAATGTAGCGATTCAGTATTTAAAGTGTACGTTGACAAGTTTATTTTCTCCTGGATGTGTGAGCTGCGCAATTTCTGATATGTGTGTGTGTGTCAGTAAGCAGGGCATTAATACAGAACGATAATTAAAGGCTCTAATGCACACCAGCACACCAGTATATGTGTGTATTGTAAGAGCTAGACGACGAATGATGGCGTGTGACATCATGGTAGTGGTGTCCCAATCCTTAGGGGAATATTGTCTCCCCTACCCCTTGACACTCTGTTTCAAGGGACAAGGGGAAGGGGTGAAAAATAGAATTAGGATTGGACCTTACATAATGAAAGTGTTTTTGTTTTCCATTTGAATTATTTGGTTTTAAGGAGTATAACACTATAAAAACTTCACCATCACGGGAAGGAGGAGGCAGGAACTGGACTTTCAAGTGAAGCTTTTAATAATAAAATAAACACAAAACAGCACGACAGCCCCTCACGGATGACTGCTGCGCACAAACAAAAACCAAACACAAAATAAAGTCCAGGCCTGGTTTTCTCTCGTCCTTCACTGTCATCGCTCCTCTTTTGTATCCTTTCGATCTCCTCCGTGGTACTCGAGACCGGTGAGTGGTGCAGGTGTAGCTCATTTCCAAACCACCCCACTTGTCACAAGGAGTAATTCAAAGCTTTCTATTGATATATTGATTATTTCTGGACGGATCGACGTGTCCGTCGTGACCACATTCCACCACGTGACCAGTACCAGTACGGCATAGAGCACCCAAGCTCTCCAAATGAAGTAACAGGGCTCGTTTGTGGCTGAAGAGCACATCTTCTGAATGGGCCAAGACCAATAAACCAATCTCCTTTCTAGATCTGCATGAGGATCTGCTTCAGTACCACTTATATTGCATGATTTGTTAGAAGACTGAGGACCACTTGCCTCAGCAGCATTGCGCTGTGTGCCGTTATGGTCCACATGACCACACCATTCAACAGCGTTGTCTGCACCAAAACTAATGCATTTAGCAATTTCTTTTTACATTCTGCACCTAGTCCGAGATGCCCAGAATGGCTCGCCATGCGTCTGTAAATTAGCACAGAGGGTGGTGGGGCGCTTCGTTTTCTCCAATCTGAGTGACGCCGTTGAACAATGGGGTCGAGTTCAGAATACTCACAGGATGAATAGGAAAGCTGTGTGGGCGTGCGGACCGGTTAACGGGGAGCGCAAGCCCTTTGCTGAATGTTTATGTAGGAGCAATACGTCAAGAGTGAATTCGACAGTTAATGCAGAGGTAAGATCATCGGCGGTTGCACAGGAAGCTGCAAACCCAAATCTATTAATGATTCCCACACTGACCATAGAGTGTGTGAGAGCATTATAACTGGAGGAGGAGAGGAAAGCTCTTTCTGTGAGTGTGTAACAGACCTTATTGCATTCTGAACATACACAACAGAGACATTCTCGTGGTGGCCTGCAACCGACAAGGGGACCTTGTGAGAACTTTTTGGAGGCGCATTGAGCAGAGCCTTCCTGTCCACATCCTTCAGCTCTGTCAGCGTCAGCCACAGATGCCAGTGGAGCACTACTATTTATCCCATGGTCTGTCCGATTGCCTGGGCCATCTTTTTTGAAGCTTTTAATGCAAAGTCTGTGGCCGCATACAGTAGAGCTGTAATCGGGCCTTAAAAGTTAGGCCCGACAGGACCAGAGAACGACAAGTACATTTTGATTGAGAACTTTTTTAAAGCCCGAACCCGTTTACAGCCCGACATTTTTCAAATGCGCGCACGCACACAACTCTTTTGCCTTTTGTCAATAATGAGTAATTTATACATGTTTTAATATAATTTATTCATAACTAACGTAGACTAGACCACTTGGAAGTTGGAATAAAGAACTAATATAAGTCCTCTGTAACATTGTAACATCTCATCACTATAAATAGACATAGGCTCCTTTAGCCTATAAATAGGCCAACGCATCAATAAAAACGAGTCATTTTATACTAATTAAATTAAGATAAATTTTAAATTAAGATGGGTATTTGGCAATAACGAAATTAAGATAAAGGCTCCGCCGGATTTGCTTTGCACTAGCAGATGAAATTTAATAAAAGAATAATGCCAACATAAGCGTATTCTCATTATAGACACGGTCAAAACCTTTGCATTAGTTGCTGGTGCAACCAAAACGTAATCGCCAGAGGCAAGCCTCCATTACACCTACTCAGAATCCATTTTCGCATCTTTCTCGTGCTAATCGAAACACCACATGACCGCTCGTTTACCTCGCAAACCGGAGCACAAGCCCGAGCCCGGCCCAAGCCCGCGTAAGATTATATAAATTAAGCCCGAACAAAGATCTTCAGCTCTAGCACACAGATCTTTATACACCTCAGGATCAGTCTCCCCCTCCTCCTGGGTTTTCAGGAGCTGTGCCTGAAAAACCTGGAGCACTGCCATCGTATGAAGTGCCGAAATCACCTCCTCGCCTCCTCTTTCAGAGAGGCCGACAAGGGTGTGAGCTGTCTAGGGCATCCCCCATGCCTTAGCGACTTCATCAGGAAGAAATGGGGCTCGCTTCCTCGGAGTGGCGGCTTGGCAGTGCGAGGAAAGGAACCATGAATCCAGCTTACTCTTAACCGGTTTGTTGGTGGACTCCCACTACAGACAGAGACTCAGGCACAGGATGCTGTACCTGTGGGTGTCAGGAGCCTCGATGGGTCCAGAGCTTCACGATTTCAGGTAGGTTAAGAAAGGAAGGGAGTCCTCGTCGTGTCAGATTCCTGACGCAATGTCGAAGTAAACCGCCTTCGAAAGCGAACAAAAATAAATCTGTACAAACATTAAGGACAGCCAGACGGCCCTTAGCCAGCATGAATGGTGCTGAAGAGAGTGGATGGAACTATCACTAGGTGTGTTTACATGGATCATCATATTACGATTACAATCAGTTTAAAAGTTCAATCTCAATGAAAATAATCCATGTAACTCAATCGGAATAAAAGTGATAAAACCTCAATTTCAGTTGGTTTGAGAGGAGTGTGATAAACCTTTTCTAATCTGTTCAATAGGACATATAAACACTAGATCAGATTGATACTAAAACTGGAAAGTTTTGCACATGTGCAATGATTTAGAAATGGTGTAATGACATAAGGTGCAGTAAAATATTGAGCGCAAGAAGACGTGGAATATAAGTCAATTCTGTACTGTACAATTCTGTGTGCACAAAACATCTAGAGCGCACACGTATTAAAGCAGCCTGACAACAGTTTTGTATTATAATACATTTCAAATTAATATTGATATTAATTAATATTACTTAATTTATACAGTAAAGAGCATGTAGTGTTACACATTCGCTATACAGTGTATTATATTTGTTTGTGATAGAAATATTGCCTAGTATTAAGCCCTGTATAGTGTGTCAGACTGCACTTAGGGAAGCAGTCAATCTTTTTCCAAAGTAGCAAAATTTATAGCCTTCTAGATATAATGCAACATAATCACTAGAATTACTGCACTTGTTAATGACTTTATTAAATAAACATGTAATATTATATAATTCAAAAATGTAATTTAATAATTTATATTATAAGAGCTATTTGACAGCAAAAGTAACTTCTGAGGGTTGCCATGTCTTATTTTATTTTTAATCTTGTTCCCCTTATATATAATGATGCCCCAATGAATGTTAAATAGATTCCATGTTCAGTGGAAATGAATTGATGATTTCAAAATGTAATATATTTTATTGAATAAAATTCAAATAAGTGAGCAAGTGTTTGTGTCTGTATCAGAGTTGGTGAATAAGATGTTTATTAAAATCAATATTGTATTAGCCAGGGAAAAAAAGACTAATATCTGTGGATCCCTAGTCTGACATTAAACTGTTTCATTAAGCCACCATATGACACTCTTCAAAATTACTTATTTTCCTGAGAGGGAAACATCTTATTAAGGATCACGGTTAAGCTTAGAGAATAAAAACCAACCTGTTAGTTCCTCGGGATCTTCTTGTCTCGCTCTAAATGTTTCTTCAATCTTCATGTCTCCACGCTCCTCTTTAATTAATGCCATCTTCAGGATGTCTAACAGGATGTCACATGGATCTCAGTAGCTTCATCAGGATTTTATTCTGGGTTTGGACACTGCCATTTTACTGAATAGAAAATAAATAAATAGATGAAGAAAAATCCAAACTACATTTCTAGGTGTGTCCCAAAGGGGTTATTGGCAAAGTGTGTTAGTCTGAGTGTTAATGGCTTACACAAACTCCAACTACAAATGATTAAAAGAGTTTTAATTATGCATACACTGCTTATTTAGCTATTTATCTCTAGAAGACATTTTGTTGTCTGTGAAAGTTCTCATTTCTGACCAGCGGGTGTCGACAGCGTGAAATGATTCCTGCGCTTTGAATCAAAAGCTCAGTTTCGCTCTTCTCTACATGTCAGTGGCTCAGTGTGTGCTTATAATAAACGGATTCATGGTTTAGTGAGCTGTACGACACGCACATTTCCTGTTACTTAAGCAGATGCGCTCACACAAAATAACGTTCATTAATGCCAGATACAGCATTACAATATAAATAATAATTACAGATCGATTGTTAAAACTATAAAATAGAAATAACAATTTGTATCGATTTCAATATTTTAAACGGTTAATACCCACAAACCTTTCTTCTGCCGGTTCACAACAAACCCAGCATCGCGGCGCGTCTTAATGACGTCACACAACCAAACCGAAATAAGTGTCCTTTTTAAACTTGTAAAATAATAATAATCATAAATAGATAAATACATTAATTAATTACACACATTTTTTTTATAAAACTTGTAAGTGGGTTGCAGAGTTAAATTATTGGTGAAATAAACATTTCCAAGCCATTTGGAAAAAAAAGCCATTTTCTTTCTCTATTGTTATTTGATAATTTCCCCTTAGGATACATAGACAAACAAGATGTATCTTTATGAGGGCCACGGGAACTATAAAAACGATAACATTCAATAGATAGCGGGATGGATATCACAAGGTGACAGCAGAAAAACAGATTAAATTGTTAGTGCAGTAATAATTATTTTTTTTATAGTGCAGATCCAAATAGCTGTGAATTTTTGTTATTTTATTATAGATTTTTTTGTAGCAGTGAAGAAATAGAACACAAAAGAGGTGGTTCATGCCGCATGAGAATAAGAGAGAATGCAACTTTGAAAAAAAATAAAAGTATTTTATTAAAGACACACATGCATCACCAAGTAAAAGTATGTGTTATGTCTGGTCACCATGATTTTGCCAAGTAAGACGTGTGTCTGGATCAACATCTTCTGATGATCCTGGATCAACATTACTGTCCAAAAATATAGACTTAACCCAGTCCCTACCCCTAAACCTAACCCTACCCATAATTTATTCCTAAAATCATTGTGAAATGATAGCTGATTAACAAGGGTGTAGAAGCACATAGCCATTGTTTTAAGCCTAAAAGAGATATTTCCTTAAAAGTTATATCTCAATTCTAATTGGTTAATTGGACTATTGTTCCAGGATCAACATCGGAACATGTTGTATTTGGTGAAATGCATGGCAGAGTGAATGCAAATGTTTACTAGAACCTCCTTCAGCAACATGCAGTTCCTACCCTGCATTCATCACCCAATCAGCCTGCAATTTTCATGCAGGACCATGCCCCATGTCACACTGCAAAACAGGTAAAGCTGTTCCTTGAAGCTGAAAACAATGAAATAAACGAATAGCCAGACTACAGTTCTTTTAATCAGGTTGAAAATCTCTGGAAAGTCCTTGGTGACTAGGTGACTATATTATGGCGAAGAAACCCACTACAGTCACCAAACTGTGGAAGAGACTGGAAAAAGAGAATACGAAGATCATGCCAGCACAGCGTGAGAGACTAGTAGTGTACTGCAGCTGCAGATGTCATACAAAGCAAGTGCATCTACAGTTCCTACTCATTTCTGACAGCTGTAACTCTCCAAAATTGTAATTGTAATTTTCTTTCATGCTACAGCTGTCAGTGTTGGGGAGTAGGTAACTACAATTAGCGACGCTACTAGCTTAATTACATTTCTCAGTAGTGTGACAGTAGCTCCGCTACTTTTAAAACAGTGTAACTTTTCCTGTTGCTAACTACATTTTTCAGCAAGTAGCAGAGTAGCGTGACCAAATGCTACATTCCATTCTGTGTTTGTCGCGTCACAAACCTGTAATGTGTTGAAGCAGCACGGCGTCTTCTTCTGACGAAATCACAAACTAAATTTGTTCATTACAGCCCTCTGTTGTGATATCACATATCTTGCAGCTTTACAGTTTGTCCACCGACAAGATTCTCTGATGATTTTGCAAAGGATGTACAGGAGTGGATATTTCACATGAATCAATTGTAATTTATACAAAACAGATTAAAATGCAACCTACATCGAAGACTTAAAGCACATACACAAGGTGAATACTAGGATTTTTAAACTGATAAACTGCTTTATTGCATTCTATATCAAATGTCTACTTTACAATGAACCATCATAATATAATATGTCCCCCATAGTTTTGAACACTAATCAAACAGAAAATAAAATACGAATAGTGTGCCTATCATTTGGCAAAGGATTGTTGTGGCAGGGTTCCATGCAAAGAGCAGTATTCACTTGTGAAGCTGATGATTGAAGTCTCAGAGCGGCTCCATTCACAGTAGGTAAATACCTCATGCGGTCTGTGTGGGTCCTAACGGCCTATTATAGTGATGGGGACGCTATACTGTCAAAAAGCACTGAGATGTGAAACTGAGGTCCTGAGTCTGTGTGGTCATTAAAAATCCCAAGATGTCCTTCGAAAAAGAGTAGGGGTGTAACCCCGACATCCTGGCCAGATTTGTTCATTGACCTCTGTCCATCATCATGGCCTCATAATTATCCCAATATACTGATTGGCGTCTTCACTTCTTCTCCTCTCTGCCAATAAACTAGTGTCTGGTGGGCATTCTGGTGCAATGGCTGCAGGTGCATTATCCAGGTGGATGCTGCTGGTGGTGGTCGAGGAGATTTCCCCATCCTATGTAAAGCACTTTTAGCATCAAGAAAAGCTCTATAGATATGTAACTTACCAACAGCAAGATTGCAACCATGCCATGTTACCTAACACAAAATTAATATGGGAAAATATTTTTTAAACCCTGTGTCAGACTATATCCCCTTAAGAAAAATATGTTTATTAAAGGGTGCTATTAGTATACTTCTTTTAAATAAATAAAAATAGTAAAGTATACTTTAAATCTACCTTTTATGTACCTCTCAAAAATTTGCCTTATGTATTGACATTTAAGTATACTCGACTTATACTTAGAAAAAGTCTAAATATATTTGAGCTTCACTTGTGCTCCAGGAATCCACGTTTTCATTGTTATATGGTAGGGGGCATTATTACACACCTTCTGTACAGAATTTCCAAAACACAAGTGAAGAAGAAACCAAAACAACAGATGCTTCCACACATAATCTAACATGATTATAAGACATAAAACAGCATCAAAACTGTAATGACAGTCAAGCTTGGGGTGCTGGTCGACTCCATCTACAGTACGTTTTGATTATCATTCTGAATCCAATCCACAGTCTTTTTATTACAGCTTTTTGTTCAAGATGTTTCTTTCTTTCTTTCTTTCTTTCTTTCTTTCTTTTATGAAATTTACATTCAAGTGTTTATAAAAAAGATTCATGAAGCTAGAATTATTTTTTTTTAGTTTACAAGCAAATACCCTGTTCTTTCTGTTGATGTTTGTATGTTCAGATATTCATATAAAAAAATTTATACAAATTAATACCTAAAATAGGGACATAGGTGTACAGTATACTTAAAATATCACGTAAAGTTCATGTAAAGAAAACTTATGAGTGTACTTATAAAACTATAAAACTACTAAACTAGTAGTGTCATGTAGGGCTGTGTATTGCCAAGAATCTGGCGATACGATACATATCACGATACATGGGTTGCAATACGATATGTCGCGATACATTGCGATACCGTAAGCAAGGCGATATATTGGGATATTTCTTATTTTATGAATAGGATATACTGTAAGGAAAGCTTTCATTAAGAACACACCACTATATGCAAACCTTTGCAATAAATAAATATAAATAGTTTAGCCAGAACACAGTGAGATCTGGACTCACATTTGTACTCACATTGTACTCACATTTCACTGCTGGTTATATATGCTATATATAATTTTGTATGTGACGAATAAAAATCTTGAATCTTGAATCTGCATTTGCAATAATCAGTTCCCGTAACATTCAACATTATTGAACCACTTTTTGTGAAGTATGAGTAAATAAAGGGGATAAATTAAAGCGCTTGCAGGATCCTTTAGTCAAATGTATATGTATACGTATATATATGTATATATATATATATATATATATATATATATATATATATATTAGACCCTCCTTTAAAGGTTCACAGTTTCAGTGTACAATTGTGTCACAAAATTAATACAGATTTTGAACCTTTCCACTTGGATGTTACAGGTTTTTACATTTACATTTAGTCATTTAGCAGAAGCTTTTATCCAAAGCGACTTACAAATGAGGACAATAGAAGCAATCAAAATCAACAAAGGAGCAATGATATATAAGTACTATAACGAGCAAGCTTCTAGAGGCACATAAGTCTGTTTACACATAAGTATTTTCGTTTGTATTTATTTTCCGCCAGGAATCGCTGAAATCACGCCGCGAATGCCGCATGAACTGCACAAAACACCCCCAAAATGAGAGATAACAAGAGTCGTGGGGTGAACCTCCCACCTGCTGAGCCCCGAGCGAGCCTCTTCACACGGGTCATGGCAAGCGGCGGAACCGAGGCAGCACCAGCGCCACAGTCCCGCAGTGGACGTCACCACAAAAGCCCAAATGCTGGCACACTTCAGATTTGTACACCGAAACATGAACTGGGACAATTCTTTCACCCTCCATTACTAGCAGCGAACTACATTAACACTAACATTAGTGGCATGCTCTTATGATAGTATTTCTAGTATGATGTATGGAAGACCTTCAAATCGGTCTGTAATTTGTCTTCATCTTCAATGTTATAGAACTGGCACAGTTTCTTCACAGCCTGGAATGCTAGCTGTTTTCCAGTTCTCTGGGACTCCCAGGCAATGGAAGGCATGCAAAATTTCCCATTTTGAATGATCTCCTCCTTTAAAGTGTCACTGAAGCTCTTGTATCATTGTGTTCACAAAAACGTAATACACTTAAACACGGTAGTACTCCAGCAGAGTTGGGAAAGCATGGTCAGTCGTAGCTGATGTGGCAGCAAACAAGAACTTCGCTGGCACTTTCCTCCTCCTAGCTTGACCAGGGACCTCAGATGGAGGAACCAGGCCCACTGATGCAGCCTTCTCTGTAGCCTGTTTATGTTCTCAAACTCTTCTTCTGTTCTGCTGTAGGCAAGCCTCTTTAAAACTCCATCAACAATGCTGTATGGTGCAGCCAGGTCCATGTCTTTCTGCTGCAATGCATCAGATGCAATTGCAGTCACCAGGAAGATTGGACAGGTCATCTCCAGACACAAGAAGAACTCAAAATTTATGCTTTTTAGAAGGATCATTGCATCACCAGCTGAGGAGTCTGGGGGATCTTGCTGTGTCATTTCCTCAAGGAACTGCATGACAGAGGGGAGGACCTTCTCCAGAGTTTTGAGTGCAATCTCTCTACAAGCCCAATGAGTATCTGACAGTTTCTTCAGCTCCAGTGGATGCTGATCAGGGTGCTTCCTCTTCATTTCAATAAATGCAGAGTGCCATTTTGATGAGTTGGCCAAAGTCATCAAAAGTATAAAGTTTGTCAACTAGATTGAAAAAGTTGATAAAACAGATGTTTGACTTTGCACTTTCTACCAATACCAGATTAAGGCAGTGTGCCTGACAGTGCACATACAAAACCTTTGGATTTTGCTTTAGGATTCTGGACTGCAGTCCCTTATAGTGCCAACTCATGTTTGCAGCCCCATCATAACCTTAATGTCCTTTATTTTCATGTTGCGTACATATCTCACAACAAACAAAACCTGTTCAGTGTGGGACACATCTGTTGTTTCATCCAGAAGTATCGAAAAGATTTTGCTCTCTTGAATTTCTTCTCTGATGACATGTTTTACTGATATGGCAAAAGCTTTGATCAAGTCATTCTGGGTTCTGTTCGAGAGGAGCAAGACAAGAAGTCTTTTTTGGGTTCGCTGATTCACTTTTACGGCATCAAGGTGTAATATCATACTTGCTAAACAACTCCACTAACTCTAAGAAATTCCCTCGATTTTGGCTTGATGAAGTCTCATCATCTCCCCTGAAAGACATGCCCTGTCTTGCCAGGAAAAAAGTAATGGCAATCAGATGAGACAACTCTTCTCTGTTCCTCTCCCTCTTTTTGTCTTTTGCAGCTTGCGACTCCGGTAATTTTTTCTTGAACGAGTTCCACCTCACCATACCACACATGTGAGCCTCTGAGGCACAGAGCTCTTTCATTTTTTCTAAAGTCTTCCTCCAGGAATTTAAATCTTACAGTTTTCCAGTTAGTGTGACATTTCTATTTTTCATAATTTAAAAAAAGACGGCAGCTGAAGCAAAAAATGGCATCAGTGCTAGGAGAATATTCTAGTCATGGGTTGTTCTCATACCATTTCTTCTGAAATGACAGTCCCTCTACATTCTTTGGAAATGACAGTACTGGTTTGGATAAAGGCCTCATCATACTTTATGTTGACATGGGCAGGATCAGTTGGGTGTTGTAGTCCAAAAAGGTTTGAAAATAGCCTCTCTCTGGCATCTGTCTCCTTCTCCTGACTTGCTGTTCCCTGCTCTCTTTCTATCACTCATGCCTCTACATTTCCTTCTTTCTCACCAGCCTCTTTCTTCATGGCTGCATCTTTCTGCACTGTTTCTGTTGCTTGTGCCTCTACATGTTCCTCTTTCTCACCAGCCTCTGTGTCCTGGCTTGCTGTTCCCTGCTCTCTTTCTGTCGCTCGTGCCTCAACATTTCCCTCTTTTTCTTCCTCTATCTCCATCTCCTTATCTGATCTATAACTTTCCACTCTCTGTCCATCTAGGAACAAGGCACAATTTACTATTTCAGCATTAATCTATTATGTTAACTAACACTACTACTCTTGCACCTAATCAATAAGTCCACCTTTAATATTGACAAAACATTAAACAACTGATACACTGGGATATAGTGATTAATATTATTACTACTGTTCATTCAAGTTTATTTATTTATTTTGTATAGCGCTTTTTACAATACAAATCGTTACAAAGCAACAAAGCAGAAAATTATGTTTCTACAATATTTAGTAGTAGCTAGTAGTTTGTGCACGTTTGACAGGATTTTAGAAAAAATAAAAAATAATAATAATAATACAAGACGTAGTCAGCTAGACGATGAACTATCAATATTATTAATTAATAGTAATTATAGGATGCAGTCACACATGTAGCAATAACTATTTAGTTCTGTTGTTGATTCAAGGTTAGCATCATCTGGGGTCCTCTGAGGGTCAGCATCATCTCTTCTCAGGTGTTCTGGATCCAGACTGGAGCTTGTGTAAATCCTAGTTTCGGCAAAACATAGAAACAAAATAGAGACATCATTAGCATAGCTGCTGATCCAACAAAGTAAAATTAGTTTAACACAAGCTAAAGAATAAAAATGCACATTTGATCAGATGCAATTCACAATTTAAAAGATACATTTTTCATATGCTTGGCGAAAGAGATGTGTTTTTAATCTAGATTTAAACAGAGAGAGTGTGTCTGAACCCCAAACATTATCAGGAAGGCTATTCCAGAGTTTGAGCCAAATGTGAAAAAGCTCTACCTCCTTTAGTGGACTTTGCTATCCTAGGAACTACCAAAAGTCCAGCGTTTTGTGACCTTAGGGTGCGTGATGGGTTGTAGCGTGGTAGAAGACTAGTTAGGTACGCAGGAGCTAGACCATTTAGGGCCTTATAGGTAAGTAATGATAATTTGTAACTGATTCGGAACTTAATAGGTAGCCAGTGCAGAGACTGTAAAATTGGGGTAATATGATCATATTTTCTTGACCTGGTAAGGACTCTAGCTGCTGCATTTTGGACGACCTGTAGCTTGATTATTGAAGAAGCAGGACAACCACCTAGAAGTGCATTACAATAGTCCAGTCTAGAGGTCATGAAAGCATGAACTAGCTTTTCTGCATCAGAAACAGATAACATGTTTCGTAGCTTGGCAATGTTTCTAAGATGGAAGAATGCAGTTTTTGTAACATTGGAAATATGATTTTCAAAAGACAAATTGCTGTTTAATATAACACCCAGATTTTTGACTGTAGAGGAAGTAACAGTACATCAGTCTAGTTGCAGATTGTAATCTACAAGATTCTGTGTAGTGTTTTTTGGTCCAATAATTAATATCTCTGTCTTATCCGAATTTAATTGGAGAAAATTATTTGTCATCCAATCTTTTACATTTTTAACACACTCTGTTAGCTTAGATAATTGGGAAGTTTCATCTGGTCTCGTTGAGATATATAGCTGAGTATCATCAGCATAACAGTGGAGTGGTACTACTGTTGTAGTTGTTGTTGTCTAATATTGAACACCTTTGCAGTGTAAACAAATGACAGGTACATGTGTTATTCTGACCTGTTGTGCTCCTCATGACCCAGCTAGATAGGGATCCACTGCCTTTTCTGCCTCAAGCAGCTCCTTTTTTTGTTCCTTTTTTTATCCTCTCTTTGTGTGGCATCTTTGCACTGCAGAACACAAACACAAAAGGACATTGCATACCTTTTTCTGAAATCTACTAGGGTCACATCTCCTTCACACTGCACTTTGATGTCAGCTCAGGTATATTATTCATTTATATTGACATTGATATTTTTACATTTATTTCCAGAGAGATATTATTGAGTTTACAGGCTAAAGTGGTCTTGCTGTTGTGAACACTGTTGCTATTGTAGAAAATAAATATTTGTGTCACATTTAAAATATAATTATATATTATTATATATGATTATTATATTATTATCCCCGGGAACACATGATAGGTAAAAATTGATAGCCTGAATGCACTGTAAGTCGCTTTGGATAGAAGCGTCTGCTAAATGCATAAATTTAATTTTTAATTTAATTTTAATTTAATTCATTTCTGAATTGTTTTTATTTTTATAATGATAATTCAGAGAATGATAAATTCTGAATGAGCCTTACCAGTGTTGTGATAATTATTTTTAAGTCACTCTACGTTTAAAAACAATAAATAAATACTGTAATCTAATAAAAGTTTAGTCAAATAACATAAAAAATACAGACCCCTCGATGCCTTTGAAACTTTTCTCCCTCAAACAGCACTCTAACATTACTTCTACACTACAAGCTACACACAGCAATATAAACAACATATCTGCATTGTTGTGTATAGCTAAAAAAGAAAGCATTCTGCATTTGTGCATACTAGTGTTGAATGTGATAATTGCAATTGCGCAGTAAAGATGTGTTCAAGCTAAGCTCCGATCAGAGTGTCTGTTTCTTATGTAACTGCACAAACATAACAGAACTGGTGAAGAGATTAAAAAGGAACCTTTTGTGCAACAAATTATACAGACGGGCAGCATTTGTGTCTTGCCTACCACGAAAGAGACGCCAGAAAGGTCTGCTATGGATGGCGAAGTGCACATGTAGGTCTAACGCATCCTGAGTAAACTGCATCAGAGTTGTTTAAAGGAGATACATTAATCGACTAAAACAAAAGAGGAAACTACAATTTCTGGGTGTGTCAGACAACTGGATGCTTTTGACAGTACGGTTGAACCTTTTTGGGGTGTCATCAGCACCTGGGCTGTGACAAAGAGCCATAGATCAAGTTTTGCAAGGGATTCCAGGCACACAGTGCTATTTAGATCAGTGTTTCCCAACTGGGGGTACGTGTACCCCTAGGGGTACGTGACCAGTCCCCAGGGGGTACGTGGGATGATTCTCAAAACATTATAATAATCATGTTATAATATGGAAACCATTCAGTTAAGTCACCCTGTCCTTCCCCCCAACTGATTCTCAGCTCGCTTGTCCGTGGCCTTGCGCACGCTGCCGGGCGGTAGTGTAACCATAGCAACAGGCCGAGAGTCTAGCTTTGAGTAAAACAGAAACACTAGCTAGCTATGGATCAATGGCTAAAAAAACGCGCTGCTCCAAACAGCAGCAGTGCTAGCGGCAGCTCAAGTGAACCAATGGCAAAAAGAAACAAAGCTGATAAGTCAAAGTACCGTCAATTTCATGAACAGTATGCCGTTTTCAGTTTTACGTCCACATCTACTGAACCGCCTCAACCGCTCTGTTTCCTCTGCGGGGATGTGCTCTCTAATAATAGCATGAAACCAGCCCATTTACAATGACACCTAAATACCAAGCATCTTTCCTGTGTCGGTAAGACAGCAGAGTTTTTCAAAGAAAACTATCGGAATTTAAGTCAAGAAAAATTTAAAAAAGCGACTGCATTATCAACCAAAGCATTGGAGGCTTCATATGCTGTGTCGCTACTTGTGGCTAAATCCAAAAAGCCATTTAATGTTGCTGAGGAGCTAATTTCGCCTGCTTCTGTAATTCTTGCAGAAACAATGATTGATAAGAAAGCAGCTGATGCACTGAAAACGGTACCATTGTCCAATAACACAGTGTGTCGGAGGATTGATGACATGGCCGTTGATATTATCGATCAAGTAGTGGAAAAGTTAAAACTGTCTGGTCCATTCGCGCTGTAGTTGGACGAATCAACAGATGTTAGCGGGGAAGCCCAGCTTATTGCGTTTGTGCGATACAGAGACATTTCTGAAATTAACGAGCACATTCTATTCTGCAAGAAGCTAACGGGGAGCACTACCGGTAAAGATGTGTTTCACGTTATCGACACCTTTTTCTCAGAGCACAATCTGGATTGGGAGTTCTGTATTCATGTGTGCACGGATGGTGCTGCATCAATGACTGGGAGGGTGAAAGGATTAATAGCGCAGATTAAGAAAGTAAACCCCGACGTTCAGTGCAATCACTGCATCATCCACAGAGAGGCACTGGCCAGTAAGAGAATGAGTCCCGAGTTACATGAAGTTTTGAATGACGCAGTGAAAGTGATAAACTTGAATCGCGGCCTCTGAATCACAGACTGTTTGAAAGGCTCTGTCATGACAGTGGCGCTGAGCACCAACAGCTACTTCTTCACACCGACATATCACCGACACACACTCACATCCCCTTGTTGTTATGTTGGAGAACACAAACTGGGTAGCCCGCATTGCATATCTCGCTGATTTTTTTTTAAGCAAACTGAACAACCTGAATTTAACTTTGCAGGGTAAAGACACACACATCCTAAACATGTATGATAAAGTGTGTGGATTCATGAAGAAGATCAAACTGTGGGAGAGTAAATGTGAAGATGGGGACACAAGTTGTTTCCAGCAGCTCGACAGCTACCTTTCTGCAGGTGATGTTGACAGAGCTCCTATAGTGCAACTAGTAAGCACACATTTATCCAGACTCAACAGTGAGTTCAACCACTACTTCCCTGACATTGAAAGCCAGTCTGCCAAACTTGACTGGGTCCGTAATCCTTTCATGACTGAAAGTACGGATAACAACATTCCAACCAGACTACAGGAAAATCTGCTGGACGTGTCCTCAGACCGTGGACGGAAGATGAGGTACCTGTACTCAGAAACAAACCTGTCACAGTTCTGGTGTAATGTGGAGAAGGAATATCCTGATTTGGGGAAACATGCACTGAATGAACTGCCATTTGGATCTACATATTTATGTGAAGTGACATTTTCATCCATGGCCGTAATCAAGTCCAAGCACAGGAACAGACTCAACTTGGAGAAAAGCCTGAGAGCTGCTGTTGCCACACTGCCCCCAAGACTGACCAAGCTTATGAGTGAGAGACAGGGTCAAGTTTCTCTTTAATTGGTGAGTCCTTTTGTGTCATACACAGGTTTAAACATATTTAGAGTAGGCTGCTACTATGTAAATAAAATGTGATCTTTGTTTTTGTATAATTGGTCTGGACATGTGAAGATGTGAAAATAAAAGTCATACAAATATTGAAACGAAGACAAGTATGAGTTATTATAGGAAGTAAAAATATTATTATTTACAGGTAAATTAGATGTTACACTGTGCAAACCTAAAATTTACACCAAATCTAAAAATCACACCGATCACATGCGCTTGTGGGGGTACTTCAGGAAGGATAAAGTGTTTTGGGGGTACAGTCCCCTAAAAAGGTTGGGAACCCCTGATTTAGATGATATTATAGTCACTGGCCATGACGATGACGCCCACCTATCAAACTTGAGTGCTGTTCTTGAAAGGCTAGCAGAGTATGGACTGAGAGCAAACAAAAGCAAATGTGAATTTTTCAAAGACTCAGTTGATTACTGTGGACACCAGGTTGACAAGGATGGCCTTCACAAATCTCTAGATAAAATCAGTGCTGTTTTGAAGGCACCAAGACCAGAAAATGAATCTGTCCACAGTGCTACCTCCACTGAATGCGTTGCTACGACAGGAAAACACATGGATGTGGTCCAAAGAGTGTGACATGGCCTTCAAAGCAGCTAAACAATTGATTACTTCAGAGTCCTTGACACACTAAGACCCTAGTGTTCCCTTGCGTCTTGCATGCGATGCGTCACCCTATGGAATAGGTGCTGTATTGTCTCACAAAATGACTGATTGCATTTGCATCTAGGTCCTTGACTGCTGCAGAACGCAACCATGCCCAGATCGATCGTGAGGCTCTAAGCTTGATATAGGGAGTGAAGAAGTTTAATCAGTACCTCTACGGGAAACACTTGGTGGTCATGACTATTCAGTTGAGTTCAAGGGCACAAAGTACCATGGCAATGCAGATGGATTGCCGCGCCTTCCACAGGAGAAACCAGAGGAGGTTGAGGATGACACGGATATGTTTCACATCACTCAAAGGGAACCGATGCCTGTCACGAGTGCTTAAATTCAACGGGAGACAAATCGAGATTCTGCATAGGCCACGGTGTTTGATCTGACTATGAAGGGATGGCCAGCTTAACATAATCCACAGTTTCCTGACTACTCAAACCGTCGTGAACAGCTCTCTGTAACACAAGGATTTGTCATGTGGGGTACCCGAGTGATCGTGCTACCCAAGCTACATGCCAGGGTACTTTCGGCCCTACATGAAGGACATTTAGGTAAAATGAAAAGCCTGGCTAGAAGCTATGTTTGGTGGCCTGGTCTAAACCACCAAATTGAAGATCTAGCTAAAACATGTTCTTGGTGTCAACAGATTCAATGACAGCCACAAGTAGCACCTTTGCATGTGTGTGAATTTCCCACCAGTCCCTGGCAGCGAGTTCACATTGACTACGCAGGACCTTTCCTTGACAAAATGTTCCTGGTATTAGTGGATGCATATTCAAAATGGCCAGAGGTATTTCTTTTCAAAAACGCTACGTCCACAAAGACTGTTGAACTGCTTCACACATTGTTCTCCCGCACTGGCCTATGAGACATTTGGTCAGTGATAATGGTACACAGTTGACCTCAGAGGAATTTCAATCATTTGTTAAGGGCAATGGAATTAAGCACACTACATCTGCTCCTCACCACCCTGCAATGAATGGCCTGGCTGAATGCTTTATTCAGTCCCTAAAACAGTCTCTAATAGCCATGGGAGGGGAGAGAGTAACACTGCAAGAAAAGATTGCAAACTTTCTCTTGGCCTATGGGAACTCAGCTCACTCAACCTCAGGTCAGTCTCCAGCCACACTCTTTATGGGAAGAAGTCTTTGCTCACGCCTAGACTTACTTAAGCCTGACTTACGTCAACATGTGCAAGGAAAGCAGTGTTGCTAAAATCTAAAAAGATCTGTGCTCAGGACCCTGCAAGTTGGTCAAAATGTGCTTGCTAGAGATTATAGACAATCACACACAAAGTGGCAACCCCGTACAATATTGTGTAAGACTGGACCTGGTTTGGCGTAGACACATTGATCAGCTTTTGAATGCAGCCGCAATACAGGTTAACTCTCCTCACAACACCACGGAGAGTGCGGAAACCTCACAATGCTCAGATGCCCTTATGACAGCAGAAGCTCCACCAACAGCCACTGAGGTTACTAGACCAGAAATTGTGTAACAGTCCAGCACACTATCTCTTCCTCAAAATGTGGACTTGTAGTTGTATATCCGCTGACAGATGTCATGAACAAAAGCAAAAGAAGTTCTATGATAATAATGGTCATAGTTTTTGACATAGCTCAATAAGCTGTTTTGTAAAAGAAAAGTAAGAGACTGTTCTGTGTGCCAATATTCTTCATGTTCTTTGTGTTCAATGTAAGTATGCACCTTGAAGTGAGTACATCAAGGCTAGAGGGGATGAACTGTTGTGTATAACTAAAAAAGAAAGCATTCTGCATTTGCCTAAATTATAATTCATAAATTTTGCTAATATTTAGATTGGGCATGGGCAGGCATTCACAAAAGGGCATGCTATTACAAAAGAACATTTGAGGAAATTTTGCTTTGACAAAAGGGCACTTTTGTGGTGCTCAAGCAACATTACAAAAATACATTCAAAAACTGAACAATACATTTATATACACACATTCCAAATAAACAATAAACAATGACCCTGAGTGCACCTGTGCCGTGCACTTTACACTTTGCGTTTAGATCGTTAAAATAGGGCCCTGAGAACTTATCACAGAACTGAACCATATTGCCTCTTCCCATCCATGTGGTGATGACCTGAGTATATTCCAGCAGTGTTAATGTTTTAAAAATGTTAATTCACATTGAACTTTGTTCTCTGTTCCTTGTTCTTCATGTTTCCTTGTTAACTCATTAGTCTGTTTATAAATAGCGCTTGGTTTTCCTTTGTCTTTGTCTAGCTTTCCTCACTGTAACTGCTGCTGGTAAGTTTGCTCATGTTTAGTTCATGTTCCAAGCAGGGCACTGAACCGGTTCATGGACAAAAACGAAAACTGCAAACAAACGAAATTTTGACAGGAACAGAATCAGAAACAGAATAAAATGTTATAGTTCCAAACAGAATAGAAAATGTTAAATTGCCATTAACCAGTTAATAACGTTATTTTATTGTTCCATTAATTTTTTTTTAATTTGCTGTCAACCAATAACTAATTCTAGTAGTATGGCCTGCCTGTGCAAATGTCGGTGCTCAAGAACTCATCATAGTAGATAAGTCGCAATGGCAATGCATCTGCATTAGTTTATTCAAAGACAGTTTAATATAGATTCAACAGATCACACGGTGCAGCAGTGCTTCTGTGAATGGAGAAAACAGAATAAAACTATTGTCTTACATAAAAAGGAATATATAGGCCTATGTTTCACTTAAATCATTGACAGATTAACAAAACGAAAAAAAAAAAATACAAATACAAATACAAATCTGTGAGTTACGGTTCCAAAGTTCTAGGAAAGGAAACCGAGATGGCAAAAAGTAGTTTTATTTATTTTACAATTTTATTTATTTTGCAAAAGCTTGACAGTTTTGAATGATGTCTCACTTCTATCTGTATAACCAGTCAGAGTTGGTATGATATCGACCCGGCACCTCACGCGCACACAGACACAACATATTTTTGCAACATTGTAGCCTGTTCATTATCAAAATAAAATACTGTTAATTAAACGTATTAAAAGTTGCACTGCTCCAATCTGTTGCGTTCAGCGTGTGCTGATATAGCCGATGTGAGGGATGACGTTTTAAGTCAATAAAAATACAAAGCCTGGCCTATAATAAATAATATTTTAGCATCCAGATAAGTTGCAAATATGTAAAGATTTGGATTTGTGCCTAATGAGAGAGATAGGCATCAGTTTTACTTTAAATTAATTTGACATTTTTATAGCCTAAACCATAGACTTAACTTAACTTGGTTTGTTGTGGAGAGAAACTAATAACTAATGCATTTATAATCTTTATAACATTTGTTTTAGCCTACGGAAATTTTAGCCTACATTATTCATAAATGTGTACTACAGATAAAATGTGATGTGAGCCTATACACAACTTATTTTTTTTTTATTACTATTATTATTCTTAAAACTCAATCTTATACTAGTAGCATTTAAAAATAAATAAATAAATACTTTAATGTTTTTAAAGTGTTAATAGATTTTTTTTAAATGTGTTTAGCCTACATTTGGCCAAAATCTAGAAAAATTATGATGTATTGGCTGTGACTAAGTGCAGCGGGTTAAGATAGGCTACAGATTTCTTCCTGAAAGCAAAGAAATTTGCTTTTAACAAAAAAAAAACATTATTAACCGGCATTTCTTCTACTCGAACCAGTTTCAGAACGGTAATAATACAGAGGGACATGGGAACAGAAACGTTAAAATATCGATTTCAAGCCAAGCCTTTGTTTGCTGTTTATTTATGTTAGTTCACATTTATGTTAGAACGAAAGTGAAAGTAAAGTTTAGATGCTGGAACTCAGACGGTGAAAATGGATTCATCTATAGAAGAACTTTATTGTCCTGTTTGCTATGAAACCTTCAAGACTCCTGTTATTTTATCATGTAGTCACAGTGTCTGTAAAGAGTGTCTTCAACAGTTCTGGAAAATAAAGAAAACTCAGGAGTGTCCTGTCTGCAGGAGAAGATCCTCAAGAGATGACCCTCCATGTAACCTTGTTCTAAAAAACTTGTGTGAGTCGATCCTGAAGGAAAGATATCAGACTAAGAGACGTTTATCAGGGACTGAGGAGGTCTGTAGCTTACATGGTGAGAAACTCAAACTCTTCTGTCTGGAGGACAAAGAGCCTGCGTGTGTAGTGTGCTTTACTTCCCAGAAACACATTAATCACACAGTCAGACCCATTGGTGAAGTTGTTTCATCATATAAGGTAAGAAAATACCATAGGTTTGGTTGTCTATTTGTGTCTTTAATCTTTGTTTCTAAACTGGCTCTGAACTCTTCAGTCATATGAGAAATATACACTGTTCCACACAGATACAGTATGTACAAAACCCACCAAACCTGTTTCAGATAGATTTCTCATGCTTACTCAAGAAACAAACTTCAGATAAAGAAACAGTAACATGTATTTAAACAATATTTGTTCACACTGTCTCTCCCATTCAATATAACTGTAACTGTATTTTCACTTTCTTCAATTCTAGGATGAGCTCAGTACAGAACTCAAGTCCTTACGAATGAAACTTATACACAGAGAGAATGATAAAGAAGAGGTTGTAAAGACACTTCAGCAAATCAAGGTGAGCAGTTCTGATGAACACTAGTGGTTCCCAAACGGAGTGTCACACAATCTCATTTCAATATTTCAAATTTACACATGCAGTGATCCATCAGCCATGATAAACATGATCATTTCTAAGGCTGTGTACAAAATCGACCCACATGCTTACAGTAGCTTACAGTAACGGTCCGAATTCTGTCTGTATGAATGTGCAATGGGAGTCAAGCCCGTATTGAGTGAGAGTGACTAATGTAATATCCAAGATGGTGAGGTCTTATCACAGTTTAGTTGACAAAGCGGTTGTTAGACATGAAAATGTTCAGGCTATAGAATGTAGTTGGCACTCCCAGATAACTCTACTGTGCGTGAACGTAACTGTATGAAGGACTTATATACAGAACTTGACAACCACAATCTGCTGCAGTGTGAATGCAACCAAATTTTTTTCTTTTCTTTTTTTTTTACTTGTCAGACATGTCTAAATATGTTCACCTAGGTCCATTTATGTACATAATAAGTATAAAAACCAAATACTAGCATTTATAAGTGTAATACAAAAAAAAAAAACTTGTCATCATGGGTCCACACAGGGTCTTATTATAAGAGAGAGTGTGGCTATTTGTCATTTTAATGTATCTGACTTCTAGTATTTAATTTAATTTTACAATTTAATTTTTAATTTAGTGTCATCTTGTTTTGCGGCTTGTCTTTTGTCTTTAGTGCACTTTGTTATTCTTCCTGTACTTACAGCGGCTAATAAATCAGAAGCCTCACACATTCAAAGAAAAATGCTTTAAAATTCCGTGTAGATAGTCTGAGCCATAAAGGATCCATTCATTGTACTCTTTGAGGCTGCATTTAAATGAGCCTTCAACATGGGGCAGCTTTTCACTGCACCACTGTTACGCGTTCAACATTGGAAAACAAGACAGTAACAAGGCAGGGAAAAAACAAGACAAGATTGACACGAAAAAATTCTCAGTAGTGTCCATTAACAGTTAACAAATGTAAGTTATTGTCCAATTCTTCATTAAATAATATTCATTTCCGTATGGATTGGCAGTTGATAGTCCGTATAAATGCTCTCTTTGCACTGCATCTTATCAAACCTTCTGACACAATAAAATACACAACTTTATGTTTACAGAGAATTTTTTTTTTATTATGCAAAGTAATTATGGAAACACTCTAGCAGGGAAATCTACATGTTCTGTCTTTTCAGTGTGCAAAGTTTAATTAAATTTTTTTTTAATTTAAGTTAAATTCTAAAATGACTCCTTTTTATTATGAACTCAAATTTATATTAAAATTAGGGCTGGAAATTTAACGAGTTAATTTAGAGAAAAATAACATGTTAAAATTCAGAGGCGTCATGCCCATTCAAAGTGAGGGGGCACGTGCCCCCTCAGATTTCTGAGCAAAGTGGATTTTAAATGCAACTTCCAAACGACAAAAAAAATAGAATAATTTTTGCAATATATTTGATACAATCACACCGGTGTGATTAGATCGTTCAGTGCCCAGCATCAGCTGCTAAATTCAAATCTTTCACTGGCTTGCGCTGAGTCAGAGACAGACGCATTCGTACAACGCATCATGATAACCAATCAGAAACGATTGTTGCACTTATGAATGCAATGGCCAATCAGATATGTGCAGAAGAGTCATCACTGAAATGCGGTGTTTTGTTCACTTTTTCACTGACTGAATTATTTAGCGAATTCTCTCATCAGAAACAACAAAAAGGGCAGATGTGCATAGGAATGTAAGATATTCGTTTCATAATGTAAAGTGCTTCAGTGATTTTAATCAGAGGTGGGTAGAGTACCCAAAAACTGTACTCAAGTAAAAGTAAAAGTACTTCTAGAAATATTTACTCAAGTAAAAGTAAAAGTACTAGTCTTGAATAGTTACTTGAGTAAGAGTAAAAGAGTATTGGATAAAAAATCTACTCAAGTAGTTAGTTACTAGTTACTTTGGGTCATATATACTGAGCCTATTTTTATTTAGATATATAGATAAAATGTATGTAATGTATGTGTGCGTGTATAAATGTATATATTTCATCAGCCTTTACTCCAATTTATGTAATTTATTATAAAACCCTGTCTGTTTACTTAAGTAACAGATATAGGTCTCATGCCATAACATATTTTTAATACGACTGACTTTATATTAAATGTGAATTTAACATTGAAAGTTAATGTGATATAAATATTGCTACTAATCTTCCATTGTTCAGAAAGAGAGCAAATAACATTTACATTATTAAAGCTAGTTTTCACTGACAGTCTAGATTTCAATCACTCTCGGAAACTTCCATTAAAATCACTGAAACTGTTAACACTGTGAAATCAATATCTTAATTAAAGATTCGTACACACATCTGCACTTTGTTGTTTCTGACGAGAGAATTCGCCAGAAAGAGGTATTCAGTCAGTGAGTGAGTGAAGGAAGCACCGGCATTTTAGCGATGACTCATCTGAACGCCTCTGATTGGCCAATGCTTTAATAAGCTCAAAAGAATCGTGTGTGATTTGTTATAATACGCAGCGCTGTATAAACGCATCTGTCTCTGGCTAAGCGCCAGCAAGCAATCACAGATCTGAATTTAGCAGCTGATAATATGACTCGCTGAACGTACTTGCACCAGTGTGATTGTATTAAAATGAATAAAATCTTAATCGGCTATTTTTTGTCTTTTGGAAGCTGCATTCAACTTGACTCCCCTCTGTTATAAGCCACACACGTACAACAAACTAATGTCACAGTGGTATCGTGTACTGTAATCGAATGTAGCCCAAGTTATTACCTGTTAAACAGTAGACAGCACACGCGGTGTTCATCTAATAAGGATCTCCATCGCTAGCAAATAATAACCTTTGCAGATTTCAATTCAGTGCAGTTCCAGCCACGTTTTCAACGCTCTTTCTGTTCTTAAACGTTACAACTCTGAGTGAACTGCTTCAGACGCTCAGCGCGTGCGGCAGGGAACTGAACGACTCATTCAAACTGATTCATGAACCAATTCACTCGTTTGCCAATTGGTTTGATCAAGCCTTTGAACAGAATTGACTCAAAAGAATGAATCATTCGCGAATGGGCATCGCTCATTGTCCAGAGAAAAGTAGACGGCGCGTTTGGATCAAACTGAAGCATTTATAACATTTATTGCATTAAGATAAAGTAACGAGAGGAGCGTCGCCCACAGTAACGAAGTAAAAGTACAGATTTTTCCCCCAAAATTTACTCAAGTAAGAGTATAAAGTACCCATCTTTAAATATACTCCGAAAAGTATTCATTACCCCAAAAAATTACTCAAGTAAATGTAACGAAGTAAATTTAACTCGTTACTACCCACCTCTGATTTTAATGGGAGTTTTTGAGAGTGCTTGAACTCTTGTTAGACTGAATGAAAATGTGCTTTACTCTCTGTATAATGAAAGTGGTAAAATAAGTAACTTACAATATTGTTTTAAATTTTACATTAAATGCAAATTCAGTTGTATTCAAAATATTTTATGGCATGATATGGCATTTAAGTAAAAAGTCGGGTTTTTATGTGTAGTTAATAGATTACACTACTTTGCCCATCACCATATATTAATCAAAGAACAATCTATAAAGGTGCAAAACACGTTTACTTACACATATTTCAGAATCGAGATATTTCCTGATATATTAAGCATGTTTTGAATTGTTTTGAATAAAAAGGAAAAATAAATATATAAAACATCAGTTATACAGTGCTATTGTAGCTGCTGTGACACATGACAACCATGACATATCCCACCCCCCAAATGTGCCCCCGGACACAGATAGCACAACAAATACATTTCAGATGTTTACTGGGCATTTTAGTCAGAGGTGCTGCGTTCCTATTCAAGCGATCCGAGTGATGCAAGCGAGGGAAGCACGCCAGTGCATTCGTTAAATTCCGACAGTGCGGATTTAAGACGCCGCTGTCGACCATTCATCTGGCAAATCTCTGCTTCCTAGCAAATAAATCAGACGAACTATGACTCCTCACACACACAAACAAAGACTTTTTAAACTCTGCTGGGGAAAACGAGAAGTGTTGGATTATGTTTTTATATCAATGAAGGCTGGTGTAGCCTTTTTACTCACCATGGGAGTTTTCGTGATTTATTCTGGTGAGTGTGTACATTCCTCCTGACGCACTTTTGTAACAACACTGGGTTGTACATATTAATTAACTCAAATGATATAGGGAATTTGGGTAATTAATCAGAAATATGATTAATATATATATCATATTACAGTTGCATTAAAATTATTGAAGATGAAAAATAGGTCAATTGTATATATTAATAACTCATCACAAGGCACTGTAATTTAATCATTAATATTTCAATATTCTATTCTTCATATCAATTATTGTGATATCTTTTACTAGAAATTAATGTAAATCAAACGTGGTTCATCCAGCAAACGGCCGTAAGATTCGTTTTATTAATTCTCAGTAACGCTATCACTTCCTATAATTCCAGGACGAATAGTTTCTGGCCATGAAACCATTCTCCCGTCCTTATAAAATTTATATCACTTAAAAGTAACATATGAGCTTTGTAGCTAAGATCAGCATTTCATTGACTTCGTAACATGAGCAATTTAGACAGACAATCTGGAGTATATGGAATTTAATAATTGAACTAATAATACATCAACTACGATTTATACAGAGTAAAATACGCGTACGACAATATATACAGTAAACTTTGTACAAGACATAATGAAATCTAAATGAGGGAGAGAGAGAGAAAGAGGATGAGAGAAAAGGCATGATAAATGAGAGAAACCAACAGACATTAACCCCTGAGAGACAACATAGAACTCAGATTATAGACCACTTCAGCAGCATTTAAGATCTCCATAGAGAATGAATACTTGCATGGGGTTCTGTGTGTGTGCTGGAGCCGCGTATGCGTGTAGCGTGCGTCAATCTGGGCTTTGTCCTCTCGGTGTCCGGGCTGCTGCGGAATCGCGCGATATTTGAAAGTTCAAAGAAAGCAATGTTTCAGAGTTCGTCTTCCTCGTGTGGAGAGGCGAATAGGTGAATAAACTTAGTAAAGAAAATAAACAAAACAACGAAAACGAAAGCTTCCGAAGGAGTCATGAGAATGGCTGTCCCCTCAGCCCATGTGCTGAGGGGGATGGCGATAGGAGCAGGCAAGCAGCGCGTACCGGGAGAGCGAGGACCAGAAGAGAGCGCGGAACAGCGAAGAAGCGAAGAGAGCAAGGAACTTCCTGGGTCAGTCCTTATAGCTTGAAATGGTTCACGCCTCTGTTCGCGTGAACAACCAATGAATGTCCGCGATCTGAAGCGGGAAAAAGTTCCTTTGTCTCTGTGGAAACACCCACCCTAATAAATTAGGGTTTATCAGATTTCAACAGTGATATCCTAGCACGTTCATAATTCCAGATTAATACATTTTTCATTAATTTGCTTTAGATAAATGAGTTCGTCAAAGCATGACGATTACACAGACATCAAGACTGACATATATAAATTATCAAAACATGAAGTTACATTTTTAAATGCAGAATTACACACATTTAAAATTTGATTAACACATGATACAATTGCAGATACTCCAATTTGATATGGGGAGACATCTAAACACAAAAAGCGATATTATATACATTTAGAATACATCTGAGTACATTTTACCATTCTTTTGTAAGAGTTAGCCTTCCTGTTCTGTTTGTTAGGTCATAAAGTTTTACGACCTCTCGGAGGAGTTGGGTTACAGCTCATGATTCTATTTGAGAACATTAATCAGGATGAACATTTCCAAATCAGAAGTTAGCACTTATACTCTTCACATAACAAGGATTAACCATTTATGCAACGCACAACACATACTCAAAATACATATTATTAAGGACTTACATGATGAATGTAAGATAAAACATTTGTGGGTGTGTGTGCGTGTGGGTGTGTAAGTTTGTAAGGAGAGTTCGTTTCTCCTTTGAGGCTGCTCACGTGACTTTGGAATGTCTCATCCTGTGTCGTAAATAATTTAAATCCAGCCAGGCTGGCGCCAGGCCATTTAGTTTAAAGCGGTTTCATTTATATGCTTGGATTCAAAATCTACAAACGTTGGGGTTTGCATTGTTTTAGATTCAACGAACCGTGATTCATTAGTTCAGAACCCATGAATCGATGACCTGCATATCCGTTACACTTTTGAGTGTCGCGCTAGAACTGTTGGACGATCAGATCACACACACAGAACAACGTTATCTGGACTCTTTCATTATCGTTCTCTGTTATTTTTATAAAGCTAATCTCACCCGTGAACTGCCTAAATATAGACAGAACATCACATGCCCCACCAGAGACAGCAATATACTGGACCACTGCTACACTGTTTTAAAGGATGCATAACACTCTTTCCCCAGAGCAGCGCTGGGACTCTCTGATTACCGCTTGGTTCATCTTCTACCAGCCTAAAGGCAGAAACTTAAATCTGCTAAGTCTATAGTAAAAACTGTAAAGAGATGGACTGCTGAAGCAGAGCAAGATTTACAGGCCTGCTTTGAACTTACTGATTGGAGTGTTTTGAGGCTGCAGCTACTTATCTGGATGAGCTTACTGACAACGTGACACCCTACATCAGTTTCTGTGAGGACATGTGTGTTCCCACCAGGACTTATTTAACTTTTAACAACAACAAAACTTGGTTCAGTGCAAAGCTCAGACAGCTTCGCCAGGCCAAAGAGGACACCTACAGGAGTGGGGACAAAGACTTGTACAAACAGGCCAAATACACACTGAATAGGGAGATAAGAGTGGCAAAGTTAAACTACTCTGAAAACAGTTAAAACAACAGTTTCAGCTTTCAAGTAATGACTCTACTTCAGTGTGGAATGGCCTGAAAGCCATCACCAGCTACAAGACCCTATCCCCAGCACTGAGGCCAATCAATACCTGGCTGAGGACCTGAACGAGTTCTACTGCAGGTTTGAAAAGCAAAAGCTTGGTCAGACACCCCACACCCACTCTGACCATCTCACAGCACACCCTCACACTCCCTCTCCCCTATTGTTTCTCAGCCTGTACTCAAGATGAGTGAAGAGGATGTATGTAAAGTCTTCAGGAAGCAGAACATAAGGAAAGCCAACGGCCCAGATGGTGTCTTTCCAGCCTATGCTGTCCAGCTATCACCCATCTTCACATTGATCTTCAACAGATCCCTGGAGCTGTGTGAAGTCCCCTGCTGCTTCAAACGCTCCACCATCATCCCTGTACCCAAGAAGAAAAAAAAAATCACAGGACTTAATGACCACAGACCATTAAGTCCTTATGACCTTAATGCTTTAACATCTGTGGTCATGAAGTCATTCGAGAGACTGGTGCTGGGCTACCTGAATGACATTACTGAACCCTTGCTGGACCCCCTGCAGTTTGCATACCAAGCAAACAGGTCTGTGGATGATGCAGTCAATATGGTACTGCACTACATCCTCCAACATCTGGACAAACCAGGAACTTATGCAAGGTTCTTGTTTGTGGACTTCAACTCCGCTTTCAACACCATCATCCCGGACACCCTTCAGAACAAACTCACACAGCTCTCTGTGCCCACCTCCATCTGTCAGTGGATCACCAGCTTCCTGACAGACAGGCAGCAGCTAGTGAGGCTGGGAAAACTCACATCCAACACCTGCACCATCAGCACTGGAGCTCCCCAGGGCTGCATTCTCTCCCTAATGCTCTTCTCCCTCTACACAAATGACTGCACCTCTAAAGACCCCTGTGTCAAGCTCCTGAAGTTTGCAGATGACACCACAGGCATCAGCCTAATCCAGGATGGCAATGAGTATGCTTACAGACAGGAGGTTGAGCAGCTGGCTGTCTGGTGCAGCTACAACAACCTGGAGCTGAACACGCTCAAAACAGTGGAGATGATCGTGGACTTCAGGAGAAACCCCCCCTGCTCTCCCCCCACTCACCATCATGAACAGCACTGTGGCTGCAGTGGAGTCATTCAGGTTCCTGGGCACAACCATCTCTCAGGACCTAAAGTGGGACACTCATATAGACTCCATTGTGAAAAAGGCCCAGCAGAGGTTGTACTTTCTTTGTCAGCTGAAAAAGTTCAACCTGGCACAGGCACAGATGACACAGTTTTACTCTGCTATTATTGGGTAGGGTTCTGTGCTCTTCTATAACTGTCTGGTTTGGGTCAGCCAACAAATCAGATTTAAGAAGACTGCAACGGACTGTTAGGACCGCAGAAAGGATCATTGCTGTGCACCTGCCCAGTCTTTAGGACTTGTACAACTCCAGAGTGAAGAAACGGGCAGGTAACATCATCAAAGACCCCTCTCAACCCGGACACAACCTGTTTCCACTTCTCCACTCAAGCAGACGCTACAGATCTCTGTGCACTAGGACATCTAGGCATAAAAACTTTTATCCCCCATGGCATATCCAGCTTAAACAGCTTACATATTAATCATTACCTGTGTTCTGTAATTAATTTGCGTAAAATCATTCTGCATCTTAAATGATTGCCTTTCTCATGTATTATGTAAATACATATGTATATCTCTTTATTTATACAGTTATGTACAGAGTAAAATTGCAACATCCTTGTTGATCCTGGAACAACATTTCAATTAACCAATAATAATTGAGAGGGATAACTATCTGTTTTAGGCTTACGATCAGGGTTAGGTGCTTCTACACCCTTGTTAATCAGCTATTAGTTACCTCTGATTTTAGAAATAAATGTTGGGTAGGGTTAGGTTTAGGGGTAGGGTTTGGGTTGACCCAGGAACATGTCTTACTTGGCGAAATCACAGCGACCATGTATGTACCAGGAGCACCTGGTGGCAGATGCTATAGGTTCCAGCACCATAGAGAGATATTGAAAGATTTCATCGTTTTGTTGGTGTTTATGCTACAAAAATGAAAAATTATGTGCCTGAGGTACTTGTACCACTGATTCCAGGTATAATGTGAGGATGGGCAATAGCATTAATTTTATTAGATTTCTTAGACCTAACCAAAACAGAGCAAAAGTGGCCCTAAGTATTCTCTCCCAATCCCAATGAAGATGAAAACGTTAGTTACAGGGCCCTATCATACACCCGACACAATGTGACACAAGGCGCAGCGCAAGTGTTTTTGCTAGTTTCATTCCGGCGCCGTTTGCATTTTCCCGTCCATTGCCACATCGTTTAATTACCAAATGCATTTGCACCCATTTGTGCACCCTTGGGCGTGCTGGTCTAAAAAAGAGGTGTGTTCAGGCGCATTGCTATTTTAAGGAGCTGAAAATAGACTGCACCATAGACCAACTCAAACCTGGTCTAAAGTCTAAAGTCAATGGTGCAATATTTTTTTGGTATTTAAAGAGCGCGTTGGTAGAAAATGCACCTCTGGGCGGGTCAACAGTGCGCGTTGACTTTGCTTATTACACACAGGGATGCGCATCGCACAAACATGCCAAATATTAAAAACAAAAGGATTATAGTGTAAAAGAATATTATTGTGTTGGCTACATAAATATAAAAATGTAATTATGGATAGTCATTGCATGTATTAGAATTAGGCTACCTATTTGCAATTCAGCCTATTACTACTTATAATGATGGATGAAATTGGCTAATTAATTGAATATCCGTGCCAATACACACACACACGAGCAGATCAGGTTCTTCGCTTGAGAAGCATTCAGCTTTCCCACCAACAAATTCTGCCATGTAAATAAAAACACCTAAACAAAGGTCTACATTTCAGTGCCTCTCCTTATTAAACTGATTAAATGTAAATTAATTCAATCTAATGTGGTAAATGAACAGTGTTGATCCCGGATGTTGTCAATGCGATCATAACGACCATAACATGAGGCTTCTCCTGTTTCACATTGTGATCTGTATTTTTACATATTTATTTTAAAATATTTTATATTTCCCTCCATGGCATATTTAAGTCCCACTTGTGTCCAAAATATATCAAAAATATCTTAGGACAAGGTTTTCACACTGACAGCTGTCTTTCTAAAACAGTAGCAACTCTGTTTATTTGAAAGAGTAAGCAACAGTAACTAAGGGAGTGGGGCTTACCAATAGGTCAACTGGAATTTGCATTGATCAAGCTGAGTTTTGGGACAGAAGGTAATTTGCATTAAAGACACTGGGGAATGGCACACCTTCTACAGTAAGTAAAATATCTCTAAACTGGTAGGACCTGTATTACATTTTAGTCTACTTCTTGTTGAGACCTGTCGCACAGAGATAATTAAAATGATACCAAACATGACTGTAAATATCACTGGCATTCATGTAGAATATTATATTATACTATTGACCCTTCTGAGTGGCTAAGTGCAGGGAGTATTGGTAAGGGGAAGGAAGGGGATGAGAAGGAACTCTTGCATAGGTGAGAGAGGGGTTTCCCACATTTTTTTTTTTAGTGAGATGTGCAAACAGATGTCTGTTTTGTTAATACACTTTCTGTGTATTGTCCATCTCAGAAGATCAAAGTGTTTTACAGTTCGTATTCTAAAATATGTTTTTATTGTGCAGATTGTGCAGAAGAATTATCTGTTTCCTGTGGTTTTGTCCCGGTGGTTGTCTGAGACAAGGTCTTTACAGGGTGAGACAATTTATAAGAGACATGCCACTTCATCAATCCTTAATACAACTATATAATGAAAACCCGTAACGGCAAAGATGGCGGTTGTATGCACATGACCCGCCCTTCCTGCTGGAAAGTCAATCATCTGCTTTTAACAGTCAAGCCGGGAAACATTTAAGCCTTTTGTCTTTAAGCCTTTTCCACTGACGTATGCGCACAGTTGAGGAACCCTTGCGCATGCGTAGTAAAAGTATAATATGTGGGGAAAAAGGCATTTTCAACCTTATTTTGGGACAAAATCATCAACATTTTTCAGCGATTTCTATCATATTTTACTGCTGTTTCTATACATGCAGTTTTTATGTCCCGGTGACCAGTGAAAGTGCAGTTCTGACTCTATGCTCATACATTTAGATAGGAGCCTGGTCTTGTTAGTCTGAAATAGCTGCCCGGAGGCATTGCCAAGATGGCGGCAGAGTGGCACGACTTGCCTAAAAGGACTTTGTTACAGGGGATCTGTACCTGGGGCTCTAGTTGTCCTGGTTTCCGCTGTCTTCCGCTGTCTTTCAGGGCTGTAGAAGTCCTCTCTAGGTGCTGATCCACCATCTGGGCTGGATATGTACCGGATCCGAGTGACTGCAGTGACCCTATGATCTGGATACAGACTGAATCTGGTGGCTACGGTAACATTGGAATAAAAGAGAAACAGACTAATATTAGCGTAGATGCCATTCTTCTAACGATGTAGCAAGTACATCGGGTGTTATGGGACGTGTTCCCGCTTTCGGTTTACCTAATTGATGCAGCCTAAAAAGCCTTTAACTAGTTTGGATATAAGAAGCGTATTAGTAATTTATAGTATTTGTAAGCCAGGTTAAAGAGATGGGTCTTTAATATAGATTTAAACTGAAACAGTGTGTCTGCCTCCCGAACAATGTTAGGTAGAGTTTAGGCGCTAAATAGGAAAAAGATCTGCCGCCTGGAGTTGATTTTGATATTGTAGGTATTATCAAATTGAGTTTTTAGAATGCAGTGGAGGTAGAGGACTATAATGTTACAAGAGGTTGTTCAAATACTGAGGTGATAAACCATTCAGGGCTTTATAAGTAATAAGCAAGATTTTAAAATCTATACAATGTTTGATAGGGAGCCAGAGCAGTGTTGACAGATCCGGTCTAATATGGTCATACTTCCTGGTTCTAGTAAGAAATCTGGCTGCTGCATTTTGGACTAACTGGAGTTTTTTTATTTAGCGTGCAGAACAAACACCCAATAAAGCATTACAATAATCTAACCTTGAGGTCATAAACACATGGATAAACCTTTCTGCATTTGACATTGATAGCATAGGCCATAATTTAGATATATTTTTGGGATGGAAAAATGCAGTTTTACAAATGCTAGAAATGTGACTTTCTAAGGAAAGATTGCTATCAAATAGCACACTTAGGTTCCTAACTGATAACGAATAATTGACAGAGCAGCCATCAAGTCTTAGACAGCGTTCTAGTTTGTTACATGCAGAGTTTTTAGGTCCTATAATTAACACCTCTGTTTTCTCCAAATTTAGCAGTAAGAAATTACTCGTCATCCAGTTTTTTTATATCGACTATGCATTCCCTTAGTTTTTCAAATGGCTATATTTCGCTGGGCTGCAAAGAAATATAGAGCTGAGTATCATCAGCATAACAGTGAAAGCTAACACCATGTTTCCTGATGATATCTCCCAAGGGTAACATGTAAAGCGTGGAGAGTAACGGCCCTAGTACTGAGCCTTGAGTTACTCCATACTGCACTTGTGATCGATATGATACCTCTTCATTCTCTGCTACAAATTGATGGCAGTCATATAAGTATGATTTGAACCATGCTAATGCACTTCCATTAATGCCAACAAAGTTTTCTAGTTTATGCAAAAGAATGTTGTGGTCAATAGTGTCGAACGCAGTACTAAGATCCAATAGCACTGATAGAGAGATACAACCACGATCAGAAGATAAGAGCAGGTCATTTGTAACTGCAAGGAGAGCAGTCTCGGTACTATGATATGGTCTAAATCCTGACTGCAAATCCTCACAGATACCATTTTTCTCTAAGAAGGAATATTATTGTGAGGATACTACCTTTTATAGTATCTTGGACAGAGAAGGGAGATTCAAGATCGGTCTATAATTAACTAGTTCTTTAGGGTCAAGTTGTGGCTTTTTGATGAGAGGCTTAATATCAGCCAGTTTGAAGGTATTGGGGATATTTCCTAATGACAATGAGGAATTAATAGTAGTCAGAAGAGGATCCATGACTTCTGGAAGCACCTCTTTTAGGAGCTTAGATGGAATAGGTTCTAACATACAGTACATGTTGTTGGTTTAGATGATTTAACAAGTTTATACGATTCTTCCTCCTCTATGGTAGAAAATTAGTAGAACTGTTCCTCAGGGGATCTGTTGCGATACTGTAGCTGATGGCTGCATGGTTAAAAATTTTAAATCTAATAGTATCGATCTTAGAAGTAAAGTAGTTCAAGTAGTTGATAAAGTCAATACTGCTGTGATGCTGGGAAATATCAAAAACTTGTCTTTTGCCAAACTTTTTTTTCTCTCTTTTCAAAACTCCTATCACATTGGAAATTCAATAAAAATAAAGTATCAGGTAGGGTTAGGGTTGGTGTAGGGAGTGCGTAAAAGGTGGCATTGATTTATTAATTTGAAATAAAATGATTATTTACACTCAAAATAAGATTGCATACTGTTTTATAATGTAGCTACTATATAACTGAGGTGCAGATAATTCTATAGTATATAGTGCACATTTATTATAGCACAGTTTTAATGTTTAAACAATGTTATACAATTGAACTGTTGTAGTATATCTAGATTTTATTTTAGGCAAGTAGTGATGATTTGAGTAAGCTAAATTGATCAAACATTGGTTTTGATCAGCTCACTTGCATACTGTTTTATAATGTAGCTACTATATAACTGAGGTGCAGATAATTATATAGTATATAGTGCACATTTATTATAGCACAGTTTTAATGTTTAAACAATGTTATACAATTGAACTGTTGTAGTATATCTAGATTTTATTTTAGGCAAGTAGTGATGATTTGAGTAGGCTAAATTGATCAAACATTGGTTTTGATCAGCTCACTGTCTGCCCCTGGCAAAAAATTGAATGGAACAAAATTTAATATAACAAATATGCCATTATATACAAAACTGAAATATTTTAATAGCTAAATCATAAGTATAAGCTGTTTTAGGTGAAGGGGGAAAAAGACCAGGGCCGGATTTCCCGATAACGATTGATCGAACGATCATTCGTTATTGTTTCACATGCATTTCGGGCCAGGGTCAGACTAGGGCCTAAATTTTAGGCCCGTGCAGAGCATCCATCACTATTTACACTTAGTTCAAATAGGCCTGCTAGAGATTGTCTTACTATAGGGAGACAAGATGGACTGTATTAATTACTATTGGAGTATGTGTAATGGCTAACTCAGATCATGTGTGCCTTAATAACCAATCATATTGCAGCCTTGATGTCATTGAATCAAGTCCCTCGAGTATTCTATGCCCATGATTACTCCAATGTTTAAACAGTAAATTTGAGCTTAGAGCTTATATAACTGCATATGACAAAGCTATAAAGTTATTGGTGATTGTTTTTAATGAAGCATCACTAATGTTTTGTTATAAAGATTCACAACACTTACTATGCCAATGGTTCAAATCATTCAAGTAAAATTATGTATTTAACATTGTGACGTTTCAGGACATTTTAGTATGTAATTAAACAATAAATATGATATGATGACAATATGTCAATATGTCATATGTCACAAAACGAATTTAAGCATTAAATTGCAACACATTTACTGTAGGGTTTTAGATTGAAGTTTAAAAAAGGAAAATTGTCCATGCAAAGATAACTGAAGTGAATGTGATTTGATTTCAGTCTCAAGCTAAGCACACAGAGCATCAGATTAAACAGCAGTTTGAGAAGTTTCATCAGTTTCTCAGAGATGAAGAAGAAGCTACAATCACTGCACTGAGAGAGGAAAAGAAGCAGAAGAAGCAGATAATAAAGAAGAAGCTAGAAGAGATGAACAGACACATCTCTGCTCTTTCACACACAATCAAAGACATGGAGGAGACGATGAAAGCCAGTGATGTCTGCTTTCTAAAGGTCTGATTTCAGATTATTAATTGATAGATGATTGATGGATTGATGGATGATTGATCGAGTTCTTGATAATCGATGGTGTGTTTGTTCTGCAGGATTTTCCAGTCTCAATGGAAAGGTGAGTGATCTGCTGGTGTCTCTGGTCTCACTAATTCTGACTTAAACCCACTGCATTTCTGATCCTGAGTGTTCTTCCAGAGTCCAGATCTCGTCACAACCGGATCCACAGACGCCTTCTGGAGCTTTGATTCATGTACCATGTTACTTGGGCAACCTGCTGTTTAGAGTCTGGAAGAAGATGCAGGGCATTGTTCAAAACAGTGAGTCTGCACAAAATCTAGCTGTTAAAGGTACAGGATGTAGGACCTGCCACTAGAGGGCGCACTACCAAAACAATAACAATCGCGTGGTTTGATGACGCTAAGAAGGAGCGTGGAATGATGGGATTTGTTGTCTTCTACACAACCGATGACGGCCATCAATCAGACGGAAAGATAAATCATGGATTACCACTTTTTCAACAAATATATACACTCGTGTACATTTAAACACAATAACTGGGCATACATAGCAAACGCGAGTTCAATGATTTGCGTGAGTTGATTACATACAAAGTCAATGCAAAGATGCAATCAGACTATGGATCAAACACGTCCTCGCGCTGGTCTGTAGATGCGATGCCCCGCATTTGGCGTGTATGCCCCATTATACTAATCTTGTTGATCATTATAATAGCATACGTTTTCTGTAAAGATACTAATCAAAACAATTCACCTGTCGAGTAAAACACAAGCGAGATTGGCATCTATTTCTAGTTGAAGTTTGTTGCGAAGCTCTCTCCATCTAGAAAATGCAACACCGATATTGATCCTCACTCTTTCTCTCCTCTTGTCCCAAATTCTTGGGTCGTTTGGTTGGCCCGTATGTAATTATGTTCCATAAATAAGTAACACAATCCACCATAAAACATGCAAGATGAAGTAAATAAGGAACTGCTTGAAGCAAGCTAGTGGTTTACTGGATGCTAGACACTACTTTCGCATTTGTCCACGACACTGTTGTCATGTGGTTTCTATGTCAGTAAAGGCGGTAACAAAGGGTAACTAACGTCATTGACAGGCGACTGCACTGCCTCATGTCACTGTTTAGAATGGGAATTTTCTCATGATTTACAAGTTGTTGAATACATTAGAGATTTTGTTAGTAATCAGCTGGACAAAATATATAATACTAGCCTAGTGGTTTTTGGATATTTTACTGCAAATATCTTACAAATTGTACCTTTAAACTTACAATAAAAATTACGGATGTAGGAATATTGACAGATTTTAACAGTAGAGCATAGCAGTAGCAGGACCAGGGTCATGGGTTCAAGTCACAGAGAATGCAGGAACTGATAAAATGTAAACCTTCAATGCAATACATGTATGTTGATTTGAATAAAAGCTTTTACCAAATTCATACATTTAAATGGAATAATATATAATTTATTTTCCAGGAAATAAACTTTCTCAGATTAGAGCGTAAACTAAACGAGCCAATCCACATTGGCATGCAATTATTGTATCCATCTGCAGCTGATCACAGTGTGAGTGTAAGAAGGCAGCAGGTGCAATGCATACCAGGTTTTCGATGAGGAGCCGAACCGGTGACCCGGCCGCTCAGTGGTGGTACAGCAGCCGTGGTGATGGGACATGACATCTCTGTTCCCTCCTTCAGGGAACAAGGGTTACCATACGTAACTGAGACATTCCCTTTCAGTCAGTCACTCTTGATGTCACGTCGGATGACCGATGAATTGGGATTCCTACCAATGTGCCATGGAGGTGATTGTAACCCTCTTAGAAATGGCAGAAGTCTGCCGGGGAAACACAAGCTCTGAGGCTATACAGTGGACTTTACACAAATGGGATCCACTTAGGTTTCACATATGGAATCCATCCTTCTATCGGTTCTCAAGTATTCAGTGAGTGAAGGCCTGGTTCTGAATGCTCCACCACATCTGGCTGCAGAGAGGATGGAGGAGCTCAACAGGGTCTACAGTACGGACACTCTGGAGTAGTTTTAGCAAGCCGACACTAACCGGGGCCTCTCAGTGCCACTACCCATTTGAGATTAGCACACAGGAGGATACCAGCTCCACACGAAGTCTAAAAATATCTGTCACCACCCAGGAGGATGCAATACTTCTAGCTGAGTGAGCTCGCAATCTGAATGGGCAGGGCACACCCTGTGCCTGATAAGCCAGGGTGATGGAATCCACAATCCAGTGGGGCATGCTCTGCTTAGAGACGGCCTTCCCCTTCTGCCAACGTCCGTAACAGACAAAGAGATGGTCTGAAATCTTAAAGCTTTGTATCTCAGGCCTCGGATAGGACTGAGCAAAGCTAGGGCTGGGTCTGCCTCGTCCGAGTAGAACTTGCAGGTTCACCACCTGATCCCTGAAGGAAGTAGTGGGAACCTTGGGCACAAAACTGGGCTGTGGCCTCAGGATTACCTGGGAGTCAGCCGGCCCAAACTCTAGGCATGAATCGTCGACCGACAATTTGTGCAGGTCCCATACCTTCTTAATGGACACCAATGCAAGCAGGAGCAGAGATTTCAATGAAAGAAACTTTAGCTTGACTGAGTTATGCTTAGATGGGCCCTCAGGGAGACAACCTTCGTTCCAGCCCTTACTGCAAAAAGAAAAGCACGCCCCTGATCGAGCATCTCCGGGGGGATTTCTCGGCGAGAAGAACATCACTCGACAAACAGGTTGCACTTTAAGGCCCAAGCGTGTCTCTTTGACAGTGCTCTCGCCAAAGTGATGATGGTGTCCACTACTTCTTGGTGTAGGTCATCTAGAATCTCTGTGTCCCCTCCAGGGACCAGACATGATGTTTCCAAAGCTCTGGATGCAGGTGTCATAGTGTGCCCTGCCTCTGAGTCAGTAGATCCTACCTCAGATGAATCCGCTAGGGGAACCAGGTCAGAGTTGGCCAGTACTGTGCCTAAAGAAAGAAAGGCTCCTCGTCCTCCCTGATCTTGCACATTGTCTGTGCGAGAAGGCTCAATGGGGGAAACGCATACTTGCGCAGGTCCTGTGGCCAGCTGTGTGCCAGTGCATCCATGCTGAGTGTTCCCTTGGTCAGGGAGTAGAACAGCTGGCAGTGAGAGATCTCTGGAGAGGCAAACAGGTCTACATGAGCGGCTCTGAAATGTCTCCAAATCAGCTTGACCATACAGGGATGGAGTCACCACTCTCCCCGGAGCATAGCGCAAGACAGCTTATCGGCTGTATGGTTGAGCATGCCCGGAATGTGAATGGCATTAAGTGACCTCAGAACCTTTCGACTCCAAAAGAGGCGGTTATGGGCGAGTTTGCGACATTCAACGGAAGCGCAGCCCACCTTGTTGGTTGATGTATGCAACGGTCGCTGTGTTGTCCGTTTGGACTAGCACGTGCTTTCCCCCACAGTGCCCTTTGAGATGGTCCAAGGCAAGGCGTACTGCTAACAACTCTAGGCAATTGATATGCCAGTGCAGATGGGGGACCGTCCATACCCCCGACATTACATGCCCGTTGTCGTGGCCCCTCAGCCAGTGGTGAAGGCATTTTGTAAACCACAGCATCCTTTGAGACCTGTTCCAGGGGAACTCCTGCCTGGAGGAATGCAAGATTTAATCACGGGGTGAAGGTTTGTTGACAGGACCTGGCGAGTGAATGCTTCCACGCCTACCTCGGGACTCAGCCATGAAGCCAGTGTTGAAGCTGTCTCATATGCAATAGCCCTAGTGGTGTAAGTGCTGCTGCAGCTGCCACATGCCCCAGGAGCCTCTGAAACAGTCTCAGTGGTACCGCTTTCCTGCCCTTGAATAGGCAGGGAAGGGAATAATAGCCGCCTCTGTGACTTTAGTGAAGACACGGGGATACAGGGACAGCCCTCTCAGAGAATGCCTTTCTTTGGTACAATGAAGTAAGCGCTGTAAAACCCTGTCCTAATATAGGCTGGAGGGGGAATGACTATCGCATCTTTTGCCAGTATGACTGCGATCTCAGCACACAAGACAGGAGCAATCAGCCGCCTTAACTGTCGTGAAGTGGACACCACTGAATTTGGATGGACATCAGGCAAACTGAATCGCAGTGGGGCAGTGAGGTGGAAGGCAGGGACCAAACTTGGGTGGCTTGTGATCTGGCTGAAGTGGGGTCTGAGTGTGCGGTGCAGTGCTAACCTGGTTCCACAGGTTGGCAGAGGGTGCATGAGTAGGGCCTTTGTTGACGCTCTCAGACCACTAGCTACTGCCGGATGGCAAAGGAGGAGGATAAGTGAGGTCTGGTGTTGGGCTATCCACAACTCTCCATGCCCTCCTGGGATCCAGAGATAGAGAAAACCGCTCTCATGTTGAGATTTTCCAGTTTCTCCACCTGGCCTTCATCCGGGGGAGGGAGAGGAGCCTTCACCATCCCCCAAAGAGCAGCTTCCTCCCTCTCTGGGTTGCCCATTCCGGGGCCTCTCGCTCTTCCACTCACCACCAGGTTTGACGGGGGCCAGGACTGGTGGGACAGCCCAGCTCCATGGCACTGCTTGTTGGAGGCTGCTACTGATGCAGAGGAGGGGCATACACAGAGGGGCGCCCTCAGCGCCTAGCGGGCTGGGGTGCTGTTGCCAGCAGATGGGTGAAGGCAGCAGCTGCCCGCCTGAGCAGGGTGTTTTACCGCAACAGTCAGCTGCTGGGCCAGGCTCTCGATTGCATCACCGAAGAGGCCAGTCTTGAACACAGGGGCATTAAGAAACCGAACTTTGTCGGCGTCCCTCATATCGACCAGACACCATAGTGGACATCGCACAGCCCAGAGACTGCGCAGTGACCTTCATCTCTTGTAGTGCTAGGTCAGTAGCAATACAGAGTTCTCTGAGAACTTCTGGGTCATGACCACCCTCGTGCAGTGACTTGGCGCACCTGCAACCTGGTGCACCTGCAGTAACTTCTTACATGTAAGGTGGAGGCAGCTTCTCCACAGGCCGTATAAGCCTCACCGGACAGGCTAAACGAGTACCTACATGGTACTCTAGCATGACGATGTTGTCGCTCTGCTCCAAAGCAAAAAGTATGCATTGCACATGCTGCCGCCTTATACTCACTCTGTGATCGGCTGCAGCTGGATGCAATAATTGCATCCCAATGTGCATTGGCTCCTTTAATTTACACTCAAAGTAGATTGGTCTATCAAAGGGATATCTCAATTTGTCGGTCATCCATTGTGATGTGGAGAGTGACTGACTGAAAGGGAACCAATGTGCTCTTTTATACAACTTGTAATGATGAGTTCTGAAATTGTGTGCAATACTTCATCCCAATAGTAAATACAGTAAGCAGTATACAGTGTATACTGTACAGTGTTCATTAAGTAGTCAGTTAAGTTCCATTGTGAACACAGTCATATGCACAATACAACAGGTGCAGAAGCACCAGTTAAAAGCAGCATTTAAAATAATTTACAAAATGGCCATGACCATTGTTTTTGGCATGATAAGATTTGTTATAAGTGCTTGTAAATTGGGAAAATTGGGGATGAACAGTTCTGATTTGTCTTTATATTTTGGTTGGCAAAACTGAGCAAAACAGACAACATTGTGTCTAAAATAACACAATATTAACTTCTTAATGAACTGTTGTATAAGATGAGTATCACAAACGCACTTGTGTGATATTGCACTTAGCCTACACCTTGTGTGATATTTCTTAACTAGGTGATGTAAATATGAGACAAAATTTCAAACGGGGCATTTTGCCCCATATCTTGAATTTTAGGGATATTCTCTAGGCTCCATCACACAGTAAGTTGTTGCCCTGCCTCATATTAGTAATCAATCGACTGTATGAAATGGCAGATGATCCACATATGTTTTGGGCGGGGCAAGTGCGTTAAATGTGTTAATAATTTTAAGACGTTATTTTTCGCCATAATTAATCAATCTAATTAACATGTTAAATTACCAGCCCTAGTTATTATAAATGTATTTTAATACATTTTATTAAATATGACAACAGTTTTGAGATGACTTTAAAGACTGATAGACACATTCGAGGTCCTCACTATGAAGTTTACATGTATTTATACACGCAAATATTTAGTGATACAATAATTATAAATAATATATGTACAGTTTATTATTTATCAATATTTAAAGGTAATTTTCTTGTTGATTGTTTTCTTTCATCAGCTCCTGTGATTCTGGATCCAAACACTGCTCATCCATGGCACATCCTTTCTGCTGATCTGACTAATGTGAGAGGCAGCTGGAACTGTCAACCACTTCCTGATAATACAGAGAGATTTGACATCTATCCATGTGTTCTGGGTTCAGAAGGTTTTAACTCAGGAGCACACTGCTGGGACATTGAGGTTAATGAGTGTCCATACTGGTGTCTTGGAATAACTAATGCATCAAACCAAAGAAAGGGATTTGGTTTCTTTAGGACTGGTGTCTGGAGTGTGCAGCATGGGCTCTTTGAAGCAGCTGGTTTTCCTGTTGAGCAAAGACTTGAGCGTGTTAGAGTTGATCTGGACTATGACAGTGGAACGGTGTCATTCTCTGATACTGTAACTAACACACATATACATAAATTCACAACCACCTTCACTGACACTGTCTTTCCATTCTTCTGTTGTTATGGAACTTTTCCTCTGAGGATCTTACCATTAAATAGTTTGTCAATTGTCAATAGTTTTAGTTCACTGGAACTGCAGTGAAAAACTCAAGGTTGTGATGAATGGGTCAATATTTATAGTCAAAAATATAAAATAAAGTAAAAACTAAGAACTGTAATAACCTTGCTCTGCAATATAAAAACTGTACCAGCTCCAGCTTCATGTTCAACTAGCAACACTGTAATATTACTTTTGGACATTTATTTGATACTTGAGGTGGATGTGCTTCCTTGCCAAGTTTGCTTTTGCTCAAGGGTTTTCTTTCATCATGTTGGAATTGTTTTTTTCTTTTAAACCCTGTCATTGGGTACTCACATTTAATTTATTTAATTCTGTGATATTAAAACATACATCACTGTAAAGCAGAGTATTTGCTATAAAGAATTATGTGTGTGTGTGTGTGTGTGTGTGTGTGTGTATATATATATATATATATATATATCTAAAACATCAGTAGAACTCAAGCAATTACGAGGCTAAGCACAGAAGAGGCAAAATGAGAAGCTAAGCATGGCATGTAGCCTCAGACCAACTGAAACAATGAGTAATTAACTGATCATCAGTTTGTATCAGTGAAAGATGAGGTACCATAATATGGAAGCATATGGGTAGCAATATTCAATTTGGAATGTAATATGCAAATGATAATGCAATATATAAAATGGCAATGCATTTATGTATTTAAATTTACATTTTCCAATACATTTGTGCAACATTTGGTGCAAAATGAAAATTAAATTACATAGTTTTCATTTGCCATTTCATACACTAGTTTATATATTTTAAATGAATACTACTTTTAACGCTGTATAAATTGCAAAATTAAAATGAAAATGTATTACAGAAATTATTAGATATGTGTAACATGTTCAAGCAAAAACTGTGGCAAAATTATCATTCAAATGTTATTTTTCTTAATTGCATTTACACTCACAGTCAAGACACTTACGATTGCATTTTCATTCAATGTCCCGCTATGAATGTATCAAAATTCAATGTGCACATTGAAAATGCATTCCGAGCCGTTCATGTCTCCACCCCCTCCCGCCATGTCAATCACTGCGTGAACAAGGCGGGGCTTGCAGAAGGTCAAGAGACTCAAATCTCAAGAAGAGGATTCAAGTGAGAGAACATGGACAAGACAGTTGGTCCGTGTACGTTTTGATTCTAAAAACGTGTACTTTACAAATTGGTTTATGGCTTCAATATTTCATTCGCATTTGTGGGCGGTGCTGAAATGCTCCTTTCATCTGATTGGTCGAATCGTTCCACCTTCAGCACGGATCTTTTATTCTTTCAGGCAGAATAAGAGTCAGTGCGAGTGCGACATGGTGATGTCTGAAACCACCACTCACTGTTAAATTAACATAATATTTGAATCAGATGTGGCTGGGCACATAATTCGTGCTGCTAAGGCCTGCAAGGACCCCTTTAAATTATTTCTAGGTTATAGTATTGTATGAATATTGTCCCACTGATAAATACAGTGCAGAAATAGACAGAAATAGCTCTGTCTACTTGGATAAAAGTGAAGTGGAAATAAAAATAATAGACTGAACATTTCCATGATAATATGTCTGTAAAATTTACCACTCTCGTCTTTTAAGTCAAAGGGCACTAGGTATGTCTGTGTGACATTAATAAAAAAATGTGAAAATTAATATAGTTAAATTTATGAAATAAATTAGTAATATTAGTTTTATTACATACTAAATTCAATGATGTTTCTCTTCTTAGGCCTCTTTGTTGGGCTTGAGAAAGCCAACATGTATTTAAACATTATTATTATTTATTATGAGAGTAATTGACACCGACTAGAACTTTAATGTTTCACCAAATTCAGCTCAGATCTTCAGACTCGTCTGACTCGTTGCTGTATGACTGGTCAGACTTACCTTCTCAAAAAATCCTAGTGACTTTTGTTATCTGGTGGCAGTACACATGAAATTCATGTAATTATTTGTCATTTAAACTCATGTAAACATAAATCCTGTCGCCCCCTCTAGTGGACATTAAGTGTTAAGAGCTTCATTGCTTAGATAACAACGGTCACTAGGATTTTTTAAAAAGGTAAGTCTGACCAGTTATACAGCAACGAGTCAGACAAGTCTGAAGATCTGAGCTGAATTTGGTGAAACAAAGTTCTAGTTGGTACATACCTAGTGCCTTTTGACTTAAAGGTCCCGTTCTTCGTGATCCCATGTTTTAAACTTTAGTTAGTGTGTAATGTTGTTGTTAGAGAATAAATAATATCTGTAAAATTCTAAAGCTCAAAGTTCAATGTCAAGTGAGATATTTAACAGAATTTGACCGACAAAAAACGACCCGTTTGGACTACATCCCTCTAGTTCCTGTAGTAATGACATCACTAAAACAGTTTTTTGACTAACCTCCGCCCACATGAAAACACAAAATAGGGGGCGTGGTCTTGTTGCGCTTCGACGTAGAAGAGGAAGAGTTGCGTTTGTGTTTGTTGCCATGTCGTCGAAACGCTGTTATTTTCATCTCGGAGTCCAATCATCTTTGTTTGGCCTTCCCAGGGACACTGTACTTGGAGATTAATGGTTACAATTTATGTTTTACTTGGTTCCCGAAAATTATGATCCACATGTAACACTATGTGCAGCACATTTTGCTGAGGACAGCGATTTTCCTCAATCTTAATCAGTTTAATGCCGGATTCGCACAAAGATTATTCTTGAATGATGGTGCAGTTCCCTCTTTGTCTGGAGAAGGCGTTGTTTATGGACCACAACCAGTAAGTGTATTTTATTATTTAAGTTGGTGTGTTTAACAGTTTCTGTACCTTATTACACAAAGGGCAACACAGTTTAGCTTTGATAACTAGATGTTAGGGCTGTGCAAAAAAATCGAATGCGATTTTCATGCCCATCTCGTCAGTAAAAATGCTCCTGTGATTATAAGTACATCTCCAGCACATGCTCCTGCCCACTTGCTACTCAAAACTAGCCCAATCGCGTTTCCAGGAGGGCAGCGCGTGCTCAGCTGCTGTCGAATCACAACACAGGAACCGCTGGCACAATCAGAACTTGTTACGTATTTCTGAAGGAGGGACTTTATAGAACAAGGAAGTCATCAGCCCATTTTTATGACAGTGAAAACAGCGGTATACAGATAGGTGAATTGTGTGAAAAATACTGTTTTTTTAAACGCGAAACATGAACACATGTTATATTTAAAGGCGCAATATGTAATTTTTCTGCTTTAAAAATAGCAGAAATCACTATATCTATGTTATATATATTTTTTAGTTGTGTACTTACATTATCCCGAAAGTTTCCACAAACTTTCAAATCCGGAGAAAGTTATAGTTTAATTAGAAGACACGGCATGTTTCTTTATTTCCGTTTTGGCGCCCGTCTATGACATCATATAACCTTTGACCCCTCTAGTTTATCTAACTTCCTGCGGAACCCGACGGAATGCCAAATACAAAGGTGAACAGAAGCAAAGACGAGACGAAGAAGAAAAAGTAGTAGCTAGCCTTGATCGAGACTATTATATTTTATATTTATATTGTTTATATTCGTATTTATACCTCAATCAATAACTTAGTTATGGATCATGATTATGCTTTGCCTGCACGTTCTGTGAAGCGCAAACGTACGGGTGAAATAAATGACCTGAGAAGGTTTTGGGACAAGAGAAGATACGAGACACGGGTAAATATTGGAGTTGCATTTCCAAGATAGAGAGAGCTTCGTGACAAGCTGAAACTACAGAGAGATGCTTGCATTCTAATAAACAGGTATGCATCCATTCAGCTAACTAACGTTATATCTATCCGTATATTTTGTGATACGATGATGTCTTGTGCAAAACGCAGACGGACTAGCTCTCATGTAGAGTATAATGTAAATCTACATGTGTTCTATATCTAGCTGGATAAAGTAGCTTCAAATGCAGTTCACTATCTTGTTCGATATCATAGTATAAACGTAATTATAATTATTAACGAAAGCGAAAAACCGTGTTTTTTAACATATATTACTACTAGCTAGATGGAATATTGATTTGATAGGGGTCTGATAATTCATATATCTCTCCGTTCGAAAAGACGTGATTGTCAAAATACTAGGCTGCTGCTGCTTTAGGTGAAGGGAGACCGCTGACAGACCAGGCTCTTGTCTTCATGACAACAATATATATACTTCATGTTGAACATAAATATAAAGCCTACTGATAAAGGACACCGTCAACAGTATTGACGGCAAAATAGACTATGTTTGACAGGTGCAATATTTGAAAATCGATAATTATTTATTTATTTTTTAAATTACATTAATATCTGAATTTATGTCAACCTATAGACTTTCAAACAGTACAAAATTACATATAAACATTTTCCTATTATATTTTGCCTGGAAACGCTTCCAACACGCTTGCGTGTCGCGTGAAAAATAGGCGTCGGTTCTATTTCTAGCATGCACACGTTTGAGAGGCGCGGCTCACACAGGCAGTATGCAAGCACTAACCTATTAACATGGGAGCCGAATTAAAAACTGACACGCCACGCAGCTGAGACGCTTGTGCCACGCATCCAGTGTGTCGCCGGCCTAAGTTAAAATGAGTGAGGAATGTGGGGAGCGACAGAGCGCGTGTTCCAATGAACAACAACTCCCATGAGCCTACGCTCTTTCCCGACGTCATCAAAGTACGTCTTATGTTCTTATTTTGATTGAGTGACCCCTGGTGGCCAAAAATTCCATACTGTACGTTTAATACTGTAAACACAACCAAAGCTTCAAAAAAGCAAGAAAAAGAAGAGTGGTAAATGTTCGTCTAACTCTTGCATGCTTTTTAAAACATTTTCCTCACTTCTTTATCCTCCTCCTCCCCCTCCTGCTTCATCTCTAATAGCTGACGACTTTGCAACGTTTTTCATTAATAAAATTAAACACATTAGTGCACAATTTTCCACACCACAATCAATCAAGCTCACATCACCAGCAAACATACACTCATTTACATCCTTCTCTTTACTCTCTGAGGCAGAAGTCTCAAAACTCATCCTTTCTAATCACCCTACAACTTGCCCGCTTGATCCTATTCCATCTCATCTCCTTCAAGCCATTTCTCCTGCAGTTGTACCTGCACTCACTCACTTCATCAACACATCCCTCCACACTGGTGTTTTTCCCTCATCATTAAGACAGGCACGTATAACTCCACTACTTAAGAAACCCAACCTCAACCCATCTCTTTTAGAGAACTACATACCAGTTTCCCTTCTTCCTTTCATTGCAAAAACACTTGAACGAGCTGTGTTCAACCAAGTCTCTACATTTCTCACAAACAACAACCTCCTTGACAGCAACCAATCTGGCTTCAGAAATGGGCATTCAACTGAGACGGCCTTGCTCTCAGTTGTTGAAGCTCTAAGACTGGCAAGAGCAGAATCCAAATCTTCAGTACTTATCCTGCTTGATCTGTCCGCTGCTTTTGACACGGTTAACCACCAGATCCTCCTATCAACCCTACTGGCAAAAGGCATCTTTCTAATCTTTTTGTATTCTATTTTTTTTTTTCATTTATTATGCAATTATATGTGTGTGTGTGTGTGTGTGTGTGTGTGTGTGTGTGTATGTGAAAAGATCTCTAACACTAGCTTGCTCTATTCTTTTTTTATTCTATCGGTTATTTTTTAATTTTTATTTATTTTTATTATTTAAAATCCCATGCTACGTGTACTGTGTTAACCTATCTGAGACTTGTTATAGCACTTATATATCATTGCTCTTTTTGTTGTTTTTTATTGCTTCCACTGTCCTCATCTGTATGTCGCTTTGGATAAAAGCGTCTGCTAAATGAATAAATGTAAATGTAAATGTAAATGTTACAGACATATTATCATGGAACTGTTCAGTCTATTATTATCACTTTACTTTTATCCAAGTAGACAGAACTATTTGCACTGTATTTATCAGTGGGACAATATTCATTCAATACTATAACCTAGAAATAATTTAAAGGGGTCACTTGTAGGCCTCAGCAGTGCGAATTATGTGTCCAGCAACAACTGATTCAAATATTATGCTAATTTAACAGTGCGTGCGTGGTGGTTTCAGACATCACAGTGTCGCACTCGCACTGACTCTTATTCTGCCTGAAAGAATAAAAGATCCGTGCTGAAGGTGGAACGATTCAACCAAGAAGCATTTCAGCTCTGCCCACAAGTGCGAATGAAATATTGAAGCCATAAACCGATTTGTAACGTACGTTTTTAGAATCAAAACGTACACGGACCAACTGTCTTGTCCATGTTCTCTCACTTAAATCATCTTGAGTCTTGAGTCTCTTGACCTTCTGCAAGCCCCGCCTTGTTCACGCAGTGATTGACATGGCGGGAGGGGGCGGAGACATGATCGCCTCGGAATGCATTTTCAATGTGCACATTGAATTTTGCTACATTCATCACGGGACATTGAATGAAAATGCAATGGTAAGTGTCTTGACTGTGAGTGTAAATGCAATTAAGAAAATTAACATTTGCATGATCATTTTGCCACAGTTTTTGCTTGAACATGTTACACATATCTAATCATTTATGTAATTCATTATTATTTAAATTTTGAAACTTATAAAGTGTTAAAAGTAGTATTCATTTTACATATTAAAACTAGTGTATTAAATGGCAAATGAAAATTATGTAATTTAATTTTAATTTTGCACCAAACGTTGCACAAATGTATTGGAAAATGTAAATGTAAATACAGAAATGCATTGCCAATTTACATATTGCATTGTCATTTGCATATTACATTCCAAATTGAATATTGCTACCCATATGCTTCCATACCATAATGATCACAAGTGCAGTATTGAAAACCACAAGGCTCAGTACTAGGACCGCTGCTTTTCACACTTCATGTTACGCTTTGGAAATATCATCAGGAAACATGGTGTTAGCTTTCACAGTTATGCTGATATTGTAACACCGTTATGTACAGTTATGCTGTGGGGAATCTATCAGCTTTATATTTCTTTGCAGTGTAACAAAGCATAACAATTTGCAAAACTAATGGAATGCATAGTTGATTAAAAAAATGGGATGACTAGTAATTTCCTACTGCTAAATTATAATAAATAATAATAGAAAACCAGAGGTGTTAATTATCACACCTAAAACCTCTGAATGTAATAACCTAGAACACTGTCTAACATTTGATGGCTGCTCAGTAAATTTTTCGTAATCAGTCACCTATGTGTGCTATTTGATAGCATATTTCCTTTGAAAGCCACATTTCTAGCATTTGTAAAACCACATTTATTCCATCCTAAAAAATATCAAATTATTACGAATTAATTCATGAGTTAATGCAGAAATGTTTATTTATTACCTCAAGGTTTGAATTCTGTCATTAATTGCTCATGCCTCATTGCCTTATGTCATTCTAAACCCATAAGCAAAAATTAAGATATCCAGAAATGTAGCAAGGATATCGGAAAAATAATCCATGTGACATCCAAAATTTTACAAAGCTACAAGAATACTTTTTGTACGCAAAGTACTGCAATTTTGCTTCCTCCGCGTCACTGGTGCCATTTGGGAGAATATCCACTGAACATAAACTGAATTCTATTCAGAGACTTCTCAGAATTCATTTAAAATATCTTCATTAGTGTTACAAAAACAAAGAAGTCTTACGGGTTTAGAATGACATGAGGAAATGAGGTCTTGAATAAGTAATGACAGAATTTAAATGTTTGGTGGGTGAACTATCCCTTGAAGACTGCCTAAAAACATCTATGTTCGCGCCAATCATTCATGATCCAGCTTTACCTACAGAAGAAGTGAATATACAGTAAGATTATTTTATGAATCTTTGCAAATCGCTTTTCCTAATAACGTGCTAGTTAGCAAGTTCCGCTGCCAAAGTAAACAGTCTCATGAGAATGGCTTGTCATTGTGGAGGGCTGGGGTGACAAGAGCTCATTAGCATTTAAAGGAACATCCAATAAAATGGGTTGCTGAAAACAGAGCAAATAGTGTTGTTTTGAACTACCATTAATACAAAATACACACACACACACATATATATATATAAATATACATATAATGACTTTCCATTAAGAGCCTGAAGAATCATATCAACTTGTGGAAAATGGCCATCCAATGACCCCTTTAACAACCAGTTTGTGTAGGACCTCATAGAAATGAAGTTGACTTTCAACCAAATACACACATTTATTAAAGAAAGTATTCAAAGATTTACATTCTGTTCAGTTAAGCCCCTGTAAACATGAGGAAATCAAAAAGATAATTTTACATTTTTTTTATGGGGGGGGGGGTAACTCTTTAGTTTGCAGCCCGCAATTTACAGTGATAGTAAAAAGAACTTACAGCATAACCTTTTTTTCATTATAGATTTACAGAATTAACTGTGTATTTTAGCAATTTGACAGGGTTTTACCATCTTTGATTTACTGTTTTGATCCAAAGTCCTCAAGCACCATTTCAACTGTTCAGGTCTGGGCTTTACCGCTTATCAGACATCGCTCAGTGTTGTGAGAAAAACACACTCCAGTCCTTTTTGCTTTGATTAGTTTTCTTCTATTTTCCACACATATTCCTCTCATGAGCGCCACAAACATGATAGACTCAACTCAAAAGAGTCCTTCACATTCCTAACCCCGTACTGTTGAGGTTTTGGATCTACCCAAATTGTGTCAAATCAAGGCAGCTTTCTTACCTACAGTCTCAACCAAGCTATTGGACTGAAACAATAACCCACTAAACTGCCGTTTAGCATAGTAGGTTAACATACCACATAATATTAGAATAGTTAGCCCCTTAGTTTCAAAATACTTAACAGTATAGATAATTTGTAATTTTCCAGATTGTTACGCCTTTTTCCCTCAAAAGAAGTTGTGGCCTAATGGTTAGAGCGTCAGACTCAAAACTGAAAGGTTGTGGGTTTGAGTCTTGTGTCGACAGAGAGTGAATGTACAGCCCTCTCTCCCACCTTTAATACCACGACTGAGGTGTCCTTGAGCAAAGCACCAAACCCCCAACTGCTCCCTGGGCGCTGCAGCATAAATGTTCCCACTGCTCCAGGTGTGTGTTCACTACTGTGTGTGCACTTTGGATGGGACAAATGCAGAGCACTAACTCTGAGTATGGGTCACCATACTTGGCCACATGTCACTTTCAACTTCAAATTTTATTTTATTCACATTTTATAGTGTCTTGTATAGGTAAACTATAGTTTAAAAAAAGTGCAAAGTTATTTCTGTTTACTTGTGCTGTAAATTGTGGGCTCTAATCAAAAACATAACTGTTTTTTCTTCTTTTTTGCAAAGCATAAGTTTCACTGTAAACTAATGCTGTGCAATTTATTAACACAATCTCAAACATGATGAACAGTTGTTTGCATAAAAAATTTCACTTAATCTGTCCACACTTTGAGATGGTGATAGTTTTCGTGGGTTTCCCATCTTTAGTGCCCAGCATGCAGATTCTCCTCACCACATCCATGCCCTCTTTGATAAAGCCGAAGGCCACGTGCTTGAAGTCCAAGTGCTCTGCTTTCTTGAGGGTGATGAAGAACTGTGAGTTGTTGGTATCTCTGCCATGGTTGGCCATGGACAGCAGCCCTGGCCCTGTGTGCCTCACATCGAAGCTCTCGTCTTCAAACTTACTTCCGTAGATGGATTTTCCACCCGTCCCATCCTGGTTGGTGATATCACCACCCTGAGTGACAGTAGGACAAAACACACACACACACACTTTTTTAAATAACCATAAAAAAACCTAGATATTTCAGAATGTCACTATTAAAGTCTCTGTTTATATCTAGTGTTTGATATCTTTAGTTCATAATGTTCCATATTGACCCGTCTCACTGCAGACGTTCAGCAGATCTATTTTCTTTGATGACTTTTTAAAAATATTTAGAATAAAAGTTTTTATATTTTCTGTTTATTTAACTTTTTTGACATTTTGTTGTGTTTTGTCACTTTTATTTTTACATAATTTATATTCATGTTTATTTATAACCTTTAGTCTATTTAGTTTTAGTTATTTTAGTTCTTCAGATTATATGGAATTGGTGCCCTGGAAGAATTTAGAATACTATCTATCTATCTATCTATCTATCTATCTATCTATCTATCTATCTATCTATCTATCTATCTATCTATCTATCTATCTATCTATCTATCTATCTATCTATCTATCTATCTATCTATCTATCTATCTATCTATCTATCTATCTATCTATCTATCTATCTATCTATCTATCTATCTATCTATCTATCTATCTATCTATCTATCTATCTATCTATCTATCTATCTATCTATCTATCTATCTATCTATCTATCTATCTATCTATCTATCTATCTATCTATCTATCTATCTATCTATCTATCTATCTATCTATCTATCTATCTATCTATCTATCTATCTATCTATCTATCTATCTATCTATCTATCTATCTATCTATCTATCTATCTATCTATCTATCTATCTATCTATCTATCTATCTATCTATCTATCTATCTATCTATCTATCTATCTATCTATCTATCTATCTATCTATCTATCTATCTATCTATCTATCTATCTATCTATCTATCTATCTATCTATCTATCTATCTATCTATCTATCTATCTATCTATCTATCTATCTATCTATCTATCTATCTATCTATCTATCTATCTATCTATCTATCTATCTATCTATCTATCTATCTATCTATCTATCTATCTATCTATCTATCTATCTATCTATCTATCTATCTATCTATCTATCTATCTATCTATCTATCTATCTATCTATCTATCTATCTATCTATCTATCTATCTATCTATCTATCTATCTATCTATCTATCTATCTATCTATCTATCTATCTATCTATCTATCTATCTATCTATCTATCTATCTATCTATCTATCTATCTATCTATCTATCTATCTATCTATCTATCTATCTATCTATCTATCTATCTATATCAGTTAATGTTTATTTTATTTCATACAACAGTTATTTCTGGTGCTGAAACCTGGGATTTGAACCCACAACCTTTGGGCTACAAGTCCAACTCTCTAACCATTAGGCCACAACTGCTGAAGTAATTTCTCTTACAACAAGAAACAAAATGGAGATGATAGCCAGTGGAGAGATCGTACTAGTTTCAGAGCACAAGGAGTTGTATGATATGAGCACAAATATCCACCTTTTTCTTCAACGTGGAAGCAAGCATATGGGCAATACTTCCGGGTCATAATTCTTAAATAACGAGAAGAATTACAATGTGCAGTAAATCGTAAAACTGTTTGCACTACAAACCAGTGCGTTCATACTTAAGATAATTCATAAAAAAATATGGTAGGACACCAATTTTCAATATTAGGCAGCAAAACAAACGGTTTTGTACAGCTAACAATAGCTGGACTCGGATGAAACCAGAAGCTAGACCCATAGAATTTACAAATTGCTGCGCCCATTTTTATGGCAAGAAAAAGGTAGATACAAACGGTGCATCATTCAACCAGAGCTCCTGGACTAAATAGTTGTAAGCACCATACTGTTTTCTTCACCTTATAATGTTGCGCACCCACAAACGTCATTGTGAACCAACATTCTCCTCCCCGTTAACTTCAAAAACCGACACAAGAGTCACTTTCTTGACATTTCTGCACCACACACTAGGCTACTGTTGCAGCTATTGTTGCTATTTGTAACCAAAACCAGCTTTTTATTTTACAAAGAAAATGCTCTCGTCACCTTTTTCTTGTAAAAAAGACACTAAGTGTGAATATGCCCTAACTCGCCCATTATTAACAGATGTGCATTATTTGTCGATTTTATAGATAACAATTGCAATAATGATTGTTTTGACATGGAGCATCTAATTCAATTTCTGATGCATGCTGTGTTTTAATAAAAACATATTAACAGTGGGCTCTCACCTGACACATGAGGCCAGGGATGATCCTGTGGAAAACAGACTGGTGGTAACCGAAGCCTTTCTCTCTTGTACACAGAGCCCGGAAGTTCTCCGCTGTTTTGGGGACAATGTGAGCGAAGAGCTCCATGATGATCCTCCCAGCATCCTCACCATCTATGCTGATGTTGAAGAACACCACAGGGTTGGACTCTTGGGAAAGCGCCTCGGTGGCAGACGTCTGAGCAGCATCAGTCTGCGACATGCAGCTCTGGCAGTCTGTGAATACTCGTCTGAAGGAGTCGGCCAGCTCTGGAGTCTTGAACTTGGCCGCAAGCTGCTCGACTTTCTCGACTCCTTCTGTGTGTGTGAACAAACATGCAGATGTGAAGACACCGGCAGGAGAGATATGTGTATGAGGAGATGAGTGAGACTTGTACCGGAGTAGTCGTTGGCGGTCCACACCAGTGCGTTAGCCGAGGTGTTCATGGGCTTGAGCGTGATGCTCTGGGTGATGGTGTGGTTGGCACAGACGTTTAGCACCTGCTCGCGTCTCATCACCACACGGTAGCGCTTTTTCACGGGGTGGAAGAGGATCTTAATGTCTCCAACGCCACGCTCCTTCCACTGATTGAGCTCACGATCCCAACGGTACAGTTTGGCTCTTTCTTTGAACAGGATCTCTTCGTCCTCCTCACCGGACTTGACCTCCACCTGCAGGAGAAACATCAGCACAGGTCACACATCTCTAGAGACATGAAGATCGGCGCTAACAGCATTACAGCACACACTCACCTCAGGCAGAGACACGATTGGCTCAAAGAGGATCTCGTCATTATCATCATCACAGCCCTCCTCTTTGTCTTCATTTTGTGTCACTGCACATCCAAAAACTTTGGCTCCGGCGTTTGACCAAGTAAAATGAGGATCTGTAGAAAAAAAAAAAAACAATTAGCTGAAAACATCACACTGCCAACATTAATATTGACATCAGCAGTGTGCTAACATATACTAGCACTTTTATAATAATAATTCATATTAATACTTTCAGTGAAGTCAGACACATGCAAAAACAAAACAAAAACAAAAACAGAAAAACAATCACATTATGAATAGCTATTAAAACAAGTTGTTTGAAAATGTTGAGCTTCTTCTTCACAGACTTTAGACAACAGGCCTGATCAGTAGCATGACATCAGAAAACATAGGAAAATAAATTATTATTATAAAATATATATTTTGTATATATTTTTTTTTATATATATTATAAAATGCAAGAAATGTAAATCATTCAATCTTCAGGTCATAAAAACTGAAGAATGAAACGTGTAGGTCTTTAAAAACAACCAAAAAGACCTTATGATCTGCTAAAGGACATAATTTTCAAAAGTCAAACAAAATTAATTAAATTAAATTAGACTACAAATAGCACTGACCTGTGTGTTTTAGGCAGCATTAATGCCGACATATACTGTAAGTAATAAAAACACTATTTATTGTCAGAAGACAATTATTAGGCACTGACCTTTTTTAGCAAATGCAAACTCCTCTGCACTCTTGGTCAAGTCTGCAAACGAAACCGAACTTGCAGATGCAAATCCTGAAGAAAGACCTGCTGAAGCAGAGCAAACACACGTCAAACACAAAACATCATTCAGCAGGCAAATTATTTCAAGCTTGTTTGAGTGGCCCTTTACTCTCAGACCCTGATCCTCACTCATCATGCTTTTTATCTTTTCATTGTAGATTTTATCCTGTCCTGTCTGAATAGGTCACACACACACACACACACACACACACACACACACACACACACACACACATATGCTGCTCTCATAGAACTTTAGAAAGTTTAGATAAAAATAAATGTAGCACAACCCCATTCAAGTAATTTGCATGCAATGTTCTGGTTGCCATGACAACCTCACATGTTTGCTGCTGATCTATGTAATCATAGCAAAGTCACTTCAATACGGAGTAAGGTTTGGACTGAAAAATGTGCAAATGCTAAACCCGACCAGGGGTGCGTTTCCCAAAACAATAGTTGCTAACTAAGTTAGCAACTTTGTTGCTTGTAATGCAATTTCCCATTGCTTTCCCTTCAGATTCCTCAATGCACCTTCAGAACCTTGATCTGTGCAACAGAGTGAAAATACACTGGTGTATATCTGAGGTGATTTCACATAATCACACAGACCGTCTCATTTAGTTAGAAGCCGTGGATACTAGGCATGGCAATCAAAAGCATATGCAAATGAACGTGAGCTTTCAGGAGTTTAAGTGCACTAAACAACTGGAGGAATCTTGCATATGATTGACAGTTCACCACAACATCCAAATATAACACTGTTATCACTGCCTGGCTTGAATTTATGTATTTGTGTTAATAAATAAAGACAAGTCCCACCCTATAGTTATTCACATTCTTAAAGCTGTTTCACTCAGAAATATGTCAGAATAGAGAAATCAATCAACCGTAACTACTGTAACAGGACACTACTTACAATGTATGAGTGGTGAAATCAAAAATCTAAATGGCAAGATGTAGTAGAGGTTTGCTTTTGTTACATTTAAATTGATGTTGCTTTTTCTAGTTGTTAAGATTAAAACAAGCCTAAGATAATGACTTAATAACAAAGGGAATGGCAAAACTAAATGATTCAGGCTTACCGGTATTGAGCGGACTATTATCATGATGGCAAGCATCTACAGACTGATCTGAGGAACTCGGGGCTGCCTCTTTTTTTTCCTCTTTGTGAATTACAGCAACATTTTTCAGAAAGTCTGATGTAGATCCATTTTGTGACTGTTTGTCTGATGTTTTTACCTCAGATTTTGCAATACCAGAGTTGAATACACCACCGGATACTGGCATGGAAAATGAAAAGGTTGAACTGCTTGATGACTTTTCAGCCTCAGTTGTAGAGGACTCAATCTTGAAGCCTTCTAAGGATGCTTTATCAGTTACTGTACTGGACCTAAGAGCATTGCCTGGATTGGCTTTAAATGTTGTCGCAGCAGGTTGGCAGACAGAACTGGAGGTAAAAGAGAAGCTTGACGGAGCAGCAGAGGTCTTGTTTTTCATATTTGGTTTTGCCGTCTGACACAAAATGCTGTGACTAGATGTAGCCTTATTTCCTCCCAGGAAATCCTCCTTTCCATCTTTTGTAACCAAAATTAACCCTTCTTCCAGCGTTGCATTACTTTTTTCAGTGCTGCATGGTGCAGTATTACATGGGAGCACTGGAGCTGCTGACACATTCTTACGTTGTGGTGCATCAGTCCGAATCGTTTCCTTCTCTGCCTGAGCTCCAGAGCCAGCAGATGTAACCACAGCATCCTTCAATCTAAACCCAGAAGAAACTGTTTTTATAGATCCAAATGTGAAGCCCTTCAAGCTGACATCAGCACTGGTGGTGTTCTTAGCAGAATCTCCAGACAGTCCAAAAGAAAACACTTTGGCTGGAGGAGCCACTGGAGCAGAGCCTTTGAGCTCCTCTACAGGTGTCACCTTTGCTGTAGAAGGACTTATGAGATCAGTTTTTTTGGATGAAATCTGAGGATATGCTGGAGACAGGTTGTAGCACACAGAGGGACCTGTAGCAGCAGCAACTGAGACAAATAAAAGGAATGGTTTTAAGCGGGTCTTAATTACTGTATAAAAATGTGAAAGATACTGTATAAAAGAGAGTGAGAGAGAGAGAGAGAGAGAGAGATAAACTGACACATATCTTCATAACTGGACAAATGTTTAACAAAAATGAGATATTTAGGGCTTTATGAAATAAAATATGCATAGTAGTATTACTTGTAATAATATTAGCATAATTACTTTATTACATCTGAGACTTAAATCTTGTAAAAGGGGCATAAAAGGTGCTTTTTAAACATATGTGGCACAGACCGATAAAACCATAAATAATATCTCCAATGGGTTTGTAAATATGTAATTAATATATATCATACATGTAAACACATACCTCCTGTATATCCTAAAACCTGACAGTATATAAGTAAATATGAAAGATATACATGTTAAAAATGTAGAGGAATAAAAACTGTATAATAAATACAAATGTATTATGTTAAGAAATTTCATTTTTAACGTGCTATGAGATGATGGAGGACTTATCTCTGAGAGCAGATGAATCTCCAGGACTTTACCTCTGTCTGAGATCTTCTTCAGCTCCTCTTCGCAGAAATCCTCCAGTTTGTCTCTCAGCTGATGGACAGATTCTCTCAGAGCATCAGAAGAGAAGAGAGAACTGAAGAGATCATCATTTACGTCTGTAGATTCAGGAGGTGCTGAGAGAGACTGGAAACTCTACAGAAAACAGAAATAAAACTTAACAGCTCCACACTTCACTCAATAACCTGCAGGAACATCAGATCTTTAGTATTTCACCTCAGTCCAGCACTTTCACTGCATCAGCTTCATTCTTCTCATATTCGTTAAATCACATTAGAGCTACAGACTCCAGTATTTGCCACTTACACTATATGTGAACTTTCTAGACAATCGCTTGGATGATGAAACATCTGCTAAGAATATGAATGTCCATCTAACAGCTGGAGCACATCAACGGCGTCTCACTGAAGAGTTGAGTTGATTTGTTCAGCAGAAGGCAAAGGCTATGAGTGTACAAACCATTATTTAGGCTATAACTTTGGAGCCGTTAGTGACACTGAAAACTCAGGACCCTTAAGACACGTTCAGGTTTTGCTTGGTTTCAAATCAGAAATAAATATTAGTTAAAAAGGTGAAATGTTATTGACGTTTTGTCACATTATGCCCTCATGAAATCTGTCTCTGTGAGTCTCTGTCACAGCAGGATCTGTTCAAGTCCACTATGATCCTGTTCTTCTAGATCTGTGTTACCTGCAGGAACTGGATGTGATCCTGTGTGTGTGAAAGCTGCTCCAGCTCAGCGTCTCTCCTCCTCAGATCATTGATCTCCTGCTCCAGTCGCTCCAGTCGTTCTTCAGCTCGACTCACTGCAGTCTTTTCCTGATCTCTGATCAGTCGTATCAGCTCAGAGCGGCTTCTCTCAATGGAGAGGATGAGCTCAGTAAAGATCCTCTCACTGTCCTCCACTGCTGTCTGTGCAGAGCGCTGTTAGGACACACAGTGATTCAGCTTCAGTGAGTCTGAACTGAGACGGAGACAAACTTCTCTTCTTCTCCAGACTCACCTTCTGAGACTCCACAGTCTCTCTCAGCTGCTGGAGATCTTTCTCTCTCTGCTGGAGTCTCTGCTGGAAAGTCTTGTGCTTCTCTTTCAGCTGGTGCTGGAGAAATCAATGATCATAAATACAACAGAAAACTACTATGAACAACTGAATTCAGTAAAAGTAGGGTGAAAAGGTTTATTTGAACTGATAATCAGTGGGTGTAGGTTCAAGCTCCAAGGGGGATAATCGGTTACAATCATCATAAATTAATATGGAGCATGAGGACTGTTTCACACTGCAAGCATAAGTATATAAAAGCGAAACTGACTCAGACATAGCACTTCACAATGACAGTGTCTCTGCTGTTTAACAGACCAGCAGCTCTACACAGAAAGGTCCCACTTCATATTAGGTGGCCTTAACTACGATGTACTTACATTCAAAATAATAATCTGATACAGTGCACTTACTGCATACAAACATGTGTTTCACACTGTATTTATATTTTTAAAATACTGGCATGTAATTACATCTGTAATAAGTTTCTTTAATAACATCTGTAGTTATAATGTTGACCCATCCCTTACACCTTAACCTAACCTGGAACCTACCCATAACAGCGAACCTTTCCTAACTTCTCGTCTCAATAGCAGTAGGTGTTTTGCAATACAATATGAATACATTAAGTACATTTAACTTATTTTTTATTTATTGAAGGACATAGTAGTTACGGCCACTTTATATAAAGTGGGACCCAGAAAATAAAATGAACTGAAGCTATAAATAGATAAATCTGGATTCAGTCAGATATGGAAAATCACCCACATCGCTGCATTCAACTTGCATTTTGACTGATAGAAGTATGTTGTCAAACAATGGTTGAATATTTCACTCCATCATTTAATGTTGCTTAATCAAGGCCAATTTTATGATAGATTAGATTGACAAAGGTTTACAATGCATTTTCAGACTTGGCAATGAAACTCTTCTTGCTCCTCTTATTTTGCTGACGTGCCGTGTGAATGCTGTAAACTGTTAATATGGGTTCCAATATAAACAAGCCAAAGTGTTAACCATTTCATCAGTGTCTAGTTCTAAATACCTGTGTCTCTGTCATTTGTGCCGCAGCTGATACAGTGCTGTGGTTTTTATGTTCATCCATCGCACACAGCACACATATACACTTCTGGTCAGTGCGACAGAAAACCTCAAGAAGCTTCTGATGTTTCTGACAGATCATCTCCTGCAGTCGTCCAGTGGCTTCAGTCACTTTGTGTTTCTTTCCTTTAAAGAAACTCTCATGTTGTTCGAGGTGATTCTGACAGTAAGAGTTCAGACACACCAGACAGGACTTGACAGCTTTGTATTTTCTTCCAGTACAGACGTCACACTGCACATCTCCAGCTCCAGCGTAACAGTTATCAGAGAGTCTGGTCTTCTTCAGCTTCTCCACCACTTCAGCCAGCACGGTGATTTTAGCTAAAGCAGGTCTTGGACTGAAGGTCTGTCTGCACTGAGGGCAGCTGTAGACTCCCTTCTGATCCTCTTGATCCCAGCAGCCTGTAATACAGATCGTACAGTAACTGTGTCCACAGGGAATGGCCACTGGATCCTGCAGGAGATCCTGACAAGCTGGACATGTGAACTCAGCCTGGAAAATTCTAGCATCTGCCATTTTACTGTATGAATACAGAGACAAACACACAACAGCTCAACTGCACTTAAGTTTCTTTTCCTATGAACTCAGATGATTCTTGTTTCCTGCTTCTGTGTTTGAGTGATGTGTGTAAAACAGGTTTGTCTTTGAATATGTAAAGCAGGTTCCTCATTCCTACTCGACACACCTAGCTGTTATTAAAGTAAAAACAAAGACCGTGGCTTGTTGATTCAGGTGTCTTTAATTAAAGATCAAACTAAACTCTGTGGGAAAGTGACTCTTCTGGACTAGAATAGGGAACACTGATAATTTAATGTTTACTAAATGTCAGTCTCAGAAAATCAATTAAAGATTAGAAGGAATCAGGACCACAGCATAAAAAAACTGCAGTAAAAACTGCATCCTAATTATTTTTGTAGGACTGAAAACTGTGTCCAGATTTACAATTTCTTCATTATTACATGTATGGATCTGTTTTCTAAATTATAATGTAATGTCGTAATTAAAGCTGTTTCACTAGTTCACAAAGTATATGAAGAGCTTATTTTTAAAAACAGATAACTCTGATTTTTTTGTTGTTGAAATTTTCAAAAATCACATTTTTTATTATGTTATCATGTTTTTATTGTGTTTTATTAGGGGTGTAACGGTACGCAAAAATCACGGTTCGGTACGTACCTTGGTTTTAAAGTCACGTTTCGGTTCATTTTTGGTAAAGTAAGGGAAAGAAATGCAAACATTAAACTGCAGGTTGTTTATTACTATAAACTTTTTTTAACAATTTGTTTACACTTTTTTTTTTTTATAATTTTTATAAAATAAAAAAAAGAATAAGAAATAAAATACTAATGCAAAGTTCTCCACTAAATAAAATACTCTCAGTCTCAAACAAATATCATATAATAAAATATAATGAAAAATATAAATAATTAACTATGATTACAGTGCAGCATTACCAATCCCAGCTTGTAGGCCTGCTCATATTTAAAAAATTTCGTTTATTGCGTTGGACCAATCGGAATTAAGAGCAAAGGTCTGTTTAAATGCCGACGGGAGCTGCGTTTTAATTACAATCGTTTTTTTCCTAGTTGTAGTGATGTTCACACTCGCGTGATGCCTTTTGAAAACCTTAGGCCAGTGACACACTGGCATATTGCACCTGTCAAACATAGTCTATTTTGCCGTCAATACTGTTGACAGTGTCCTTTATCAGTAGGCTTTATATTTATGCTCAACATGAAGTATAGATATTGTTGTCGTGAAGACAAGATCCTGGTCTGTCGGCGATCTCCCTCTATGTAACCTATAGTAGCAGCAGCACGCCAGCACCGCGTCAGGAACGATTCTGGTGTGTAAAGACACAGAAAACGCGAAGCAGCCCTCACGCAACTGACACGCAGCAGAAACGCCACACTCACGCCACGCAGCCAGTGTGTAACCGGCCTTAGAATCAGCTGCTGGGCAGAATTTGGATTAGGAGACTTCTGCCACTTAATATGTTCGTTTGGAAACACGAAAATGTACTTATGTTCCGCAAACAAAATATTGCATTCGGTCATTCGGTACACACGTGCACCGTACCGAAAGCCCTGTACCGAAACGGTCCAGTACGAGTACACGTACCGTTACCGTTACATGTTTTATTGTGTAAATTAGCTGTATTTTTTTTTTTCTAATCAAAATAACCCAACTGAAGTTTGATTGAGAGTAATGCACAATGAAAAAAAAACAAGATTTTCTAAACCGATTACCAGTTATTGCCAGACCCAGTTCCCGGACTGCAGTGACCATCTGATCTGGGTGGCTACAGTGACCTTGGAATAAGAAAGAAACAGATTAATATTAGTGCATATATAATTTTTCTTACGATGTAGCAAGTTCATTGAGTTTTGTGGGAAGTGTTCCTGGTTCCAGTTGACCTAATTAAAATATGTTGTAAATTTGACCAGAACTTATCAATTCTTTGTTTGTGGTGGCATATTTACCTTCTTGCTTATGCCACCACTTAGTCCTGGCCACTAACTTACTTCCTTTGACAAAACAGCCCTAATACCCACATCACTTGTATCCATATCCAAGATGAAAGGGCATTTGGGGTCTGGATAAAGTAAGATTAGACCCTATTCCATCTAAGCTCCTAAAAGAGGTGCTTCCAGAAGTCACATATCCTCTTCTGACTATTATTAATTCCTCATTGTCATTAGGATATGTCCCTAAAACCTTCAAACTGGCTGTTATTAAGTCTCTCATCAAAAAGCCCAAACATCATGACCCCAAAGAACTAGTTAATTTTAGACCAATCTCGAATCTCCTTTTTCTGTCCAAGAAACTAGAAAAGGTAGTATCCTCACAATTATATTCCTTCTTAGAGAAAAAATGGTATCTGTGAGGATTTCCAGTCAGGATTTAGAACGTATCATAGTACTGAGACTGGTCTCCTTAGAGTTACAAATGACCTGCTCTTATCATCTGATCGTGGGTCTATCTCTATATTAGTGCTATTGGATCTTAGTGCTGTGTTCGACACAATTGACCACAACAGTCTTTTGCATAAATTAGAAAACTTTATTGGCACTAATGTAAGTACATTAGCATGGTTTAAATCGTACTTATATGACCGCCATCAATTCGTAGCAGTGAATGAAGAGGTATCATATTGATCACAAGTGCAGTATGGAGCACCTCAAGGCTCAGTACTAGGGCCGTTACTCTCCACGCTTTACATGTTACCCTTGGGAGATATCATCAGGAAACATGGTGTTTGCTTTCACTGTTATGCTGATGATACTCAGCTCTATATTTTTTTGCGGCCTGGCGAAACATTAATTAAATTAACGGAATGCAAAGTCGATTTATAAAACTGGATGACGAGTAATGTCTTACTGCTAAATTCTGAAAAAACAGAGGTGTTAATTATAGGTCCTAAAAACTCTTCATGTAATAACCTAGAACGCTGTCTAAGACTTGATGGCTGCTCTGTCAATTCTTGGTCATCGGTTAGGAACCTAGGTGTGCTATTTGATAGCAATCTTGCCTTAGAAAGCCACGTTTCTAACATTTGTAAAACTGCATTTTTCCATCTCAAAAATATATCTAAATTATGGTCTATGCTCTCAATGTCAAAAGCAGAAATGTTTATCCATGCGTTTATGACCTCAATGTTATATTATTGTAATGCTTTATTGGGTGGTTGTTCTGCACGCTTAGTAAACAAACTACAGCTAGTACAAAATGCAGCAGCAAAAGTTTTTACTAGAACCAGGAAGTATGACCATATTAGCCTGGTTCTGTCAATACTTCACTGGCTCCCTATCAAACATTGTATAGATTTTAAAATCTTGCTTATTATTTATAAAGCCCTGAATGGTTTAGCACCTCAGTATTTGAACGAGCTCTTGTTACATTATAATCCTCCACATCAGCTGCATTCTAAAAACTCAGGCAATTTGATAATACCTAGAATATCAAAATCAACTGCAGGCAGCAGATCCTTTTCCTATTTAGCGCATAAACTCTGCAATAACCTACCTAACATTGTTCGGGAGGCAGACACACTCTTGCAGTCTAAATTAAAGACCCATCTCTTTAACGTGGCTTACACAAAACACACTAATACACTTCTAATATCCAAATACGTTAAAAGATTTAAAGGATGCATTAATAAGGTAAACCGGAACCGTGAACACTACCAATAACACCAGGAGTCACCTGGATCCAGTACTTATCCAGACCAGATGGTGGATCAGCACCTAGAAAGGACCTCTACATCCCTGAAAGACAGCGGAGACCAGGGCAACTAGAGTCCCAGATACAGATCCCCTTTAAAGACCTTGTCTCAGACGACCACAGGGACAAGACCACAGGAAACAGATTATTCTTCTGCACAATCTGACTTTGCTGCAGCCTGGAATTGAACTGCTGGTTTCGTCTGATAAGAGGAGAACTGGCCCCCAAATTTTTTCGTCCAAGTATATTAAACTCACAGACCACTGTACATTTGCCAAGATCAAATCCATTAGCCTTTGAAATGTACTTTGACTATTAGAGAGGCCAAAGGCAAAAACCTTAAAGTTAAATAACCCATCTTGTTAAAATCTTTTGGATATACTTCACCATGCCAGTAGCCACTGGCAAAGTCCAGGGTGGAAAACCACTGTTCATTGCTTAGACTATAAAGCATCATCAATATATCAAAGAGTATACTCATCCTTTCTAGTGACATCATTTAACTTACAATAGTCAACACATAACCTTAATCTTTCTTTTTAACAGGAATAACAGGAGCAGCCAATGAGGTACCCGGTGAGAAACCATTTTAATAGACTTGGCATCCCCAGTGTCAATTTTATCAGTTAATAATTTCTTACATTAATAACCCTGAGTGGCAACACCCCCTTTTCTATCCTACATAACACAAGCTACTTAGCTACTAAGACATCAGTAAACAATCTATCAGAAGGTTCCTCTAGTGAAGTCCCACTACATCAAGATTTCAGCTGTCTGTGGCAACCAAATATGGATCAGATTTCGGTTAGAAAATTGAGAGTGGAGAAGAGATTCTTGATGATTAGCATTTATTTTGAGTCTTGAATATGCATCTGAGGTATCTCGCTGACTTTACAGATTTCACCTCACGCTTCCAGGTGCCCCCAAAATGAGGAACACTCAGTGGGTTATAGCAAAATCGTTGAGCGATGAAGCGATGCAGAGAAAGCCAGAAATGCATCAGTGTCTAGATGCTCCAACTACAGTAGATTATCAGACCTAAAATGTGAAGACAGTTATTGACAGAGAAGGAATTCTCCACTATGTTGACTAATTCAGGCATATAACATTTGTGTCCTTGGGCATGGTGTTGGAGGGCAAAGATGGTGCAACATGGGCTACATGTTGTCCCGAATGGAAGCACCTGTCATTCATATATGGACAACACTTTAGTTGCTCTACTGCACACCTCAGACCACTTCCTTATAACTTCTTACCTCAAATTTACTCCTGAAACGGCACACACTCCACCGCAGGTCACCTTTCGCACTACCTACCCTTCCTCTCTCCCTCTCACCTATTCTCTTTGGTTTCATCCTCACTTCTTTCACTCTTTCAGTTTTCAGCACTGGACAAGAACAGTGCTACTGACACTCTTTGCTCCACTCTAACCTCTTGCTTGGACAAATTTTGTCCACTGTCATCCAAACCAGCATGCACCAGCCCATCTGTCCCCTGGCTGTCCGATGTTCTCCGTGAACATGGCTCTAAAACTCAGGCCTGCAAAGAGGAAATGGCATAAATCAAGAAAATCTACCAACCTCAGTGTGTATCAGTCACTCCTCTCTTCCTTTTCCTTTTCAAATGTCTTCACTGCTAAAATATCATCTCTAAATTCTCTTCACTCTCAGAGACGGACGTTTCCAAACTTATCCTTTCCAATCATCCTACTACTTGTCCACCTGATCCTATCCCCACTCACCTCCTTCAAGCCATTTCTTCTTCAGTCATACCTTCACTTACTCAAATTATCAACACCTCTCTTCACTCCGGTAGACTTCTCTCAGCATTTAAGCAGGCTCAGGTAAACCCACTGCTTAAGAAACCATCTCTAAATCCAGCACTTTTAGAAAAATACAGACCGGTATCCCTTCTTCCATTCATTGCAAAGACACTTGAGCGAGTTGTGTTCAGCCAACTCTCTATGTTTATTGTTCAAGTCAACCTCCTGGACAGCAACCAATCTGGCTTCAAAAGCGGCCACTCACCTTAGACTGCCCTGCTCTCGGTTACTGAAGCCCTGCAGATGGCAAGAGCAGCTTCCAAATCCTCATTACTCATCTTGCTGGATCTGTCTGCTGCTTTTGACACAGTTAAATTCCAGATAATCCTGTCCACCCTCAGAAAGATGGGCATCTCTGGAACCGCACTCCTGTGGTTTAAGTCATACCTCTCACATAGATCCTTTAGGGTGTCTTGGAGGGGTGAGGTTTTTAAAAAGTCACAATTTCTTGCTACTGGGGTTCCTCAAGGCTCAGTGCTTGGACCGCTTCTCTTCTCCATCTACATAACGTCAGTAGGATCTGTCATTCAGAAGCATGGCTTTTGCTATCACTGCTATGCTGATGACACTCAACTCTACTTCTCATTCCAACCAGATGATCTGATGGTAGCTGCTTGCATTGCAGCCTGTCTGAACGACATTTCTAGCTGGATGAATGACCATCTCCTTCAGCTCAATCTTACTATGACAGAACTGCTTGTGGTTCTAGCAAACTCATCATTTCATCACAACTACTCTATACAGCTGGGTTTGTCAACCATAACTCCTTCCAGGACAGCCAGAAACCTATGAATTGTAATCAATCATCAGATAAGCTTCATAGACCATATTGCTACAATGACCCGGTCCTGCAGATTTGCCTTATACAACATTAGGAAGATTAGACCCTTTCTGTCAGAGCAAACCACACAACTTCTTGTCCAAGCTCTTGTTCTCTTGTAATGCTCTTCTGGCGTGCCTTCCTGCATGTACTATCAAGCCTCTGCAACTGATCCAGAATGCAGCAGCGAGGCTTGTCTTCAATAAGCCAAAGAAAGCTCACGTTGACTAATACACACTCTCTCTCCTCATTCTCTCCTTGTGGTGCCATCCCAAAGACGTTCAAATTCACTCTCAAGGACCTTTTCCTGGACTGTGCCCAGCTGGTGGAATGACCTCCCAATCTCAATTTGAACAGCTGAGTCTTTGCTCATTTTCAAAAAACATCTTAAGACACATCTTTTTCACCAGCACTTGACCAACTAATACTAGCACTTACCTTTTTCTTGTCTGTTCTATTCTTGAAAAAAAAAGAACATAGCTACTTGTTCTGTGCTAGACTAACTGAGACTTGTCATGGCACTTGTAAACTGTTGTTGGTCTCTCATTGGTCTGATTGCTTCTATTGTTCTCATTTGTAAGTCGATTTGGATGAAAGTGTATGCTAAATTGTTAAATGTAAATATATATCAGGCTCTTTGTCCTTGCTCATGTAACTCCACAGGAACCGCAGCAGGCTTGTCTTGGGGCAGCAGGTGTACCTGGTGAAACATGCCTTTATGTAGTTAATAGCAACAGTGTGCTGGCAGAATCTCAGGAGGAAACCAAGTTAGAATGGTCCCAAAGTTGGTCCAGGCAGCAGTTTACTATTAAAAGACTGTCCTTGATGTTGGAAGGAACAGTTAAAGACTATCCTGTCTTTATCGTTATGATGTACTACTGTAATAAGGAAGAGCTAGGATCCAAGTGCAATGAAAGAGTTTATTGAGAGAGCGACGACACAAGTCTCTGTAAAACGGGAACACAGGTTGCTGCAGGTTATGCAGGGAAAAGGTCACTCAGAACAGAAACGGCAAATAGCTAAGAACAAAGGATAGATCACGGGACGGTCTCCGTAGAGGGTCCTCGATGAATGGGTCAGGGGCTCTCTCTGAATAGTGAACGGCAGGAATGCAGCAGGTTAACAGGGAGACCGGCTAGCGGAGCCTTGACCTCTCGTTCCCACGTATTGGGCGGCCGCAATGCTCTGAGCGCTGCTCAGGTAGATCCTCGACAGCGGGAGGGCTGGACACAGTAGAAGAGAGGTTAATAGGCAGTGATAAGGTGTAGCTGACCTGAACCTGACTGTAGACAGGACTGTGACAAGACAAGACGGAAACAGCAGGGTTTGTAGATAGCCACCAGCATCATACTCCGATGAAATAATCCGACAACTGGCAAGAAAACAGAGGACATTAAATAGCAAGTGAGTTAGAGAGGGAACAGGTGGAAAGGATCAGCGAAAAGGCTACAAATGAGAAACAGCTGAAGAGGGAAAGGGAAAGAGCGAGGTAATGACCAGCAGAGGGAGGAAAAGGAAAGGAGAGACAGAGAGGAGAACCAGACTCATAACAGTGCCCCCCCTCAACGAGCGCCCCCTGGCGCTCCCGAGGGAGGGGTCTGGCGGTTCCGGAGGAAATCATCAATGAGAGAGTGATCCAGGACGTCCCGGGAGGGTACCCAGCTTCTCTCCCCAGGACCGTAACCCTCCCAATCTACTAAGAATTGATGGCCACGACCGCGACGACGCATATCAAGAATCTTGCGTACAGTGTAGACAGACGTGCCAACGGCCTGAATAGGAGGAACGGAAACACGAGAAGGAACGCGAACGACTGATTTAATGCAGGAAACATGAAAAACCGGGTGAATGCGCCGGAGCTTAGGAGGAAGCCTCAACTTTACCGTGACGGGATTAATGACCTTGGAAATCTGAAAAGGTCCGATAAAACGGGGAGCTAATTTACGAGACGGTGCCTGGAGAGGCAAATTGGTAGTGGAAAGCCACACCCGTTGACCACACACGTACCTAGGACTCTTGACGCGACGTTTGTTAGCATTACTTAGAGTACGAGCCCTAGACTGACACAGGGATGCTCTCACCCGTCTCCAAGTACCCTTACAGCGTTTAATAAAAGCCTGAACGGAGGGAACGTTGGACTTGGTCTCTTGCGAGGAGAACAGGGGGGGTTGGTATCCCAGACAACAGTGAAATGGCGATAGACCAGTAGCAGAGGACGGGAGCGAATTGTGAGCATATTCTGCCCAAGGTAATTGTTCGACCCACGAGGAGGGATTCCGAAACGCCAGGCTGCGCAGCAACCGGCCGACTATCTGGTTAGTGCGCTCCGCCTGCCCGTTGGTTTGGGGGTGAAAACCTGACGAGAGGCTGACGGACGCACCAATCAGACGACAGAATTCCTTCCAGAATTGAGACGCGAACTGGGGTCCCCTATCGGAAACTACGTCAGAGGGAAGCCCGTGATTCTTGAAAACGTGAGATACCAGTACTTGAGTGGTCTCCTTGGCAGAGGGGAGCTTAGGGAGCGGTATAAAGTGAGCGGACTTGGAAAACCGGTCTACCACCGTGAGAATAACAGTATTACCAGCCGAGGGAGGAAGGCCGGTAATAAAGTCAAGGCCAATGTGGGACCAAGGACGCGAAGGAATAGGAAGTGGTCTAAGGAGGCCGGCAGGCGGGGAGTGACCAGACTTAGTCTGAGCGCAAATAGCGCAAGAGGCCACGACGCGACGTACATCGGGTTCTAAAGTGGGCCACCAAAATCGTTGACGGACCGTAGCTAACGTGCCCCTAACGCCGGGGTGGGCAGGTAATTTGAAAGAGTGGGCCCACTGAATTACAGCCGAGCGAGCGGAAACCGGAACAAAAAGGAGGTCTTTAGGAACGTTACGCGGAGCAATAGAATGGGACAGCGCGCGCTTAACGAGCCTCTCTATACCCCAGACAGCTGCACCAATCACTCGCCCCGGAGGGATTATCTCCCGGGACGTGGGGATGTCGCCAGAGGGGTCAAATAGACGAGACAAGGAGTCTGGTTTGACGTTCTTAGAGCCAGGTCGATAGGAGATAGTAAAATCGAAACGCGCAAAAAATAACGACCAGCGTGCCTGGCGCGCATTGAGTCTCTTGGCAGAACGAATGTACTCTAGATTTCTATGATCAGTCCAGACTATGAACGGAACGGTAGAGCCCTCCAACCATTGTCTCCACTGGTCTAACGCTAAACGAATGGCCAGGAGTTCACGATCCCCCACATCATAATTCCGTTCCGCAGGCGAGAGGCGACGAGAAAAAAATGCGCACGGATGAATCTTATTATCAGAGTCTGAACGTTGAGAAAGAACGCCCCCAACGCCCGTCTCAGACGCATCAACCTCGACTATGAACTGTTTGGATACATCAGGGGTCATGAGAATGGGCGCGGAGGTAAATAGATGCTTTAAACGATCAAAAGCCCGCTGAGCAGACTCAGTCCACCTAAAGCTGGTCTTATTCGATGTGAGAGCGGTAAGGGGCGCGGCTATCTGGCTGAAATTGCGTATAAAGCGCCGATAGAAATTGGCGAATCCAAGAAAACGCTGCAACGCGACTCGCGACTCAGGAATGGGCCACTCGGTAACGGCTTGTACCTTACCGGGGTCCATGCTTATCCCCCCCGCAGAGATTACGGAACCAAGAAAGGTGACGGTGTGGGCATGAAACGTGCATTTCTCGGCCTTAACGAACAAACGGTTCTCCAGGAGGCGCTGGAGAACACTTCGAACATGCTGGACATGAACCTGGAGAGACGGCGAGAAAATCAGAATATCGTCTAAATAAACGAAGACGAAAACGTTAAGCATATCTCTCAGAACGTCGTTGATAAACGCTTGAAAGACTGCAGGTGCGTTGACGAGGCCGAATGGAAGCACCCGATATTCAAAGTGCCCAAGAGGGGTATTGAAAGCGGTCTTCCATTCGTCCCCCTCCCTTATGCGGATCAGATGATACGCACTACGCAAATCTAACTTAGTGAAGACCCTAGCCCCCTGTAAAAGCTCGAACGCGGATGCCATAAGCGGCAGGGGATAACGATTCTTAACAGTAATCTTGTTTAGCCCCCGGTAATCGATACAGGGCCGAAGAGAGCCGTCTTTTTTCTTTACAAAGAAAAATCCCGCACCTGCCGGCGAAGACGATGCGACAATTGTACCCGCGGCTAACGAGTCTGACAGATAACTCTCTAGAGCTTTGCGTTCTGGACCCGTTAGAGAATACAAACTACCACGAGGGGGCGAAGTACCGGGCAACAGATCAATACTACAATCATAGGGACGGTGTGGAGGAAGAGAAGTGGCCCGGGACCGACTAAAGACCGCCCTCAGATCGTGATACACCTCCGGGACCCCAGTCAAATCGGCCGGCTCCTCCTGAAAGACAGAGATGGGAGAGACAGAAGGATTAAGCGGATAACAGACAATTGACATGGCAAGACAGGTTCCATGACAGAATACTATTACTAGACCAATCGAGGTGAGGATTGTGTCTGGCTAACCAGGGGTGACCTAGAACTACCGGGGCGTAAGGGGAATGAAAAATTAGGAAGGAAAGGGTCTCATGATGGTTACCAGAAACGGTTAGAGCTAACGGGATAGACTGAAGGTCGATACTGGGCAGAGGACTACCATCTAAAGCAAAAAGGGGTGTGGTCTGCTTACGGCTCCTCAACGGAATACCTTGTCTACGTGCCCAAGCTTCGTCGAGGAAATTCTCCTCCGCTCCAGAATCTATTAAAGCCTTGCATGAAACGGTGGTACCAGCCCAGCTCAAGGTTATAGGAATGGATGTGCAGGACGTGGACGAGGAGATCAAGGAAGTTGCGCTCACCAGTACCCCCTCTTCTACTGGCAAGCGTTGGCTTTTACGGGGCAGTTCAAAACAAAGTGACTGGCCGATCCGCAGTACAGGCAAAGTCGATGGACAAGGCGTCGTTCTCTCTCCTTCGCTGATATACGCAGACCGCCCAGCTGCATTGGCTCTGGAACCGGAGTAGAGCGGGGAGGAGAAGTCGCTGCAGCCGTAGAACGGGAGGTGGAGTCGGCATCTCTGACGCGGCGACGTTGATCAAACCTCTTCTCCACCCGGATAGTGAGATCAATGAGTTGGTCGAGACTCGTAGGTAGCTCGCGGGCAATGACCTCATCCTTGACCTGAGCGCTCAGTCCCTCCAGAAAGCGAGCCGTGAGGGCAGTTTCGTTCCACCCGCAGGTGGTCGCGAGAGTATGGAACTCTATGGAGTAATCCACCACGGATCGTCCTCCCTGACGGAGTGAGGAAAGCTGACGAATAACTGCAACATCTCTCCCTTGAAAGTATCGAAGCGCATGGTATATTCCGCCCTCGCCTCCCACGCCGCTGCTCCCCAATTGCGTGCACGCCCAGTCAGAAGGGAGATGACATAGGCAACCCGGGCTCGCTCATGGGCATAGGTAGCTGGTTGGAGAGAGAAAACCACCTCACACTGCGTGAGAAACGGACGACACTGAGTGGGCTCTCCACTATAGCACGGGGGGTTATTCACACGCGGCTCCGGTGTCTCAGGCGTCCCAGGAGAGGGCGGAGTAGCTCTCCGGAGCAGCTGTACCTGGGTGGATAAATCAGATAGCTGAGCGGCCAGCGTCTCGACCACACGACGAGTAGCGGTAAGTTCCTCATCATGTCTTCCTAACATCGCTCCTTGCAGTTCGACAGCCGTGTGAATGGTTCTTTCCTTAGCTGGATCCATGTTGGTCGGATTATTCTGTAATAAGGAAGAGCTAGGATCCAAGTGCAATGAAAGAGTTTATTGAGAGAGCGATGACACAAGTCTCTGTAAAACGGGAACACAGGTTGCTGCAGGTTATGCAGGGAAAAGGTCACTCAGAACAGAAACGGCAAATAGCTAAGAACAAAGGATAGATCACGGGACGGTCTCCGTAGAGGGTCCTCGATGAATGGGTCAGGGGCTCTCTCTGAATAGTGAACGGCAGGAATGCAGCAGGTTAACAGGGAGACCGGCTAGCGGAGCCTTGACCTCTCGTTCCCACGTATTGGGCGGCCGCAATGCTCTGAGCGCTGCTCAGGTAGATCCTCGACAGCGGGAGGGCTGGACACAGTAGAAGAGAGGTTAATAGGCAGTGATAAGGTGTAGCTGACCTGAACCTGACTGTAGACAGGACTGTGACAAGACAAGACGGAAACAGCAGGGTTTGTAGATAGCCACCAGCATCATACTCCGATGAAATAATCCGACAACTGGCAAGAAAACAGAGGACATTAAATAGCAAGTGAGTTAGAGAGGGAACAGGTGGAAAGGATCAGCGAAAAGGCTACAAATGAGAAACAGCTGAAGAGGGAAAGGGAAAGAGCGAGGTAATGACCAGCAGAGGGAGGAAAAGGAAAGGAGAGACAGAGAGGAGAACCAGACTCATAACAACTACATAATGCAGAATGTACCAAGACTCTGAACTCTTGTCAGCTTCTCCTGGAGTTCTGGATCTTGGCAACATAACCAGCTACCTCTAACTTCTGGATCTCAGTGCAGTATGCTTTAGCCCTCTCCGGATCCCGTGCCAGCCTGCTGCAAAATTACAAAGAACAGCATCCCTTTCTGCGTGGAGCAAACTCACAGGTGTCCATCTCAGCAGGAATCCACATTCACTCTGATAGTGGAATTCTGAAGCATGGTGTAAACTTCTTTCTCTTGCTTGGACCTGGTGACCATTTTGTCATTGTATGGGAGGGTGTCAACTTGCCAGTGTCTTTTTTACATTGTGGATAAGGTCATCACGGTGTAACAGTCTTGACCTGTCACATTAGTTTCCTTTTTGGTACATAAGGCTACTACCAGACACTAGGGGAAGGTAGTGTGCTTATTGCTCTAGGATATCAGTAAGGCAAGGATGGAAGGACTAACAGCATGGCATACCACTCTTAGAGTCCAGACTGGGAATCTATGGGATTTTCTGCTCAGTCAATGTAAGACTTGGTGTTTTGTCTATGTTTTATTTATGGTTATCTTTGGCCTGTGCGGATTCACATATGGTATGATGTTGATTTTTGTTTGCTTGTTTGTAGAAGGAATCTTTATTCCTTCCTGATAATATCCAGGAAGATTGTACTTCAAAAGGACTGTTTAACCTCAGGACACCTTACTTCTATTCTCCTCGGTATCCTCTGGGTTGAAGTACAAGGACAAAAGTCTTGTTGCTTGATGACGGATATATCGAATTGAGGCCGTTCATTTCATTTCCAGACTTTGTGCACTTGAGTACAGCAGAAAGGACTTCGTCATTTCTGCCTATCCAGATAAGAACTTTTGCACTACTTTGTTGATGCGTGACTTTTTACTTCTATTTTGAAATGCTATGACTCTGGTTATTATATGTCTGATTTCCTATCATGTATTGATGATAATATGTATTCTTTACCTCTTTCTTTTGGAATAATACTCACTTTTGCATCTATTTCTTGTCTTTTTGAGTATTTGAACTAACACAAACCATAGCCTGTGGTTCCCTCCCTAATTTAAATCTTGTGGCAATTAGTCTGGGTATGAATACTAGACAAATTATTACAACGGGCTGGAACTGTCATGACAAGAAGACACTGCTGCTTACCTTTTGAGGTCTGCATAGGACTCATTGGGCCCTGGAGATACCATCCAATTTGTGTGCAGACAGCAATGGGTCCCCCTACTGGGTCTTTGCATATGGGCTGGGTTGGTGTCAGGAGTTGGGTATTATCAGATCCGATAAAGAGCAGTGGCTTCATCCTTCAGTCCCTTATTGATCCGTCAGGTATCAATAAGCATTCTGGAGTGCAGTAACTGGTTAGTTGTGCTCTGCCAGACAAAAAGTAGTTGCAGTGAATGCGTTTCCTATAGCGAACTTCACCATGGGCTTAGATACTAAGGACAGCTCTAAACATTAGAACCTTCTAATATTTTTCTAACATAAAACTAGCTATATGACTTAATAAAAGTGGGATTCAGTTTGCCTAACAGAAGTTTAAGGAGGAAAGACGCTTACCAAATAAACACACATTATTATTCTTATATATCCAGAAAAACAAAAATAATAATTGTCACCACAAAAAAAAAGAAAAATACAAGAAAAGGACAATCAATCACATTATACCAAATAATGTAATGGATATGTGCATTGCAGGAAATGGGCTTTAGGTTGCACAATTCAATAATGTGAAAATGGATGTGTGGGGAGTCCTTTATCTGATGGTATTAAACAGTGCCCAAAGTTAAAGTTGTCCCTTATCTGATGAATAATCCAACTATTTGGGATTAATTCACTCCAAACGATTACAGTTCTCAAAATCCAGACTTTTCCCAATCAGGTATAACTATATGTAAGGCAAAAGACACAAGATTACTGTATCTCCTTACTATTTCCCCCATCACATTTATGGTAATTACTTTTGCCGGTGCCTTGTGGCAAACTTATTGTATATTAAGCCTATTGTATGCATTTGAGCGCAGAACTGTTCAGTTGTGGCACGTGCCATATATACATGCTGCTGCTGCGGGACACTAAACACTTTCGAGCTGCTCTTGACAGACGAGGTAGCATGGTCTCATGTTGTTTCTACCAGCACGGCAATTTTTTTCATCACTAATTGATAGATGTTTAAAATATATGAATAATGAATAATGTACATTAAGTGGAAAAGAATGTTTTTTGAAACTTAAACCGCATAAACACATTTCATTACACCAAATACACAAAATTATATTGTTTTTAGCAACATCATATGACCCCTTTTAATAAGCGGTGTCAAAATGATATTGCATCTTAACACAAGCTATATAATTAATACAAAATAAACGTTTCATCTCAGGATAATATATTTCTATTATATAATTTTATATATAGTCAAAATAAAATGTATATTTCACTTAGAAAATACAATTTTCTTTACAGTGAAAGAGTAAGAAGTTGCGTTTAGCCGAACTGTGAGGTTTTGCACAGATTATGTATATGTAGAGCCAGCTAATGAGAACTGGGTAAACTGGGTCTGTATAAAAGGTGTTTACTGTGTTTGAACTAATTTTGAAGTCTGCACACTTAACATTGCTCAAGGATCTGGCAGGAGTGTGTCTGTAGAGAGCGGCATATGTTGACTAAAGGCTTTAAAGGAAAGGTTGTGCAGAAAGCGCTTATATTGGGCATGTTCCATGCAAATGACTAACCGTATGCATACAGTACAGCTGCTTATTTAGAGAACTCTAAATTCACTAACATTAAGATGAGGTTAAGAACAAATTAATGTGCGTACACACGTTTTGTGCATTACGTGGAATGTTTGTCTCCAATGCATTGACACTCTGTCTGCTGACAGTTAATAGCCAATCAGTGCAAAAATATAAGGCCCTGTCCACAAGAATGCAGTTATTTTCAAAAATGCAGCTTTTTCTATGCGGTTTGGCCATTCGTCCACATGCAAACACAGAACCAGGTAACTGAAACTGAAAATGTTTGAAAACTCCTGCCAGGTTTATGCAACTGGCCTCAGAGCTGCTGGTGTTTGATATTTTTTCCTATCTTCCAAATGCTAGCAAGTTCATGAACATTTTATGGTGACATTTGTAAATTGTCTTTGTAGCTCTTATACTTGTTTCAAGTCAGTATTTACTTTTTTGAAGAATTCTGGAGATTTTATTCTACAATATTTCATTACAATTTAGAGAAGTAACAAAACAAAAAAAAAGGAAAATGTCCCTTTTTGCTTTTCTAGTTTTATTTAATTCCATGGATATATTCAATATAAAAAATCCATCTTTTTGTTCATTTGTATTACTTAAACACTAGAAAACAATTAAGTACAACACAATGTTTTTAAATAAAACAAAACATCATTATTTAAGATTGTCCAGCAGAGGGATGTACTCTGTGCTCAGTGCTTTCAGGATTGTTGAGTGTCGTCTGGGTGGTGCTGGTGTCGTCTGTCTCTGGCTGCGTTGTCTTCACAGTTTGACAGTCAATGGGCAGCATCCTCTCAGCGGCATCTGATGGCTGATTTACTGGTGCCTGTATATAGAGCTTTCCATCAGCCATGGAGCAGGTCACCGCCTCAGGATTCACTCCTTGAGGAAGATCAAACACCCGCCTGAACTCTTGGGTTCTGAAAGAGTACGAGCCCTTCCCATCCTCCTGCTTCTTCTCACTCTTTCCGCTGACATGCAGCTTCCTGCCCACCTGTCTGACTGACAGTTCTTCTGGGGAAAAGTCTTTAGTGTCCAGCGTCAAAGCAAAGCCGCTTCCCTCTTTCTCCATTGTGCAGGCCACTGGGTAGATCTCCTGTGAGGGTGGCATCAGCTGGATCTCCTCAAGGATCTTATGCTGAAGCTGCTCCAGGCTTCTCTTCAGCTCCTGCAGTTCCTCTCCGTGTCTGTAAAGAGATGTGATCTCCGGCCAGAGACTGCGCACTGGCCAGTCCATTCCCATGAATGAGCTGAGGGAAGGCTGGAATCCATGCAGGCTCAACATTTTCAGTGGCTTTTAGTTTTGCTCCTCAGTCGAGTTGTCTCTCTGTTGGCGTCGTAAGGCTTTTAGATTTGACTCCAGTTCTGTGAGTCTCTCAGCTTTATACTGTGTGTCATCAGCACCAGCAAGTTCATGAACTTTCCAGGTAGTTCCGGCTTCGTCCATTGGGGGCAGCATAGAGAGAACTGATGATGCGTCACCAGTCACAATCTCAGTTTAGAAGATGACCAATATTAAACATTAAACTGAATGTATTTATCTTAAATGTTGCAATATCGATGTGTTTAACATCATACCATTCATTAAACAAGAGTTGATCTACATTTCCATAGAGTCCCATGACGCACCTAAACTAAGCACCATTTTCAGTCGAGCCAGTAACATAACTTTCAACAAAACTTACAAATCAGCAATTCAATCTCCCAACTTCCAAATACATCAGTTGTGAAGGATGGATAATTGTTACTTAGATTACTTCTCTATTTCTGAGGGAAAATTAAACCATTCTAGACCACTAGTAAAAGTGTAACTGTGAATCATATCCGAGAGAAAGTTTTGAGTTCTGAAACTTACAGGATGTTTTTATGTTAAAATGATATATTACATGTCAAAGGATCAAGGGAATTTTGATTTCTCAGGCCATGACCCCTTTAAATTAGAGCAGACATGGTGGAAAGCTCGATGCCGAAAAGGACGAAACGGTCAAGAGGTCAAACCAGCGGCTGAGTCATCTGAGGCTCCTGCAGAGCTTAGCCAGAACCGCTGACTCACAGAAACCTGGAAAATCCTGTCGTGTTTTACCTGGAGGTCACTGACATGACTCTTGAGCGGAGTCTTGTAGTGACACATTTCACATCATATTAGTGCACTTCACTAGTACGGCATGATGTGTACACTGAGCTTTTGAAGGAGGATCCTCTGGCTGCGGTGGACTTTTACAGTAGATTCCAGCTGATGCCTGTCTGTGAACAAACCTTTGCCCATGCCTTCATTACAGGAGAGATTCTGCATATTCTGATGAAACATGAACTGTATGAACATCCTCAGCTACTGACCAACATGGCCAAAAAAGTCATGGGACTGAGTAAGATCTGCTCTTTAGCTGTATATCCATTTATGTGTGACATTTAGCTTCAGTCTGAGTAATGTTAGTGCTGAAACTAAATCATTCTGCTTTCGTAATAAAAAGATGTCTTACAAAATATACTGAAGCAGTTGAAGGGAAGTTCATGAGCAGACTTCTGAGGAGAGTCAGTGGATGACGAGGAGCTGCGAGACTTCTTCTGATTCAAGTGTCGGATATGACATTTTACTTTGGAAATGCCTTATTTAAATGCACTCTGAATATTAAACCGATGCTTTGGTCAAAATCCATTCCAGCATCGTGGGGCATATATATTTTAATCAGTGTGAAACAAGATTTCATGGAGAAAACGTAAGATGGGATAACGGGGAATCGACTGGATCTTGAGAAGTAAGGCGTTACAGAGAGGAGGAAGTGTGACATGAAAAACACGTCAGTTAAGAGGCCGAGCAAATTATTACAAGTCATAAAATAGTCAAAAAACAGTCATTCCAGTCTGTTTGAGAAGACCAGCGGAGATGTTCAGTCAGACGGTGTTGAGCTTGGTGACGATGAGGACTCGTACAGACTGGTCAAATGAAGAGCAGACGCAGAAGCCCTCTTTGTCCGGGATCCGGTCTACACTGGATATGGGTTGTGTGGACAGAGTCACGTTCTGCATGAGGTTCACCGAGCCAGCTACGCCCATGTCTACATCATCCGCACCCTTTTTAGTCCTCTGGGCTGGATACTCACTGTGACAACACACAAACAATGACCCATCAAGAAGGGCACAGGAAGAATATTAACGAAGTGCTCGTCAGATGTTAAAAATATCCTCTCAAAGAAATCACTTACTATTTCCATAGATGCAGATTACCGGCTCCACCGGCTGTCATGAAGATGTCGCGGTTCTGCGGCAAATGCCTCACTTGCCATATTGTGGACTTGTGAGCCTGAAATACAGGAAGCAAATGTTCAACACTCTGAAAAGAGTAATAAGAGTAATAATACTTCATTCACTCAGTTTTCTACGTAAATGTGCGCTCGCATCTTTTGCAGCATCTCGCACATGAGCGGTGCATTTTTAAGACAAATTAAAGGAATTTTAACATTTGCAAGCAGTGCTGATCATCAACGTCATTTGAAGACCCCCCAGAAAGGGAGAGCGCAGCAAGATTTGTGTTTTAACAGTAAATGTGCAAAAGCTATCATAAAAGGTCTTGGCCCTTGTGACTCGTGTGCTACAGCGAAGTCTTCTGAAGCCTTTGTGCGAAGAACAGACAGAATTCAGTCATTATTCAATGAAATATTCCCTTCAAACATTTGTTATCATGTATTGATTCGAAACCTTACAGTTATCATATGGCTTTAGAAGAATTAACGTAGCGCACAAGTCTTATATCATACTTTTCCATCATTTTTTAAGCTTAAAACGTAACTGCATGAAGTCAAATGACATTTTCATGATCATTCTTCACATAAATCAATCAATCAATCAAAACCAGACAGTCACTATTGGTTTCTGTTAATGATCCTAGTGTTGAGGCTGAGCTGAGTGTGGCCTACCTTCTCCGACACTGAAGCCAAGCCTGTGGTGGGGTGCTGGGTCCTCAGGTCAAACACATGAAACTTGCCCTCTAAAGACGTGGCCACTAGTTTGTTCATCTTGATGTCTTTCCTGTCAAATTCAACAGAGCACACCTGCCAAAGACAAAAACACACAGAAGTAGTTTTTTAATCTGTTACACTGGATCTCCTCAAAACTAGATTGCTCCCGCTACATGAAGCAGCTCTCTACACCGGACGCCTCCGCTGCGTCGTGACAGAAACCCTGTTCCTATTCCTGCTCAGCCACTTTATAATCCCTGGCCATCTGAAACTCAAATCAGATCTGATTACATTTGTGGTCTTCAAATTTAAATCAACTTTTATTTGTGACCATATTTCTTCACAGGCAACGTTCACATGCATTTCAGATGAGACTGAATGACTAGCTGACACTGAGCAGAGGTTATCTGTAGATGAAGTGCACTTGAGCACACAGCTGATCGCTCTCTAGTGAACACTACACAGTCTACACAGGCAGCTAGACAGCACTCATTAGGTGTCCAGAGGCCTTTAATAATGTACACTGAAATAGCTTTGAGGAAGCAACATGCAAAAATCAAATCAAAGGTAGTTTTGTAACGAACAGTGTTGGGGAAAGTTACTTTTAAAAGTAATGCATTACAATATTGCGTTTCTCTGTAGAAAAACTAAGCGCATTACTTTTTTATATAAAGTAATTAGTGCATTGTGTTACTTTTGCGATTGTCACCTGGGCTGAGTTTGCTTATTTGTTTTTAATAACAGAAAAAACCAAAAGTTATATTTTTGGTGACTGTAAAGGCGCTTTCATACCAAGAGTGAAATGAATAAGCCTCAGACTGAAGAAAATGCCTCAATTTCTCTCAACACAGGGAGTGTGAATCGACAGGAAAACAAAGTAACTTCCGTTACTTTTTAAAAAACGTAGCTCTGATGTTTTCTTGTTAATTTAATGCATTACTTTACTAGTTAATTTGAAAAAGTAATTGATTACATTATAATGCATTATCCCCAACACTGATCCAAATATGTGACAGTTCAGGTCAGTTGAGATGTTAAAAGCGTCATATGATGCTGCTAAAAACAATATGTTGTGTATTTGGTTTAATGAAATATGTTTATGCAGTTTAAGGTTAAAAAAAAACACATACTGTACATTATTGTTTCTCCTCTATGCCCTGCCTTTTGAAATGCGTAGATTTTTACAGAGCTTATCGGTCTGAAAAGCGAAGTCGTGATTGGCCGAGTGCCTCAAGCGTGTGACGGAAATGTTACGCCCCTTAACATATTGTGAAGCCTTGTCCGGCCGGAGCGACGAGACAAAAACATCAAACCCATTGTAACTTTTCATGACTCTCAAATCTCTTCAAAATAGAAAAAAATAATAATTCTGTGAAATATCTTCAATCACATTGCAACTGTGAATCGTTGCATCTCTAATAAAAGCTCATCCAAGCAATATATACATGTATCTAACCCACTTACCCCATTTTTGATGTTCGTCTCCCATCGTAAAGCCATATTTCTGAGATCAAATAACTTGATGTCACCGTTGTCATATCCAGCACACACACAGCGGTCCTGCTCACTGAAAGCATGACCTGGAGATAAAACACGCAAACTTCAAAACACAGACGGAGATTTTATTTGAAATGACATTCTGTGATTTCCCTTGAAGTATTTAAGGGCCTTAAACTTCTGAACAGATTTCAGTGTGAGTTAATGGGCCAGCTTCTCTGCAGTGACTGGTTTTATCAGATTACGGTTATAGAGACTGCATTCACAAAGGCCATTAAATGAAGTTGTTTTAGAATTGTATTAGTTTCAATGTTGAAAGTCCTGGAAATGAATTTTTCAGACTATAAAAAAGGGTGCAGAATGACGATAACCCAGGGTTAAGCACACTATGCAAAGCCCTCATGATATTTTGAGACTTTGCATGAGCAGGAGAACTCCTTTACTCCTATGTTTTAATGGGACGCCTACAATATGAGTCACAGTAACCCCCACCGAAAGCAACGGTCCAGCAATCTCTCTTGGTTTCTCCCTCTATGGGCTCCATGTTCACCACAGGCGTGTCTTTCTGCCTGGAGTCCCACACTTTGACTGTGCCTGTTGATAAAACCACACACACGTGATTATCAGATGAGAACAAACTAAACGTGAACGCAGCTGGATGATGACATCACTGCCTCCTGCAGAGCTGCTTCTAGCTGAAATGAATTGGTTTCATAATAAATGAACTTTCCACATTTATTGAACTGAACGGACTGCTCATTCCTCATCTGCATCAAAGCACCATAGAAAGAAAAGAATAATAATAAAACATTGAGAACAAACATATCAGTGTCAGTTCCTAGTCAAATAAAGTACAGTGTCCATGTATGCGTGATCAAAAGTGGACAAAGTAAGTGTAGTCACCATCTCGGCTCCCAGTGGCGATCTCAGGGGCCCAGTCCCCCCACTCCATCAATGCTGTTGATGATCTCCTTGTGTGCTTTCACCGAGTACACCGGGCTCTCTGGCATCTCCAGATTCCTGCAAAGCAAGGTGTGATCTCAGATCGCACATCACTGCAGCTGTCTGCCAAAACCACTAAACAACCAAACGTTATCCTACCAAACATTCAGACAACCGTCGAAGTCCCCCGTGGCCAGATGCCTCTGCTGGAGAGATGTGGCTCCAAACGTCCCACACTTGATTGGCTTGGCTTTTTCTATCTGGATGAAAGGACAAAAAAAATAAAAATGAATAAAGAGCAGGTTCATAAAACGTAATGCTGTCAAATGATTTATCACGACTAATTGTATCCAAATTGTTTGTATACATAAAATGTGTGTGTATTGTGTATATGTGTTATGTATATAGAAATACACACACACATGCATGTATAGGTTTTTTTTTTTTTAAGTTATATTTATATATTTAAAATATATTTATATAGAATGTAAATTATATGCAAATACATGTACTCAATAAATCAGCATGTTGTGAAAAAGTTCATTTATTTCAGTAATTCAACTCAAACTGTGAAACTTGTGTATTAAAAAAATTAAATGCACAAGTCTTTGGTTCCTTTAATTGTGATGATTTTGGTTCACATTCAACAAAGACCCACCAATTCACGATCTCAACAAATTAAACCAATAAAAAAAATGTTTTACTGAATTCTTGTCCTTCTGGAAAGTATGTTCATTTACTGTACATGTACTCAATACTTGGTAGGGGCTTCTTTTGCTTTAATTACTGCCTCAATTCACTGTGGCGTGGAGGTGATCAGTTTGTGGCACTGCTGAGGTGGTATGGAAGCCCAGGTTTCTTTGACAGTGGCCTTCAGCTCATCTGCATTGTTTGGTCTCTTGTTTCTCATCTTCCTCTTGACAATACCCCATAGATTCTCTCTGGGTTCAGGTCTGGTGAGTTTGCTGGCCAGTCAAGCACACCAACACCATGGTCATTTAAACAACTTTTGGTGCTTTTGGCAGTGTGGGCAGGTGCCAAATCCTGCTGGAAAATGAAATCAGCATCTTCAAAAAGCTGGTCAGCAGAAGGTAGCATGAAGTGCTCCAAAATTTCTTGGTAAATGGGTGCAGTGACTTTGGTTTTCAAAAAACACAATGGAGCAACACCAGCAGATGACATTGCACCCCAAATCATCACAGACTGTGGAAACTTAACACTGGACTTCAAGAAACTTGGGCTATGAACTTCTTCACCCGTCCTCCAGACTCTAGGACCTTGGTTTCCAAATGAAATACAAAACTTGCTCTCATCTGAAAAGAGGACTTTGGACCACTGGGCAACAGTCCAGTTCTTCTTCTCCTTAGCCCAAGCTCTTGATGCCTTGACCCCAGACTCAGTCCATTCCTTGTGAAGTTCACTCAAATTCTTGAATCGACTTTGCTTGACAATCCTCATAATGTCCCTCGGTTGGCTGTGCATCTTTTCCTTCCACTCAACTTTCTGTTAACATGCTTGGATACAGCACTCTGTGAGCTGCCAGCTTCTTTGGCAGTGAATGTTTGTGGGTTACTCTCTTTGTGAAGGGTGCCAATGATTGTCTTCTGGACAACTGTCAGAGCAGCAGTCTTCCCCATGATTGTGTAGCCTAGTGAACCAAACTGAGAGACCATTTTGAAGGCTCAGGAAACCTTTGCAGGTGTTTCGAGTTGATTTGCTGATTGGCATGTCATCATATTCTAATTTGTTGAGATAGTGAATCGGTGGGTTTTTGTTAAATGTGAGCCAAAATCATCACAATTAAAAGAATCAAAGACTTAAACTACTTCAGTCCGTGTGCATTTAATTTTTTAAATACACGAGTTTCACAATTTGAGTTGAATTAGTGCAATAAATGAACCGGTCCACAACATTCTAATTTACTGAGATGCACCTGTAAATACTTTCAAAATATATACCGAAGTGTATATACATAATACACACAGTACAGAGACATAGTATGTAAACAAATGTATGTAAACTTATTTTGAATGCTATTAATCATGATTAATTGGACAGCCGTCTATTTAATAAAACTGCCAATTAATTAGTTAATTGCGGTCAAAAATAGTCCCCAAAACAGACTACAGACATTTTATTTCGTGTCTCTGAGCGAAAGCTATTTCACAATGGCTCTGGTTTAGGCTGTAACGGTTTCTCACGAGGAAGGATGTAAATAAACCGCGTCGCTGTTGCCATGACAACCAGGCGTTAGGCCTGTTCTAGAACAGTGGCTCTTCACATGAATGAATCTGACCTCTCTGAGCCCTCTGACCTCTCTGAGCAGCTGCAGCTCGCCGCGCTTGATCTCGTAGATCTGCAGGACTCCGCTTCCTCGGGCGAGGTTCCCCATACAGACCAACTTAGCGCTGCAGGGGATCCACCTGCTGTCAAACACCGTGTAGTTCAGACTCTTCTGGATGTGCGCGATGATCTGGGGCTTCTCCAGCGCCGCTGACATCTTGCTTTTATTATGAACTCAACTAAACATCGGACTCCTGTCAGTTTAAGCAGGAGAGATTATAATAGCGCTGCTCAAACACTGCGCCCGTGTGTTTCCTTTTGCGACAAGGACCCTCCCACAGCACATAGCTGGCCTATTCCTAGCCTGTGTAAAATCAACAGCAAATATTTACCATGCGGCTAGACTATAATAATATTGTATGTTATATATATATATATATATATATATATATTAAAAAGATTACTTAATTTTAAATCATTTTGGCAGCTAGCATGGTCGTATATGATTATTTTAATAAGTAGAAGTATTTGGCACTAAATGGGCAGCAGTAAGGTCCTTCCTGTAACACGGCCGAAGCCACATGTTGGTGGTAAACATCCTCTCTGGTGACTGTAGTGTTAGTGTTTAAATCCCTTCGCGATGGAGTCAGACACGCCGGCGGAGGTGAGCGCTGCTATGGACTGCGACGGAAACACGGACACGTTTGAGACCGTCACATCCAAGAGGAGTCATAAACGGACGCGGGCCGCGGCGGAGGAGGACACGGTCCCGGCCAAGAGACCGCAGCTCCCCGCGCTGTCAGGAGATCTGCTCACGGTACTCACCTCGAGCCCTGCGCTCCACACCGCTACACTCCGAACACGAGACTAGTATAGTGCTGGGGCAGTTACTTTAACAGTAATGGGTCACAATATTGCGTTATTCTCTAAAAAGTAACTAATTACGTTAATTTTTAAGTTTTTAACGTTTTAGCGTTTTTAAAGTTTTAACGTTAAGGTACAAGGCAACGAAATGCAGTTAGCATCTAACCAGAAAGTGCAATAAGCAGTAAGTACAGAATATACACGGTCTACAATATGTTACAAATGTACAATAACTTTACAGATAAGGCAGTATTATGGACATAATTTACAGATTATAAATACTATCAGCATGGTATACAGATAGGTGTGCTATGAACATGAACAAGCTGCGGTTTTTAGAGATGTGTGTGTGTGAATGTAAGGGTTGTGTGTGTTTCAGGGAGGCTCAGTGGAGATGCGCAGGGTGCCTGTTCCTGCTCACCGTTACACTCCTCTCAAAGAGAACTGGATGAAGATCTTCAGCCCCATCGTGGAACATCTGCAGCTCCAAGTGCGGTTCAACCTCAAAACCAGAAACGTGGAGATCAAAGTGAGTGCTGGCAGTTATTATAGTGAGGATTGATCATCTGCAGTAATGTCAGGTCGTGAAGAGCTGTTGTGTTGCAGACGTGCAGAGAAACATCAGACATCAGTGCTCTGACCAGAGCTGCTGACTTCGTCAAGGCGTTTGTCTTAGGCTTTCAGGTGGAGGTGAGTGTGAAGAATACATCAAGTCCTCTCAGTGCAAATAAGTCTCATTATCTCTGTGATGTATTTTCAGCATCATTACATAAAGCAGTAATGGATGTAAAATAATGAGCATGTTATGATTTAAAGAAACAAATAATTTTTATATATACTGACTTATTCATTAATGCGTAATGTTTTATTTTTTAAACCAATCAAAGCTCTAAAAGATTACTAACCAAAATGAAAAATATTTAGCTTATTTCAGCATGGAAGACACGTGTTGTTTCCAAACAAAAGGAAATATATCATTATCAGCCAAAATGAGTTAAAAATATCAGCATATCAGAGATCGGCATAAGTCCAGTATCGTACTATATCCCTATTTCTGATAATTATCAGAGTTGAAAATGTAAAGATACGATGTCATCAGAAATGGAAATGTATTTTAGTTTAAATTCTTTTTTTGTTCTATCACCCAGCCCTTTCTTTCGGTAGTTCTTCTATGGTCTTATTATTTAGAGCTTGTGGTATTATTGCAGTGATGTCATGAAGTGTGTTCTGGTGTGTCACTGCACAGGATGCTCTTGCTCTGATCCGATTGGACGAGCTGTTTCTGGAGACGTTTGATGTGACAGACGGTGAGTGTTGAACCTCAGACGCTTCACGAGAGAGAGTCGTGTCCAGGCGCTGATTCTTCTGTCTGTGTTTGCAGTCAAACCTCTGAAAGGAGATCATTTATCCAGAGCCATCGGCAGGATCGCAGGGAAAGGAGGGAAAACCAAGTTCACCATTGAGAACGTGACAAAAACCAGGATTGTGCTCGCAGACACGTGAGTGCACTTGAATCTCGTTTTGATGAATTCCCACTAGAAACGAAAAAATGTCTAAGTATTTCATTAGGGCTCGGGATATGATGAATATTCACAATGATTTGTTTATTTAAAGGTTTGAAATGTATTGCAATATTTTAATGCACTCAAAATCTACAGGTGTCATTACATTTTATTTTTATTTTTTTATATATCTAAATGCAACAGAAATGCAGAGCTACCAAGCCATAAGTTCAGTATTTTCCATCTATAGTGAACAGTTGATGGTTTCATCTTGTTTTCTTCTATACAGGAAGGTTCATATTTTGGGATCTTTCCAGAATATCAAAATGGCACGAATGGCGATATGCAACCTCATTCTCGGTTAGTGGAAATGTAACTTCTAATGTATGCATCTTAATGAAGAAATATTCAAAATAAGAGGAAATCTTTCTGCTTCATGTTACTTTCACAGGAAGTCCTCCGTCGAAGGTGTATGGCAACATCCGGGCGGTGGCCAGCCGCGCAGCCGAGAGGTTTTAACACACCGCTCATGGACTACAGCAGAAATCACCGTTTACATTAATAGTGCCATATTGGCCTGTGTGTGTGTGTGTGTGTGTGTGTGTGTGTGAACGATACAGTGACTGATGTGACTCTTCAGATGATAATAAACACTTCCTGAATGGAAATCAGACGCGTATGGATCCAATCAGTAAAGTTTTACATGTTTATTGTTTCATAAGGTATCAAGCAGTCCATATATCCCATAATAGTTGATTTGATGCAGCATGCAGAATAGACATCCCATAACTGACGAGCTTCATATGTATGAGACACGCTTTCATTCACCAAAAGCTGCAGACGAACCCATTTCCTTAAAGCGTGAGGAACTTCGAAATCTGCATTTACAAAACGAATGGGCAAATGATGTGAGCTGAATCTGAAAGCAATATATGTCTGTTTGAATCTAATTTGGCAACTCATGTAATGCATTTCATAGTTCTTTTGATATCAGATAGAAATTTCACAGCTTAAGTGTAAACCATTGGAATAGATGAAAGTAATCATGCAAAAAGCAAGCACAGATACAGCAGAAGCCTCAAACGTGGCTTTATTACTGACGTATAATATCCATATGCTGAGATCAGAGATGAATTTGGTTACGCTGCTCCTCTCATGCGTGTAAACATTCAGAGGGTTTGATTTCAAGGGTTTAGAGGATTTGTGGATCTCCTGCTGCAGTCACAAAAGATGGCCATCAGTATAATCCACGTACTAGAGACGACTTACACAGAAAGAAAGATGGCACGAGCAAATCATCTGATCAAATACAGCTTTGTTAGGGCTTCAACAGTGAAAGCTTTGGTAAACCGAATCATTTTTGTCTTGGTAATTTTCTGCTGGACCGTCTCAACACTTCGGGCCTAACAATATAAACATTACATCACCATTGATACAAAACGGTTATTAAACATGGTTAAATGCTAGAATGATATAAATAGTGTAAAATCACAAAGTGTAACAGAAGGAAGCCAGCGTTGCATCTTTACGTCATGCGATCGAACAAGCTTCTGCACAGCACTGTTCTGATTGTTTTCTTCTTGGCACATCATACCTACATATACTTATTATATCATACTTAATATCTTAAAAAAGACGAAACCAAATAAATATAAAAAAAAAAACCTAAATAAATATGAAGAAGCTGATGCTCTTTCCTCTTGAATGGAGATGCTCTTTCAGTGTCCATAAGCCCTCGAGTGCTACACCAGGTTAAGAGCAGACTGGAGTTCAGTAACACTTACACTTACTTCTATTGGACAAAAGTGGCTTAAATACTTCCATTGAAACACACAGAGAGCATTTGCTGGATATCTTGAGCAGGTCGTCGTGGATGGAGAGGAAAGCGGATCTGCTGGAGATGGACTCACACATCCACCACCATCTTCTTGTGTATATCCAGACCTCCGACGACCTGACGACACACAAACATTCACCTGTGAACAGCTTTTATTAGGCTACTGGTGTGACCAGTCGTCATCGGACTTTAAACACTCAAACATCTTCACGAGGGAACACAGTCAAAATAATAACAGGCTGGATTTCCCTTAAGAAATCATATCAAATACATTTCTGATTATTATCATTGTTGAAAACGGTTGTGCTGCCTAATACGTCTGTGGAAATTGTGATAGATATTGTTTTTCAGGATCCACAGATGAATAGAAAGTTCAAAAGAACAGCATTTATTTAAAATAGGAATCTTTTGTAACAATGTAAATGTCTTGCACTGATCATTTTAATGTCTAAAGTAATCCCGAATTTTTTACAAATTAGTGTGCAAATATTTCTCTCATGACACTTCGATCTATAATTCAATGCCCTTTAAAAATAATAAAGTTATTTAAAAAAGCTGTTCAAATATAGATAAATGTGTGGTGTTTGTTTGAAATGGTCTTACAGCACAGAACTCCTCGAAGGATATCCTCCCGTCCCCGTCCTTGTCTGCGTTGATGATGGTCTTGTCCACGATCTGCTGCAGCTGAGTGTCCTTCAGATTGTTGCCCACCATCATCTTCAGCACCTGGAACAGCTCTCCGTTGGAAATGTAGCCGTCCTTATCCATGTCATAGATCCTGAAAGCGACTGGATCCAGGAAAGCAGCAGAAGATGACTAAGAGTCCAACACTGAGTGATGTGAGATCAGAGGTGAAGTGTGTTGTACTCACAGCGCAGTTTCTGCTCCTTATCACCCTTCACACTGAACTGAGAGACGCCCTCGATGAACTCTACACACACAAAACAACACATCATTAACTCAATAACTCCACTAGCACACAGGCATTTTCCTTACAGTTTAGTAATCGCAAGTCTCCTTCATTTATATAGTGCTTTTAACAAAACAGATTGTGTCAAAGCAGCGTTACAGTGTTAAATAGAAACACAGTACATCAATAATGCAGAAGGATGATAGCAAACACTCAAAATGTTCAGTGATTCAGTATCTGTGCAATCAGGTGGACAATACTGCTGGAAATTAATGTTGACCGCAGTGTTGGGCCGAGTCCTAAAACACATCTGTAGTCAATCAGCAGTAAAGTGTGTGTCTAGTAATGATAGAGAGAAGAGCGCGCTCACTTTGAGTGCACAGGACGGATAGAAGCAGATCGACTATAGAGAGAGAGAGAGAGGAGGAAAATATCAGAGGAACAAGCTGAAGGATCAAGACTCCTGCAATAGTTCAGCTTCTCGACTGCAGGTCGGACGCTTTCAGATTTTCTCTAATGGTGCCACAGTTTGAGGTTTATATGGCCTCGATAATCATCTTCTTGTGAATCGAATTCTTGTTACGCAGAGTTTGTTAAATATGCAAAGCCACATTTTGCCATTTTGAGGATGTGAAAGTGTCTTTGAAACCCTGTTTTTCACGGCTGAATGGAGCGTTGATGTTGCAAATATCAATTTTGAGTCCATGTGTCAGAACTTCATCAATCACAGTCTGAAGAACTCATCCTTTTCAGCGTCGTCTGAATAAACCTGAGTGACCGTTGTCCATACATGTGACCCTGGACCACAAAACCAGTCTTAAGTGTCAATATTTCACAATTCAGATTTATACATCAACTGAAAGCTGAATAAATAATCTTTCCATTGATGTATGGTTTGTTATGAGGACAATATTTGAAAATCTGGGATCTGAGGGAGCAAAAAGAAAATCTAAATATTGAGAAAATCTCCTTTAAATTTGATCAAATGAAGCAATGCATATTACGGTTTTAATATATTCATGGTTTGTAATTTACAAAATATCTTCATGGAACATGATCTTTACTTAATATCCTAATGATTTTTGGCATAAAAGAAAATTACTTTCTAAGTTTGTATTTGGAGATCTTCTTTGCAGTAAACGATGTATCTGTCATCAGGTGTTGACTCCATGACTCCTTTATATTAGGCTCCAGGTCCTGTATCCAATTACACTCAATGTATTTTCTCTTGTCATTTCTATGGCAAATTTGGTTTTTAGGAGGATGGGTTGCAAGCCTGAGGCCCAACTCACCTCCTTTCACATCCAGACTTGGGATGGGCAATGTGCAAGGGATGTTTTTTAAAGGTCCCGTTTTTCATGTTTTTTTGAAGCTTTGATTGTGTTTACAGTGTGCAATATAACGTGTTCATGTTTTGCGTTTAAAAAAACACAGTATTTTTCACACAATTCACCTATCTGTATACCGCTGTTTTCACTGTGATAAAAACGGGCTGATGACTTCCTTGTTCTATAAAGCCCCTCCTTCAGAAATACTTAACAAGTTCTGATTGTGCCAGCGGTTCCTGTGTTGTGATTCGACAGCAGCTGAGCACGCGCTGCCCTCCTGGAAACGCGATTGGGCTAGTTTTGAGAAGCAAGTGGGCAGGAGCATGTGCTGGAGATGTACTTATAATCACAGGAGCGTTTTTACTGACGAGATGCGCATGAAAATCACATTCGTTTTTTTGCACAGCCCTAACATCTACAGTCTGGCCAAAAGTTTTGAGAATTACATAAATATTAGTTTTCAAAAAGTTTGCTGCTAAACTGCTTTTAGATCTTTGTTTCAGTTGTTTCTGTGATGTACTGAAATATAATTACAAGCACTTCATACATTTCAAAGGCTTTCAACGACAATTACATGACATTTATGCAAAGAGTCAGTATTTGCAGTGTTGGCCCTTCTTTTTCAGGACCTCTGCAATTCGACTGGTCATGCTCTCAATCAACTTCTGGGCCAAATCCTGACTGATAGCAACCCATTCTTTCATAATCACTTCTTGGAGTTTGTCAGAATTAGTGGGTTTTTGTTTGTCCACCCGCCTCTTGAGGATTGACCACAAGTTCTCAATGGGATTAAGATCTGGGGAGTTTCAAGGCCATGGACCCAACATTTCAACATTCTGGTCCCCGAGCCACTTAGTTATCACTTTTGCCTTATGGCACGGTGCTCCATCGTGCTGGAAAATGCATTGTTCTTCACCAAACTGTTGCTGGATTGTTGGAAGAAGTTGCTGTTGGAGGGTGTTTTGGTTCCATTCTTTATTCATGGCTGTGTTTTTGGGCAGAATTGTGAGTGAGCCCACTCCCTTGGATGAGAAGCAACCCCACACATGAATGGTGTCAGGATGATTTACTGTTGGCATGACACAGGACTGATGGTAGCACTCACCTTTTCTTCTCCGGACAAGCCTTTTTCCAGATGCCCCAAACAATCGGAAAGGGGCTTCATCGGAGAATATGACTTTGCCCCAGTCCTCAGCAGTCCATTCACTATACTTTCTGCAGAAGATTCTTTGGAGGCTTCTTTGCTGCCCTTCTTGACACCAGGCCATCTTCCAGAAGTATTGTCCTCACTGTGCGTGCAGATGCACTCACACCTGCCTGCTGCCATTCCTGAGCAAGCTCTGCACTGGTGGCACTCCGATCCCGCAGCTGAATCCTCTTTAGGAGACGATCCTGGCGCTTGCTGGACTTTCTTGGACGCCCTGAAGCCTTCTTTACAAGAATTGAACCTCTTTCCTTGAAGTTCTTGATGATCCTATAAATTGTTGATTTAGGTGCAATCTTAGTAGCCACAATATCCTTGCCTGTGAAGCCATTTTCATGCAACGCAATGATGGCTGCATGCGTTTCTTTGCAGGTCACCATGGTTAACAATGGAAGAACAATGATTTCAAGCATCACCCTCCTTTTAACATGTCAAGTCTGCCATTCTAACCCAATCAGCCTGACATAATGATCTCCAGCCTTGTGCTCGTCAACATTCTCACCTGAGTTAACAAGACGATTACTGAAATGATCTCAGCAGGTCCTTTAATGACAGCAATGAAATGCAGTGGAAAGGTTTTTTTGGGATTAAGTTAATTTTCATGGCAAAGAAGGACTATGCAATTCATCTGATCACTCTTCATAACATTCTGGAGTATATGCAAATTGCTATTATTAAAACTTAAGCAGCAACTTTTCCAATTTCCAATATTTATGTAATTCTCAAAACTTTTGGCCACGACTGTAGTTAAAGCTAAACTGCGTTGCCCTTTGTGTAATAAGTTACAGAAACCGTTAAACGCACCAACTTAAATAATAAAATACACTTACCGGTTGTGGTCCATAAACAACGACTTCTCCAGACAAAGAGGGAACTGCTCCATCTTTCAAGAATAATATTTGTGCGAATTCGGCATTAAACTGATTGAGATTGAGGAAGCTCGCTGTCCTCAGCAAAATGTGCTGCACATAGTGTTACATGTGGATCATAATTTTCGGGAACCGAGTTAAACATAAATTGTAACCATTAATCTCCAAGTACAGCGTCCCTGGGAAGCCCAAACAAAGGTGACTGGACTCCGAGATGAAAATAACAGCGTTTCGACGACATGGCCACAAACACAAACGCAGCTCTTCCTTCTCCGTCGGAGCGCAACAAGACCACGCCCCCTTTTTTGTGTATTCATGTGGGCGGAGGTTAGTCAAAAAACTGTTTTAGTGACGTCATTATTGCAGGAACTAGAGGGATGTAGTCCAAACGGGTCGTTCGATGTAGGCGAATTCTGTTAAATAAAATATATCGCTTGGCATTGAACTTTGAGCTTTAAAATTTTACAGATATTATTTATACTCTAACAACAACATTACACACTAACTAAAGTTTAAAACATGGGATCACGAAGAACGGGACCTTTAATGGTTGTAATTTTAGTTAACTTAACTATAATCCCCCTTCTGAAAAGAAAAAGAAAAAGAAAAAAAAAGAAGAAAAAATAAAGAGATTTTTTAATCAAGACAGAATCAGCGTGAGAGAATGTGAATGTTTTTGGCAAACATCACAAAAGGCTTCTTTTCAGAATGTGATGCAACAGGTCTGAGCTAATTTAAGCTCATTTGTTGAAGCATTTCACAGCTGCACGGCTCAAGAGTTTTGAGTTCATACACATTATGTATGCTTGCATGCAGTGCTCTCAGAGAAAACATTCTTCAATTCTGCATTAAAATCATTACATGGCATTGTACACGAGTTTCACCCCCGCCTAACAATCAAAAATAACGCATTACAAGAAAAATAAAAACAGCCTATTTTAAGAAACATTAACATTTAATCTGTTTGCATCATAGCCCAAATTCCCAATTATTGTTATTTTAATAAAATAAAAAAATGAGTTTGGTTTGTGGTGCAGTCAAATGATTTCTGGCATGCCTCACCTTTGAAGTCCACCTCTCCGTTGCCGTCCGTGTCGAATATCTCGATGACCCTCTGCACCAGTGGATTCTGCTGTAACTCGGGCAAGGACATGAACTCATCCACGCTGAGGGATCCTGAGTTATCTAGGTCGAGTTTCTTAAACCTCTTTCCCAGCCTTTTAATCTCATCAGCATCGACTGGCGTGGACCGAGAGAAAACACCAGACATGCACAATAAACACAGAAATGGACAACATTAGCAAACCCTTGAATCCAGCACACGTGACCAACGCTCACCCGTCTGTCTGAGCAGCAGACCCAGCCTCTATCTGAGCGCCAGCCAAACAGCACAACAAATGAAAGAAGCATGACACACTCGCTTTTTTCCAGAACAAGGCCGATACAGATAATTTTATTTTTTTGTACTTGCCAATCCGAGTACCAATACCTGTGTGTGCATTGCATTTGTAATTTTTTTTTTTTTAAATACTGGGTACCAAAACAATATGAATAACATCAGCTTGCTTAGTTCATTTAACAAATAGATATTTCCTTTTCTCCTTATTTTAACACTTAATTATTCCCATTAAAATGTATTGTACAAGCTTTTGTTACTTTCGCTGTTAATTTTATTGCTCTATAGTATTTCGACTTTAATTTAATGCATATTAGATCTGCTCCATTGCAGAGGCTCAGTACTGTCATCACAAATTGTGTTCCTGTAATAATGCAGTGAACCACTCATTATACAGCGATGTACATATTTTTTTAATTTATGTCACATTTTTATCACCTGAAATGTGGTGCGGCTTATTACAAAGTCACTCAACTAATGCAATTAATGTCAAGCAAAACATGGGCAATGCATGCACAAATTTGTATAGGTGAGGAATGATGGACATGTACAGACTAGTTTCACTCTAACTTTAAATAAAGTTGTGAATGCTTGACATTTAAATAGTGTATACCCCTATAATTTTTATAGTGTAATATTGTAAAATGTAATTTATTGCTGTGATTAAAGCTGAATTTTCACATCATTCTTCCGAAATCATTCTAATAAGCTGATTTTGCAGCTCAAGAAACATTTCTGATTATTATCAATACATTTATGGAAGCTGTGATATACTACCATTTAACAAATGCTTTCATTCAGCACAAACCCATTATATTGATTACCGTATTTTCCGGACTATAAGTCGCACTTTTTTTCATAGTTTGGCTGGTCCTGCGACTTGCAGTCAGGTGCAACTTATTTATCAAAATTAATTTGACATGAACCAAGAGAAAACATTACCATCTAGATGGTAATGTTTTCTTTTGGTTCTTGGTTCTAAATAAATGCGACTTATAGTCCAGTGCGACTTATATATGTTTTTTTTTTTTTTCTCGTCATGACGTATTTTTGGACTGATGCGACTTATACTTAGGTGCAACTTATAGTCCGAAAAATACGGTATAAGCAACAGCACAAGGTTTAATAATTCACACACACACACACACACACACACACAAAAGCTGTTAACTGAATTTTATATTCATCAAAGAAATATATTAATGAAAAATGGATAATAAAATGGATCACGGTTTTCACAAAAATATTGGGAAGCACAACTGTTTTCTACGACTACGTTTTAGTACCACGTTAAAAAATTATAACAATTCTAAGATTACGCAACTAAAGTTTATATATTTCGAGAATAAAGTTGAAATATTTCAACAATAAAGTCGAAATATTACGAGAGTAAAGTCGAAATGTTTCGAGAATAAAGTCAAAATATTACGAGGATAAAGTTGAAATGTTTTTGAGAATAAAGTCTAAATATTTTGAGAATTTAAATCGTATGAATTAAAGTTATAATATTTTGAAAGTATAGCCTTTATTGCACATCAAATGATAAATTAGATTGAGAACAGCAGGAGAAGTTTCCAGGCCACCGAGATTTTATTTAATATTGTTGCGTCCGAGTGGCCACATCATCTTACTGTGATGAGAAAGAGTCAATTTTAAGGACTCGAGGAAACAGCTTAATATCAATAAAATGATATTTATTAACAGACCGAACAGGAAGAACCTATTATCTTAACATCGGCTCACACTTTTATATTTTTAATATACTTTTTTTATACTCATACTTTCTCAGCTTGTCTCAGCTTTCAAAAGTACATTTATAGCGAAACACAAATTCTGTGTCTTACGATAATGTGTTTTTCAAGCTCTTTAATGATCAGATCACTGTATTAATGTGAACCAATTCATTAAATTATTTGGTTTTCTTTGTGAAAATTCCAAATTTGTGAAACTTCCACAACATACTCCGCTAAAACGTTTCGACTTTATTCTCATAATATTTTGACTTTATTCTCATAATATTTAAACTGAAAATACAGCTGCATTTTAACACATACACAGAAAACTGCTATTTTAAATTGCAATAATATTTTACAATATTACTGTATTTTTGATCAAATAAATTGTGCACATATGGACTTTTTGATTGCGGTTATTTCAGCACTGATCACTTCTAATTGGATTGGATGGATGTTATTATCAGCTGTTTAAATGAGTTCTTCTACTTTAACAGACTTGTGTTGCCAGGCAACTACAGGTGTGTGGATCATAAAGACCATGATATCACTTCATAACAGAATGCACTGGGTAGCATATTCCAGCTGGACGTATGCTAGCAGGCTGCTTGCTCATAGGAGAACTTACAAAGGGTATCAGCCAGATGGTGGTAATACACATGAATCTCTGAGGTACCCGGCTCGCAGGGTGCAAGTTTCAACAACAGAGCTGGCAAGGTGGCTTGCCAAGGGAAAGACACATGCTACCCAGAGACTTACTGTGGAAATACACACATGGGATTGCTCAAACAAAGAAGAATCACAACACAGGGGCTGACCGACAGGGCATGCACGCAAGTGCTAGACATCAACAGTGCTGGAGGAACCCAGGGTTCTGAATTCACGAACTCACTTGAGGGGAATAGCGCACGCATCCAATCCGTGGAGTGGAGTGACGCAGCAAGCGGATTGACACCGAACAGGTCTTTACTGGCCCGAAGGGGCGAGTAACTGGGAGGACACTGGCTCTACACGGAGATTATAAAATCTCGCAAAATGTGTTAGGTGTCACCCAGCCGCAAGCTCTACAGATGTCTGTTAGCGTGGCGCCATGCGCCAGCGCCCAGGAGGAAGCTACGCTCCTAGTTGAGTGAGCTCTCACCCCTAGGGGGCATGGCAGGTCTTGAGCCTGATAAGCCAGGACAATAGCATCCACTATCCAGTGGGATAACCTCTGCTTGGAAACAGCCTTTCCCTTCTGCCAACTTTGGAATTGAGAGATAAATAGTTGAAATGACTTTGTTTTATTTTTTATTCAATGGTGTGACATAAGCCAATAAAACTCATTCATCTACTAAATGAATTAAATCAAGCACCCTCAAATAGTAATAGTGTTCATAACTTTTATTTTTTAATAGCCTTGTATGATGGTACTAGAAAATATGGTCTCATCAATGTTTGTGAATAATTAAGCATTTCTAATTAAGATTTGTTGTAATTCAGATGATTAGTTGGTTCATGAATAAATAAAATGAAAAACAACTAATTTAGCTAAGCTTCTCATGACTGTTCGAAAGCTTTGCTTTGCCTAGAGGTGATATTTCATACTTGAGCTTCAATAATAACTGGGTTTCATCATGCGCTGACTACAGCTGGATGGACGTATAAATAAAGTCTGAGCGCTGGAACTGAGCTTCTCCTCGTGTACCACAGCTTGTTTCAGATCCATAAACATTACTCTCGTCGCCGACAGCCAAAGCCTGACATCACCCTTTAATGACCACTGCGCAAGACCCGAAGAACACTTGTTTTTAGCCGTGAGCTCATAAGAAGCCCCCAAAAGCTCCCTAAGGAAACCCCCAGTGACACGGGACTCCAGCACATGGGGCGGGTTTATTTTGAGCACTCACAGACAGTTTGGGACGCCACATGCTAGTACATTACTCCACATACATTTCTGTAAGTAGGTCAATTGCATGAGCAAGGTGCCAGCTCTCAAAAAGAGTTCAATAGATTACTTGAAGATGGTGCATTTATGTGGACATCAAGTGTACTACAGCAGACTTTCTTCTAGGTCTGTTGGTTTCTTTATGTATGAATCAAACAAAACTTACCCATGGTAAAATTTAGCTTAAAATCTAAAATGTGATAAAAAGCATAGCACCGTCTCATCCAAATGTGAACCAATAAAAAGATGCAAAAAATTATGCTATATATGTATATTATGCTATATATATATATATAAAATCACAAAAATGTATCCTTTCATTGGATAATAAGAATTTAAAATGGGGGGAAATATCATTATGAAATAAATGTTTTTCTCAAATACTCAATGGACACAATTATTGGCACCCATAGAAATTCTTATGAGTAATAAATCTCTAAACGTATATTCCCATTCATATTCACAATTTTGAGCACTCCAGTGTGATTATAAACATGAAATTATCCGGCCATGGTTTCCTGTTTCAATGAAATATAAAGAGGAGGGAAAACAAAGCCCAAATTCCCTTAATCATCCATAAAAATGGGAAAAACCAAAGAATATATTTCCATATCTTCACAAATTAGCGAAGTGGCTTTAAGAAAAGAGCTAGAGCAGTGAAAATTCCCATTTCCATCATCAGGGCAATAATTAAGATATAGCGATCTGTTACGTCACATCAAATAGTGCCAAAACAGCATTTATTGTTTGATTTTCCTGAAAGAATGGACATCCTTTAAAAGATGGGACTTTCTTATCAAAAGTAACAATATATAAAACTGGAAGTTTGAATGAAGTTAGATTCATGCAGTGGTTAAAACAATGCTGTATTTGTTTAGTACATGTGTGTACAGAACCAAAACAGCCATACAGAAAAAATTCTGTACGAATACTTGCCCCAAGATTTTTTGCATTGTGACATTATTTTCATGGCAAACAACCCCTAACTGCCCATTTTCTAATTTTCATAAATGCCTAAAATGTATGACAATTTATATATATACATATATATATATCATTACAATATTTTTTATATAGTTAAGAATAATCAAAATCAAAACAGATGCTTTCAGTAATGAGGATTTCACCCAGTTTATGTCAAGAGAAAAACAAAATAAAGACATTTCAGTTGTCAAGTATGTAGTATTTGTTTAACTGCAACAATTTTATCTTTAAATTGAAATAAGCAATAACAACACTGTACAGTCGTGGTCAAAAGTTTTGAGAATTACATAAATATTGGAAATTGGAAAAGTTGCTGCTTAAGTTTTTATAATAGCAATTTGCATATACTCCAGAATGTTATGAAGAGTGATCAGATGAATTGCATAGTCCTTCTTTGCCATGAAAATTAACTTAATCCCAAAAAAACCTTTCCACTGCATTTCATTGCTGTCATTAAAGGACCTGCTGAGATCATTTCAGTAATCGTCTTGTTAACTCAGGTGATAATGTTGACGAGCACAAGGCTGTAGATCATTATGTCAGGCTGATTGGGTTAGAATGGCAGACTTGACATGTTAAAAGGAGGGTGATGCTTGAAATCATTGTTCTTCCATTGTTAACCATGGTGACCTGCAAAGAAACGCGTGCAGCCATCATTGCGTTGCATAAAAATGGCTTCACAGGCAAGGATATTGTAGCTACTAAGATTGCACCTAAATCAACAACTTATAGGATCATCAAGAACTTCAAGGAAAGAGGTTCAATTCTTGTAAAGAAGGCTTCAGGGCGTCCAAGAAAGTCCAGCAAGCGCCAGGATCGTCTCCTAAAGAGGATTCAGCTGCGGGATCGGAGTGCCACCAGCGCAGAGCTTGCTCAGGAATGGCAGCAGGCAGGTGTGAGCGCATCTGCACGCACAGTGAGGACAATACTTCTGGAAGATGGCCTGGTGTCAAGAAGGGCAGCAAAGAATCCACTTCTCTCCAAAAAAAACATCAGGGACAGATTGATCTTCTGCAGAAAGTATAGTGAATGGACTGCTGAGGACTGGGGCAAAGTCATATTCTCCGATGAAGCCCCTTTCCGATTGTTTGGGGCATCTGGAAAAAGGCTTGTCCGGAGAAGAAAAGGTGAGCGCTAACATCAGTCCTGTGTCATGCCAACAGTAAAGCATCCTGACACCATTCATGTGTGGTGTTGCTTCTCATCCAAGGGAGTGGGCTCACTCACAATTCTGCCCAAATACACAGCCATGAATAAAGAATAGTACCAAAACACCCTAACAATCCAGCAACAGTTTGGTGAAGAACAATGCATTTTCCAGCACGATGGAGCACCGTGCCATAAGGCAAAAGTGATAACTAAGTGGCTCGGGGACCAGAATGTTGAAATGTTGGGTCCATGGCCTGGAAACTCCCCAGATCTTAATCCCATTGAGAACTTGTGGTCAATCCTCAAGAGGCGGGTGGACAAATAAAAACCCACTAATTCTGACAAACTCCAAGAAGTGATTATGAAAGAATGGGTTGCTATCAGTCAGGATTTGGCCAGAAGTTGATTGAGAGCATGACCAGTCGAATTGCAGAGGTCCTGAAAAAGAAGGGCCAACACTACAAATACTGACTCTTTGCATAAATGTCATGTAATTGTCGATAAAAGCCTTTGAAATGTATGAAGTGCTTGTAATTATATTTCAGTACATCACAGAAACAACTGAAACAAAGATCTAAAAGCAGTTTAGCAGCAAACTTTTTGAAAACTAATATTTATGTAATTCTCAAAACTTTTGGCCACGACTGTACTTTATCTACAAACAAAGGAGTATTTATAACAGTTCTGCTATAATCTGGCTGAACTATTCCTGTAATAAAATCACACAATGCAAAAAATTTATTTATGTAAAATACATTTTCTTAATTTTTGTTTTGCTTTACACAGAAGCTCTCCAAATGGAAAGACCCATAAGCAGACGTGTGTTGATACAGTGAACAGCTGTCCTGTGTGTGTGTGTGTGTGTGTGTGTGTGTGTGTGTGTGAGTGTGTGTGTGTGTGTGTGTGAGAGAGAGAGAGCTGCATGGAGTTGAGGACAAAAGTTAACATCCCCCTTTCAGAATCTGCAAAATGCTCTTCACACGATGTGGTGAAGTGAATAAGATATTTCACATAAAAGATGTTTACACAGTCCATAAGAGAAAATAATAGTTGAATTTATAAAAATGACCCGGTTCAAAAGTTTTGACTATTAATACTGTGTTGTTAGCTGAATGATCCACAGCATAGTTTTTGTGTTTAGTGATAGTTGTTCATGAGTCCCTTGTTTGTCCTGAACAATTTCCTGCTGTTCTTCAGAAAAATCCTTCAGTTCCCACTAATTATTTGGTTTTCCAGAATTTGATCCCCAGTGTGAAAAGATGGAGTCATTGTTGGAAAGGGTTCAAATACAAATATTATTAATGTCAGGACTAAATAAACAATAACATGCATTTTGTATGATCCCTCTTATTTTTGTAAAATAATTAACATTTTGCAGCATTCTGAAAGGGGGGTGTAAACTTTTGACCTCAGCTGTATTCCAGATTGCTGAAGTTGCAATCTGGTCAAGCTCACACACATTTTTGTGGTTTCATGACACACACAGTGCTACCCAAGCTACCCTAATCCTAGCAGAGCTCTTCACACGATGTGGTGAGGTGAGGTAAGACTGAGAGCAGTTCGAGCCCCACGGGTGCCAGATCCTCACAGCTCATTAACAGCTGCGCTGGAGCTCATGTGCACAGAGCTGCTGACTCCAAGCTATGGCTCTTAGTGTCTTTCTCTCTTCCTCTCTGTCAGAGATCTGGTGCCGTGTGTCATTTCCATGAGTTGTCATTAATATGGCACACAATGGTAAGATTGACTAACTCTTGCGTGTGTCAGACTCCATGGCCCTCCGTAGATGCTTCTGATCTCGGGCTTAGTTTTGCATGCGTTAAACATTCACACACATCAAAGGAAAAGTTTCAGAGCTAAAAATAAGCCTCGCCATCTCCGGAGACAAGCTTTACTTCATCTGTTCTAGATAGTATGAGTGATCACATTTCAGTCACCATCTAGGTTTGATTGACATTTTAGCAAATTAAAGTTTTGTATGCAAAATAACTAGAAATGTAATGATACTTACAATGTGAGCACATTTCCAGGGGATAACTTGCCTCATTTCCCTACAAAAGAAAAAAACATGAGCAACATGAACATGCAGATCCCATGTGCTTTTCTTAAAATGCACTACACATGGCTTCTGTCATACATACAGACAATAGATTAGTGTGAATAAGCATCATATTTCAGGGATCAAAAACACTGTGTCATTTGGGAGACGTTCAAAGTCAGTAAACCATTAGGAAGGTGTCAGATGAGCTCAACACCTGTGAAGAGACGAGTCAATCACCACCAAATTGAACTTACATTGAAAATATGATGATCACATCATATATAATAATTCTGCATTCAAACGTTTTGGCTTTGACACAGAGACACTGAAACAAACCAAACGCCGCTGCCGCTCTGTTCTAGAAGATGAAATACTAAAGGGCTCCACTCTCTGTATCTCCATCTGCTTTGATTTATTATTTATAAAGCCATTCAGTTCAAGGGCTCAAAGGCCCATATTCTGTATTTGTCACAGCACTGAGGGACAGATGAGAGATTATTCACACTCTGTAATACATCAACTCCATAGTTCAGACATCAGGAGTATGGATTCATTGTGTTTTGAGTGAATAGCAGCTGAGTATTGAGAAAAGTAAATATCATTTTTTCATCATAGATTTCATCCGGCTTAATTCAAATTCACAATCTTTCTACATTAACAGAGTTATACTGATTCTGCAGGACTCTAAAGCTATGAAACCGACTGTGAAAAGCAGAAGCGGTGTATGCAAATGCAGAGAGCCGCAGTAAAATGGCATCTGAAGTGTTTTGAAGAGTGGGACTGGGTTATTAATATCAAATCCCCCGAGTCCAAAATAAACATGATTTACAGCAGTGGTTATTCACAGTAGACCTTCCCATCCATGAGTAGATAAGAGAAAATTAAGCCTTGCAGCTCAAAAAAGAGAGAACTGAAAGGAAAAGACTGCATTTAATGCAATCCTGACTCATTAGCGGGCTCTTCTGAGATGTAAATTAACTCTTTAGTGGGCTGAACATTGTCTGGAAGACCTAAGAGTCCCGTTCATAAATAATGCATTGGCCATTCAGAATCAATTAGACCGCACAAAACATGCACCGCACAGTGAACGCAAATGCTGCTCCCTGCAAAGCAAACACAAATACACACAAAACCTCTTCAATAACACAGAGTAAAACAAATAGAGAGATTGACACATTTTTCATGGCTGGAGATGCTGCTTATGGCTGACCATAATCATAACTGTCTGTCTTTGATGCTCAGGCCAATTATATTTAATACGGTTTGAGGGTAAAGAAGTGGTTTGTGATGGGGTTAGACATAATATATTACACACACCTCAAACCGTAGCAATGGCATTGCGATCCATTCCTGTTTTTTCACAAAACAAAGAATAGACACAGGTTCTGTGAGATTCTCCCTGCTTTATAAGGTTTGCATTAGACTCTATAGGAATAAGGTAAGAATGTATTCTGATATCCACGTAGTAATAACTTAAAATATCAGCGCTAAAACTTAAGATTATCATTTGGTAAAATTGCAAGCATGAGTAACAAAGGGAAGAGAACTGATATGATCGTTCTTCATTCTCCTTCACCAAGCCCACAAAAAAAATGACTAATGCTCACAAACAGCTGCACACTGCCTGAGAGTCGGCCTCCGCTTGACTAATGCCTATGTGTGTGTGTGTGTGTGTTTGCATGTGTTATAGTGAGTGAGTGTGTGTGTGTTAGTGTGTGTGTTTGTTCGTGTGTGTGCGTTTGTGTTTGTGCGGGTGCGTTTGTGAATGAGTGTGTTATAGTGTCTGTGTGCATTTGTGTGTGTGTGTCTGTGAGTGTGTGTGTGTGTGTGAGTGATACCTGGAGAAAGCCAGCTGCTAGCCTTCCTATTGATCTCCACTCCAAGCAGGAACAACACTAGCTTTACATGTCAGACGGACTCTTCCTGTCTAGGTGGGCGGTTCTCCACAGAATAAACTGCAGGATGTACCAGACCTTATATGATGTCCAGTGAAAACTCCAGAAAGGCATCCTAATAATAACTTTCCACGATGGAGAAACATCAGAATTACACTGTATAACGATCACTGTACAATGCAGAATGTCAGAGATTAATCATATTGTGATATGGACTAGTGTTTGAATGTACACACACACACACACACACACACACACACACACAAAAAGGTAATTTCATAGGGCCATATATACAGAGTGTTAGTGCCCAACACTGAATTGCAGATCCTAATGAACATGACACTCTTCTGTAAGGAAAGGTCATAAAAACCATTACTGCAGAAGATGTTTGCCCACAGCTGTAACAGCTAAAATACTGAAGTAAAGCAGTTCTCTAGCTGCAATATCATCCCCACAAACTGAGAGGAGCCTAGATCTTTACAGTATAAGCCAACTACAGTGGTGACAGCACCTCATGATGGTCTGAAGCTTGGAAGAAAGTTAATCTTTAAAGGGGTCATATAATGCAATTTTTCTTTCTCTTGGTGCATAAAGAAGATCTGTAAAGTTGCAAACACTACAGTCTGAAATCCAAAGATATATTCTTTATCAAAGTTAAGACTCTGCCATGTCCTCCTAAAATGGCTCATTCAAACACGCCCCCACATGTCTATGTCACTATGTGGAAATATATGCATAATGCCGCCCACATGTTGATGCAAAGAAAGAAGGCGTGGTTTCAGTAACACAGTGTTGAAGCAGTCATGTCAGAGAGATGCTGTGTGTATCTAGACGAAAGCAAAAGCACTTTATTTGTTCTTCTGAAAGTAGATGCATTTAGGAATCTTCAAATGTGGAGTTTTGCACGTCGTGAGAGAGAGAGAGATGGTCACACAGTGGAGTCAGCTGTTTTAACTGTCCCTGGCTTGTGTACTACAAACAAATACGAGCTTCATCACTAGGGTTGGGTACCTATGGAACCAGTATGCACTGAACTGAATTTCGAAGAACGTAGATTTTGGTGCATCTTAATTGCCTGAGCGATTGATTGAAATATTTGTCCTGGTTCTCCGAAATGTACAGTCGTGGCCAAAAGTTTTGAGAATTACATAAATATTGGAAATTGGAAAAGTTGCTGCTTAAGTTTTAATAATAGCAATTTGCATATACTCCAGAATGTTATGAAGAGTGATCAGATGAATTGCATAGTCCTTCTTTGCCATGAAAATTAACTTAATCCCAAAAAAACCTTTCCACTGCATTTCATTGCTGTCATTAAAGGACCTGCTGAGATCATTTCAGTAATCGTCTTGTTAACTCAGGTGAGAATGTTGACGAGCACAAGGCTGGAGATCATTATGTCAGGCTGATTGGGTTAGAATGGCAGACTTGACATGTTAAAAGGAGGGTGATGCTTCAAATCATTGTTCTTCCATTGTTAACCATGGTGACCTGCAAAGAAACGCGTGCAGCCATCATTGCGTTGCATAAAAATGGCTTCACAGGCAAGGATATTGTGGCTACTAAGATTGCACCTAAATCAACAATTTATAGGACCATCAAGAACTTCAAGGAAAGAGGTTCAATTCTTGTAAAGAAGGCTTCAGGGCGTCCAAGAAAGTCCAGCAAGCACCAGGATCGTCTCCTAAAGAGGATTCAGCTGCGGGATTTGAAACGTATGAAGTGCTTGTAATTATATTTCAGTACATCACAGAAACAACTGAAACAAAGATCTAAAAGCAGTTTAGCAGCAAACTTTTTGAAAACTAATATTTATGTAATTCTCAAAACTTTTGGCCACGACTGTACACAAGAAGCATGGGCGTCGCTAGCCTTTTTTATCGTGGTTATAGCATTTTGCGTAAACTGTACCAGAAACTGTACACAAATTTGCGATCGCCCCAGAGTCAGTCCGCTTAACATGTCACATGGAAACAGCAGCAGATCTGTCTCCTCCCGTCTTTCAGCGCGCTCTTCAATCTGCAGACCGCGGCGGAGCAGCGCGAGCGGACTCAAACAGAGGACACAAGGTGTGTGTTTATTGATAGATTGTTAGAATATCTTCACAGTTATTTGTCATAAATACAGTTTACAAAAGGTCACGACGAGGGAGCAATCTTAGACTGAGACTGATATTCAGTTTTTGCCTGACACGCGTCACAACAGGAGCTCAGTATTTCAGGCCTGTGTTTGACCCGACCGCTGTCAGTCTGTCACAAGGCTCTTCCAGAAAAAGAACAGCACACAGTTTTATTAAAACGCTGAAGCCCTAAGGACCTGGAACAGAACATGGCAGGCCAGACCTAGTTTTTGTTCCAGTTAACTTGAATGGAAACAATCAGCCAGAAGCTTGCAGCTTTCTAAGGCAGGCTACTATAAGTGAGGCTTCTAGTATGTAGGGCTGCACAATTAATCGAAATTAAATTGCAAAGGCAATTAATATTGATTAATTGCGTATCTTTCAGTAAAGCACAGTTGCATGATCAGCAGTAAATATCCATCCTAAGGCCAGCTCTCACACTGAAAATCCAAATATGCCCCGAAGAAGAAATCCTGAACTGCTTGAACTCCTGAACTGAAGAAAAAATGAACTGCTTTCATTGATTCAACATGACTGATAAACACAGGACTACGGCAATATGTGGTTTATCTGTAGCTTTAGATTTATTACTAATCACAGAACCGGCTTTACTGACTAAACGCACATGACAATCGTGATTAATCACGTTCGATTAATCGTACAGCCCTACTAGTATGACTGTATCTTCTTGTTACCATCGTAATCTGTATGTCATCACATTAACAACCAACTGTTATGAGTTTCTGAAGTATGACTGAATTGAATTCACTACTGAATTTCTATTGTAACAGAGATTTACAACATTGTTACAACAACATCTCTAGAGTATCAAGTTTATTTTTATTTTTTTTAAGTACCATGTAAATCATGGTGTTACCATCGGTTACCAGCACAACACTGTTTTTATAATCCTAATTATTGAAAGGGCTGGATGCAGAGCTGTAGTACTGTAGGCTAGATTGTATGGATAAGTGCACAATTCAAATAACTAGAAAATTTTATAAGAGGTGAGATGAAACACTTTAAATAATAAAAGACAACCTGAATACGAGCCTTAAGGCATCCAGTTCTCTATTTATCAAACTGTTGATACAATAATAGAAATGGCTTCTTGTAATAGCTAATGTCATACTTAATGGCTCTGGCTTTAACTTTAAATGTCACACAGCATCACAGAGCAGCAGACGCATTCGGTGCTGTGTTACTAAGGGAAGCGTTCATTTTGCAACCACTTTGCATGAAATAGACTAAGAATAGATCATCAACCTGGCAGATGCACGATAGGGAACCCAGAAATCTTCATGTTATGACGGCTCAGCCAAACGTTGTATTTGTTGCCCAGTGTTTGCAGGATGCTTTTGAAACTATGATATTTGGTATTTGTTTACAGTGAATGCGTTGTGTTACTTACCATTTTGCTGCCTGCGCGACGGAATTCCCCTTCGGAAATGAACAGCAGTAAATGAGAGCACAAAAATAAGAGGGAAATTCTGCTCCTGGTCTTGTTGTTTTGTAAAGAATAGGCTGTTTTGGACACGACAGCAGAGTAACCTATTTTCCGCCCGTTTCCGTGGGTTTCACTGCAGCAGCGACGCGAGGAAGAGCCGCAGGGCGAGGAGGGGGAGGAGCGGAGGAGGCGCGCTACCATTGGACGAGATGAGAAGGGGGCGGGACAAGAGGCGCTGATGGGCGATCCTTCGATACACTACATACGGGAAACCTTGGCTCCATAAAAATTACTTCACACCTGTTAGTCATTTTACATTATTTCTGAGAGATTAAATAAATTTTGTTTTGTTTTTTTTTGGTGGGGAAGTACAGTAGTACTAAGTATATACATAGACGTATATATAGTTTTTTTAATATGTCTATTCTGCTCACGAAGACAAATTTATTAGATCCAAAGTAGACAAAATTGTGAAATATTTTTATTATTATAGCTGTTTTCTATTTGAATATATTTTAAAATGTAATTTATTCCTGTGATTTCAAATCTGATTTTTTTCTTAGCATCATTACTCCAGTCAAACAATTCTTCAGAAATCTTTGTAATATTCTGATTTGCTCCTCAAAAAAAACGTATTATTAATAAAACATATTGTTATTATTAAAAAGAAGAGCGAGAGAGAGAGAGAGATAAATAAATTAATTAATTACTGACTCCAAGCTTTTGAATGGTATAGTGTGTAATGTTACAAAAGCTAATTTTATTTCAGATAAATGCTTCAATCTTTCTATTCATCAAATAATCTTTAATAAAAAATACATTTAACTGGTTTAAATATTGATAATAATATTAGTAGTAGTAGTAGTAATAATAATAATAATAATGATAATAATAATAATAAATGTTTCTTAATCAGCATATTAGAATGATGATCATGTGACTGGAGTAATGATGCTGAAAATTCAGCTTTGATCACAGAAATAACTTACATTTAAAAATACATTCAAATAGAAAAACGGTTATTTTAAACAGTAAAAATATTTTACAATATTACTGATTTTGCTGTATTTTGAATCAAATAAATGCAGGATTTGTGAGCATAAGATAATTATTTAAAAACCATTACAAATATTCCAGTTCAAAAAATGAAAGCCTGGAGTAACCTAATATAAAATCACCACAAACAAAAAGTATATTTTTAAACTGTTCGCATTGTAGTAGCCTATATATTTGTATGTTAAAATCTAATCTGATTCAATTAGAACTAAACCCTTTAAGATGGTTTTAAAGTGCTCTTGGTCCACCATACTTTAAGATCTTATCAAGGTCTTAGGGTCTTAAAACATTTTTAGATCATAGCATCTTAAATGAGATATGACCATACTAACACCTGATCTTCTTTAGATTTCAATAACACTATGCTAGAGCGCCACCTATTGGCTGCATGTTGAGATCATTTCAACAGCCAAGTGCTACTTTATTTTGGCAACTCTCTATTGTCAGCCATTTCCAGTTGTGGGATGAGTAAAAAATGTACAATAAGGGTATTTCCGTAATAACAATGTGGTCTGAAAACCTCTGTGTTCTACTGCATGCATGTGTCAGTCCAAGACTATTCAGGTAAAGCACACCACATCCCATTTTTGGTCTATTTTATTTTTCTTTCAAACAGTATTACCATTGTGAAAAGTGCAAAAATATGGAAAAATACACCCAACTTACAATTACTGCACGTAAATCACATTGCACCATTCCAAAATACTCATAAATAGAAAGACACACTAGAAATATATCTATATGGGTAAAATTTACTGTGAAACTCTACGTGGATTAACATGAAATCATAACATAAAATCTGTAAACTCAAATATAAAAGTAAACTTCATCTTTACTGGGTTCTTCTGTGGTAGACATCTGGAAGGAAAACTTTAAATGAGACAACACTGCAGCAAACAGGGTAAAGTGCAACTATTACATCAGACAAATCCAACAAAACTCACAAACTTGTAAGTCACACGGCACTAACAGGAAAGGCAGCATCCCTACTCTTATTCATACTTCAATGAGAATCACAGTGTCCTCTCTAGCCCAGTGTCTCTTTCTTCACAAGATCTTCACAAGATTTTCTTATCTCACTGGTGACCACAGACTCTTTTACAGGAACAGTTCCTTACTGATCCACATGAGGGTGTGTGTGTCGTTGGGTTTACACTCGTACTCAATACTGTTGAAGCTGTTGCCCAATTTGTAGTGGTCTCTCTTGTTGTAGACTGTGTCATCTGTTGTTTTTACAGTTGCATACTTCCTCAGCCTGCATTCAAGGTTTCAAATCCTCAATTTGCATTGCTATACTTTTTTCTCAAGAAAATCCCATTTGGAAAGCGATCAGCTCCTCTGGTGGTCAATTCGCACCTTTGACTTGAACAGGTTGCCTCTCTCTGGATGTGGTTTGTGTTACTCCCTCAGTGTACACTACAGACTGAGGGTCTTTAGACTACTGCTCCAGAGGAAAAGTCACTCCACCAATAGTCATGGATTCACAGCCATGACGCCAAACTATGCGGAAAGCTGGCAGTCTGGAGAAAGGCGGTGGAGCATACTTCAGATTAACCCATAATTCATTGGTGCGTTTGGGTCACTGGTCAGTCAAATATGCTTCTAGCAAAGTATGTGTCTTCCAGATCAACAGGCTTCTTTTGCTCAAGGATATCAAGTTTGACTAGTATCTTTCTGCAGTGTTGACTACATTAACATAAAATAAAAATATGTCAGGGAATACTATCTTGGTTTTTGAACATGCACCATGACAATATCATGTGGTTTTGGGCATCAAATATATTGGTATTTCTTTAGCTACTTTGAAGTACCATGTACTGCCCTGATCTATAAAAATCTATAGAAACAGTCACAGAAATTCTAATGATTTTACTACAAATACCATTAGAGAAACATTACAAACTATTAACCAGAAAAAAAAAAGGTTTCCTGTAGTGTGTTTTGTGGCCCGGTGTTCATCTTCAGTTCTCTCTTCACAGCAGTTCAGTCAGTGTACTGTTTGAGTAAATGAATTACTCCGGGATATTGGTTAGTTTGAACTCAGAGGAAGTGTCAGCCACATAAAAAAAGTTAACAGCTTAAGTCGTTTGTGGATTAATGCGTATTAGAGATGTGAACCGTTTAAAACGATTCAGTTCGATTTGGTGAACTGAATGATTCGTTCGCGAACCGGATATCCAGCTGCTTTGATTTGAACTCTCTCTCACAACAGACACGGAAGAGAAGACAATGCTGAATAAAGTCTTCGTTTTTGCTATTTTTGGAACAAAATGTATTTTCGATGCTTCAAAATATTCTAACTGACCCTCTGATGTCACATGGACTACTTTGATGATGTTTTTCTTACCTTTCTGGACATGGACAGTATACCGTACACACAGCTTCAATGGAGGGACTGAGAGCTCTCGGACTAAATCTAAAATATCTTAAACTGTGTTCCAAAAATAAACGGAGGTCTTACGGGTTTGGAACAACATGAGGGTAAGTTATTAATTACATAATTTTGCTATCTGGGTGGACTGCGAAAGCGCTGATGCCTCATCTGGATCACATCTCTTATCTTGCCTACAACCCGTGGTTCTTCCTACCCCTAACCCCAGGCGGGGGAGGGGTGTGAGCCATGACACTAACCTTCTGTGCCTGTTTCTGATCCTCCGATCGAGATAGGCCAGGACCCCTGGGTTTGTAAGGGCTCAGACCTGGACCTTCATGGAAATGAAGGATTTGAAGGTCGCTGAGAGGTATCGAAAAAGTTCGAAAGGCGACATTTGAGCATCGAGAAGAAAGCCCCTCTCTTTCTTCCCGACATATGCCAGGTTCACCCACAGATGATTCTTAATTACCACCATAGCTGCCATAAACCTGCCATAGCAGAGGCAGCCTGAAAAGTAGAGGGAGAGTGAGATCTGTGGTTCAGCGCAACTCAGTTACCTCACTGGGAGAAAGGCCCTTGCCTTTAACCAAGTCTTTCAGCAGAACAGACTGGTACACCTCAAGCACCGCCATTGTGTGCAATGACGCGACAGCTTGACCTGCTTCTGCTGTGTATGCCCTGCCATATAAGCGAGATGCCAGACAGAAGTCTTAAGAGAAGATGCCTCCTCCATGGAGAGATAGCAGGGCAGCTTCTCTTCAACAGATGGCATCATAACCATTCTCACGTATCCCCTCGATGTTGGCATAACTAGCAGTGTTTGGAATAACGGCGTTTAAAAGAACGGCGTTAGGTAACAACGTTATTTTTTCAGTAACGGGGTAATCTAACTAATTACTTTTCCCGTCGTTACAACGCCGTTAACGTTACTGAACGTTAAATGCGGCGCGTTACTATGCATTGATTTAATATGCAATCCGAACGCACCCCTGGCTCACACAGCGAGTGAGCAGGTGGGTTAATAACGAGATAAGCGATTATGATTGGCTAAGGCAGAGTCATGTGTTTCATGGTAGCCAATCAGAGCCAGTGTTTTTACACACACGCACCAGCGGCGCCAAACACACACACAGTCACACACACACGCAACAGCTAAACAGAGATTCGCAGCAGCAGCATAGATGGCGAGTCAGGAGCAATCCGATGAAAAGTTGGCATTTTCAAGGTGGAGATATAAGCACTACTTCAAATTCATTGTAGTCAAAGGCAAGAACGTGCATGTAATGTGTGACACACGCATCTACAAAGCTAGTGGCCAAAAACACTTTTCTTACAAAGAGTGCAGGATAAAACTCTTGCTGTCTGTTGACGTGCAATAAATATCGAAAGTTATGTACGAACACCTGTCTGTTCTACTTATTTCAACTGACTTGTGAAAACTGCTAAAAAAAAAAAATTTTTTTTTTTTTTTTTTTACAGTAACGCAAATAGTTACTTTCCCTGGTAACGAGTTACTTTTATTATAGAGTAATTCAGTTACTAACTCAGTTACTTTTTGGAACAAGTAGTGAGTAACTATAACTAATTACTTTTTTAAAGTAACGTTCCCAACACTGATAACTAGTATGCTGGAATCTGTGGATGTGGGTTGAGAATGGATTTTATTAAAAAAATATTTAAGCCAGAGTGCAGTGTAATGTGGTTATCTGAGAAGGACATGATATAAACCATCTGGCAAAAAACTGCGGACAGACTCACACTGTACATTTCCTATACAGTATAAGCAAAAGGAAATTACTGATAGAGAGAAATTTCCCGTTAGATCCTTGATGTTCTCCAGATGTTCTCACCACTACGCAATATGCAGCATGTACTCAGCTCCTGCGGGAGCTAAACATGCTCCACCCAACTGCTAGATTACCTCAAAAATCAAGCCTATGATTGAATGAAAATCAAAAAATGTCTACTTATAAACGCATCTCACCGTAACATTTATCTATTAATTATCGTAGTCACATACCTTTGCTAAACAGCATCCAGTCACGGCCCCAGGCTCTGATCACCAATAACCGGACACAACTTTAGCTGCTAACAGGGCTACTACAGCCACGGGGATTCTAAAATTAAAACATTCCCTATAAGCCCCGGTCATAAAGTTAAAAGAGTGGAAACAAAGAACCAGAGCTTTTCCTACCTGTAACGCTAGGATAGAATAGATAACCAAGGCAGACCAAGACAGACATCAGACGGATAGGCCGGCAGGTAGACAGGACAACAGTCGCATGTCAATGACGTAGCTTGTGAAACGAAAGGTCCCGATTTATATAGGGACTCGACCATCGCGGTTGGCTCACTGTTCACTGTCCAGCGCCACTCACAGCACTGCAAATGAATTGCCATTTGGCCAGACAGCTGTAGCCTGCTACATGTGCATTTATTTGCAATCAAGTCAATGATATCGCTGTAGATGAAGTGTCCCCAACTAAGCAAGCCAGAGGCGACAGCGGCAAGGAACCGAAACTCCATCGGTGACAGAATGGAGAAAAAAACCTTGGGAGAAACCAGGCTCAGTTGGGGGGCCAGTTCTCCTCTGACCAGACGAAACCAGTAGTTCAATTCCAAGCTGCAGCAAAGTCAGATTGTGCAGAAGAATCATCTGTTTCCTGTGGTCTTGTCCTGGTGCTCCTCTGAGACAAGGTCTTTACAGGGGATCTGTATCTGGGGCTCTAGTCCTTTCTAGGTGCCGATCCAGCATCTGGTCTAGATACGTACTGGATCCGGGTGACTGCAGTGACCCTCTGATCTGGACACAGACTGGATCTGGTGGCCACGGTGACCTCGGAACAAGAGAGAAACAGACAAATATTAGCGTAGATGCCATTCTTCTAATGATGTAGCAAGTACATAGGGTGTTATGGGAAGTGTTTCCGGTTCCGGTTTACCTAATTAATGCAGCCTAAAAATCCTTTAACGGATTTGGATAATAAAGGTATTATCAAATTGCCTGAGTTTTGAGAACGTAGCGAACGTAGAGGATTATAATGTAAAAGGAGCTCATTCAAATACTGAGGTGCTAAACCATTCAGGGCTTTATAAGTAATAAGCAATATTTTAAAATCTATACAATGCTTGATAGGGAGCCAGTGCAGTGTTGACAGGACCGGGCTAATATGGTCATACTTCCTGGTTCTAGTAAGAACTCTTGCTGCTGCATTTTGGACTAGCTGTAGTTTGTTTACTAAGCGTGCAGAACAACCACCCAATAAAGCATTACAATAATCTAACCTTGAGGTCATAAATGCATGGATTAACATTTCTGCATTTGACATTGAGAGCATAGGCCGTAATTTAGATAAATTTTTGAGATGGAAAAATGCAGTTTTACAAATGCTAGAAAAATGGCTTTCTAAGGAAAGATTGCGATCAAATAGCACACCTAGGTTCCTAACTGATGACGAAGAATTGACAGAGCAACCATCAAGTCTTAGACAGTGTTCTAGGTTATTACAAGCCTCTGTTTTTTCAGAATGTAGCAGTAAGAAATTACTCGTCATCCAGTTTTTTATATCGACTTTGCAATCCATTAGTTTTTCAAATTGGTGTGTTTCACCGGGCTGCGAAAAAATATATATAGCTGAGTATCATCAGCATAACAGTGAAAGCTAACACCATGTTTCCTGATGATATCTCCCAAGGGTAACATATAAAGCGTGAAGAGTAGAGGCCCTAGTACTGAGCCTTGAGGTACTCCATACTGCACTTGTGATCGATAGGATACATCTTCATTCACTGCTACGAACTGATGGCGGTCATATAAGTACGATTTAAACCATGCTAATGCACTTCCACTGATGCCAACAAAGTGTTCAAGTCTATGCAAAAGAATCTTGTGGTCAATTTTGTCAAACGCAGCACTAAGATCCAATAAAACTAATAGAGAGATACACCCACGATCAGATGAAAAGAGCAGATCATTTGTAACTCTAAGGAGAGCAGTCTCAGTACTATGATACGGTCTAAATCCTGACTGGAAATCCTCACATATACCATTTTTCTCTAAGAAGGAATATAATTGTGAGGATACCACCTTTTCTAGTATCTTGGACAGAAAAGGGAGATTCGAGATTGGTCTATAATTAACTAGTTCTTTGGGGTCAAGTTGTGGTTTTTTTGATGAGAGGCTTAATAACAGCGAGTTTGAAGGTTTTGGGGACATATCCTAATGACAATGAGGAATTAATAATAGTCAGAAGAGGATCTATGACTTCTGGAAGCACCTCTTTTAGGAGCTTAGATGGTATAGGGTCTAACATACATGTTGTTGGTTTAGATGATTTAACAAGTTTATACATTTCTTCCTCTCCTATAGTAGAGAATGAGTGGACCTGTTCCTCAGGGGGTCTATAGTGCACTGTCTGATGTGATACTGTAGCTGACGGCTGAATGGTTGCAATTTTATCTCTAATAGTATCAATTTTAGAAGTAAAGTAGTTCATAAAGTCATTACTGCTGTGGTGTTGGGAAATGTCAACACTTGTTGAGGCTTTATTTTTCGTTAATTTAGCCACTGTATTGAATAAATACCTGGGGTTATGTTTGTTTTCTTCTAAAGGAGAAGAAAAGTAATCGGATCTAGCAGTTTTTAATGCTTTTCTGTAGGATATGTTACTTTCCCGCCAAGCAATACGAAATACCTCTAGTTTTGTTTTCCTCCAGCTGCGCTCCATTTTTCGGGCTGCTCTCTTTAGGGTGCGAGTTTGCTCATTATACCATGGTGTCAAACTGTTTTCCTTAACCTTCCTTAAGCGTAAAGGAGCAACTTTATTTATAGTGCTAGAAAAGAGAGAGTCCATAGTTTCTGTTACATCATCAAGTTGTTCTGAGGTTTTGGATATGCTAAGGAATTTGGTTACATCAGGAAGATAACTTAAAAAGCAGTCTTTTGTGTTAGAAGTGATGGTTCTTCTATACTTGTAACAAGAAGTAGAATTTACAATTTTGGCTATATGAAGTTTGCACATAACTAAATAATGATCTGAGATATCATCACTTGGCTGAATAATTTCAACACCATCAACATCAATTCCATGTGACAGTATTAAATCTAGAGTATGATTTCGACAATGAGTAGGTCCTGAAACGTGTTGTCTAACACCAATAGAGTTCAGAATGTCTATAAATGCTGATCCCAATGCATCTTTTTCATTATCAACATGGATATTAAAATCACCAACTATTAAGACTTTATCTGCAGCCAGGACTAACTCGGATGTAAAATCACCAAACTCTTTAATAAAGTCTGTATGGTGCCCTGGTGGCCTGTATACAGTAGCCAGTACAAACATAACAGGGGATTCATCATTAACATTTGTCTCTCTGGATAATGTTATATGAAGCACCATTACTTCAAACGAGTTATACTTGAAGCCTGCCCTCTGAGAAATCCTGAAAACGTTGTTATAAATTGAAGCAACACCTCCACCTTTGCCTTTTAGACGCGGCTCATGTTTATAACAGTAATCTTGGGGGGTGGACTCATTTAAAATAATGTAATCATCAGGTTTTAGCCAGGTTTCTGTCAAACAGAGTACATCTATATTATGATCAGTGATCATATTATTTACAAAAAGTGTTTTCGTAGAAAGGGATCTGATATTCAATAAGCCAAGCTTTATCATTTGTTTATCCATATTGCTTCTGTTTTTTATTTGTTGAACCTCAATTAAATTGTTAATCTTAACTTGGTTTGGTCGTTTTTTTGTTTTTTCTAGTTCGGGGAACAGACACAGTCTCTATAGTGTGATATCTAGGTGAAAAAGTCTCTATGTGCTGAGAATTAACTGACCTCTGTGACGGGAGGCAGCTAGCAGACGGTCGGTTTAGCCAGTCTGTCTGCTTCCTGACCTGGGCCCCAGTTAGTCAAGTATAAACACTAAGACTATTTGCCATATTTCTAGAGAGAAGAGTGACGCCACCCCAGGAGGGATGAAGACCATCTCTTTTAAACAGGTCAGGTCTGCCCCAAAAGCTCGTCCAATTGTCTATGAAACCTATGTTATTCTGTGGGCACCACTTAGACATCCAGCCATTGAGTGATGACAATCTGCTATGCATCTCATCACCACGGTAAGCAGGGAGGGGACCAGAGCATATTACAGTGTCTGACATCGTGCTTGCAAGTTCACACACCTCTTTAATGTTATTTTTAGTGATCTCCGACTGGCGAAGTCGAACATCATTAGCGCCGGCATGAATAACAATCTTACTGTATTTACGTTTAGCATTAGCCAGCACTTTTAAATTTGCCAAGATGTCAGGCGCTCTGGCTCCCGGTAAACATTTGACTATGGTGGCTGGTGTCTCTATATTCACGTTCCGTACAATAGAATCACCAATAACTAGAGCACTTTCATCAGGTTTCTCAGTGGGTGCATCACTGAGTGGGGAGAACCTGTTTAATGTTTTGATCGGAACAGAGGAGCGGTGCAAGTAACAATGACGGGAGAAGCCATTACTCACCGTGCTTGATGAAAATTCTTACTGCGGTTGTTTGATGAACTTGTGAAAAACTGGAGCGAGAGGAGAAAAGAAAACAGCGATAGGTTTGAATGAAAACGCTAATGACAAGCTAACGAGTGCTAACGCTTTGCAGGTGTACTGCACTCACGGATATAAAATAAAAGTGAACGATCAAAAAAACCTCACTTCCCCCTCAGTAGTCCCGCGAATGCATCACAATGAATGCAGCAGAGCACATCCAACTCCCTTGAGAGCTGAACGCACTTGCTCTTCACCACACACACACACACACACACACACACACACACACACACACACACACAGAAATCACGCAAGCAGTGTGAACTATAGGTATCAGAGCAAAGCCTTTAGAGAGAAACATGCACTCCGAAACGCATGTTTCGCTGAAGCGAAATTTATTTATTTTACTGTTTGGAGGAAGAAGACATAATTCACCCAAAAAATATTTCCTCAGAAAAAAAAGAATGAAACACTTTATTCAGCAGTGTAACATAGAGTCAGAGACGTTCGGATCCATATGCAGTACTTTATTAACAGAATGGTCAAACAGGCAATAATCAGAGGACAACGTCAGGTATGTATGGGGATATCCAAAATCAAAAAGCTTGGAAATGCCAGACAGAACTAAACCAGACTTTGCACTATTTGAGAGTCCAAACACAGGTTATAAAGAGGAGTGGTAATGGGCAGACGAGACTGAGATGAGACTGAAGCAGGGCAGAGTAAAGGACCACCACAGCCGAGCAGACGAGACAGATGCCCACCAGGGCAGAGCATAGGACCACTACAGTGGAGTCGATGGCAAAGGAGAGCAAGTCTGGTCAGATAGGACCGAAACAGAGAACATGAACATGTTAATGGTGGCCTCCGTGGCCGTCATGAGGTGGTTTTGGAGTTCCCAAATGGCCTCCATAGCCGTGACAGGACAGACAGTGAGTTGGTGGATGGCCTTCGTGGCCATGAAAGGACAGAACGAGAGTTCATAGGTGGCCTCCGTGGCCGTGACAGGACAGGAGGAGAGTTCATGGATGGATACTACTGACACCTCCGAAGGTTCTGCAGCAGTTACCACCACCTCTGGAGGTTCCACAGCAGTAACAGTCTCCTTGACAGCAACACAACAGGCTGGGAGCTTGCTGGGTGCAACAGACAGGATGTAAAGAGGCTCTGGAAGTTCAGCTGAGACGTGACAAGGCTCTGGAAGTTCAGCTGAGATGCGACGAGGCTCGGGAAGTTCAGCTGAGACGTAATGAGGCTCTAGATGATCTGTTGGGGTATGATGAAACTGGAAGATCTGTTGAGATGTGATGAAGTTCTGGAAGATCGGTAGTGATTTGACTGGGCTCATAAAGATCTACTGTGACTTGACCTTGTTCACGAAGATCAACGGTGACTTGACTTTGTTCACGAAGATCAACGGTGACTTGACTTGACTTGTGAAGTTTAACTGTGGTTTTACTTGACACATGAGGTTTAATGGTGACTTGACCTGACTCTGGACTGTCAGCGGTGACTTGACTTGACCTTGATTCTGGAAGATCAACCGGGACCTGACTTGACTCTGGAAGATCAACAGGGACCTGACTTGACTCTGGAAGATAGATGGGGGCCTGACTTGAATCTTGAGGATCAGCAGGGACCTGACTTGACCCTCAAAGATCAACGGGGACCTGACTTGACCCTCAAAGATCAACGGGGACCTGACTTGACTCTGGAAGATCAACTGTGGTTGCCATTTCCTACAGAGGTGCTGGGCTGGCGGCCCTCTTGTGCAGTGGGACTGGGCTGGCGGCCATCTTGCTCAGTGGCTCTGGACTGGCGGTCATCTTGTAATGAAGCTCAGGTACAGGGACCACAGAACAGAAAGGAGCTGGACTCCTTGGAGTAGTGTCCTCCTCACCTGTAAAGGGAGAACCACAAAACTGCAAAAAAAAGTCAATAAACTGTTCCAGGGTCCAGCTAGGGTTTTCGTCTGATAAATTTAAGCTAATATTAGCATCAAGACCACTTCAGAAACAGTCCTTTACCAAATCCTCATCCCCATGCATAAGGTGGCCATACTGAAGGAATTCCCTCATATAAAGCTCAATGGGTTGGCCATCTTGAAAAATGGAGCAAAGCACACTTACGGGGTTGAATGAACTTACATACCTGGTCTGGTGCTCAATAAAGCTGATGGATCCTGGTTTGGCGAAGTCTTCTGTAACATGGAGTCAGAGATGTTCAGATCCATATGCAGTACTTTATTAACAGAATGGTCAAACAGGCAATGATCAGAGGACAGTGTCAGGTATGTAAGGGGATATCCAAAATCAGAACCAGTAACAAGCAGAGGTCGGGGCAGGCAGCCGAGAATCACAGTTGGTATACACAATCCAAGATCAGACATGGAAGGAACAAACACAGGGAAAACGCTCGGAAATGCCAAACAAAACTAAACAAGACTTCAGAGAGTCCAAACACAGTTTATAAAGGGGAGTGGTAATGGGGCCTGGTGGTTAAAAGTGAAAGTGAAAAAAGTGACGTGACATTCAGCCAAGTATGGTGACCCATACTCAGAATTTGTGCTCTGCATTTAACCCATCCGAAATGCACACACACAGAGCAGTGAACACACACACACACTGTGAGCACACACCCAGAGCAGTGGGCAGCCATTTATGCTGCGGCGCCCGGGGAGCAGTTGGGGGTTCGATGCCTTGCTCAAGGGCACCTAAGTCGTGGTATTGAAGGTGGAGAGAGAACTGAGAACTGAACTTATTAGCCCTAAGCACGGGATTATGGGAAACAGAGTTGGGAATGGGAATACAAGATGCCAGAGTCCTGAGTGGAGTGCCCTCTATAGGAGTTCATGGGCACTCCAGCAGATGATCATGACTAGCAGAGATCATAAGCATGAGTCTTTCACAAGTCTTTTTTTTATTTATTTAATTACTTGTACTAGTTTTCATATAAGGTGTCAACATTTTACTAGTTAGATTTTTTCCAAACTATTATTCCTGACTAAATGTATAATCAAGTGAAACATTATGAAGTTTCAATAAAAATATACAATACTATACCATTCAAAAGCTTGATGTAAATAATATAAATGTAACAAATAAATGTAAATGTAACAAATGCTGTTCTTTGGATTTATCCCCAAAAAACTGAAAAAAATATTATCAGCTCTTTTCAACCCTGCCCGGTCATACTAATCTGATTCAGCACCATATTGAGACCGAACCGGGCGTGGTGATGCGCCAACGTCCGTACAGATTGCCTGAACACACAAAAAATGGTTCAGTCGAAATTAGAGGCAATGCTGGAGATTAGAGTAATCAAGGAGTCCCACGGTGACTGGGCGAGCCCGATAGTTTTGGTTCCTAAAATGGACGGCTCGGTGCGGTTTTGCTTTTACTATCATATGGTGAATGCAGTGTCAAAGTTTGATGCTGTCCAATAATGCAGATTGACGAGCTGCTTGATTGGTTGGGTACAGCTCATTTTTATTCGACATTGAATTTAACGAAAGGATATTGGCAGATCCCCTTATCTTCCATGTCCAAAGAAAAAGCAGCCTTCCCCACGCCGTTTTGCTTACACCAATTTTCGATGCTTCCTTTCAGCTTGTTCGGAGCCCCAGCCACGTTTCAGAGCCTCATGGATAGAGTTCTGTGGCCCCATTCTGCCTATGCCATATACATTAGGGATTGGCAGCGGCATATGGAGCATTTGAGGGCCATCCTCGGAGCGCTGAGACAGGCGGGGCTAATGGGCAACCCGAAGAAGTGCGCAGTTGGTCGATTGGAGGTAGGGTATCTGGGCTTCCACTTGGGTCATGGGCAGGTGCGTCCCCAAATTGACAAGTCAGAAGCAATTGCAACCTGTCCCAGGCCTAAGACCAAAAAGGCGGTGAGGCAGTTCCTGGGACTGGCGGGATATTACAGAAGTTTTGTTCCTGGTTATTCGGACCTCGCCCCTGATTGACCTCACTAAAAAGGAGGTGCCAGATACAGTCCAGTGGACGGAGCAGTGTCAACAGGCTTTTACCCCGGTTAAGGCTGCCTTGTGTGGCGGACCGATCCTGCACTCTCCTAACTTTTCTCTCCCTTTTCTGTTTCAGACTGACACGTCGGAGGGCCTGCAGGCCAGTTGGCTCCCCGGCCTGAGTCGGGCGGTGGGGGTATGTGGCCGGGGAGGCTTGTTTCAGCGAAGTCTGCAACGGGAGAGAGAGCGGGGAATCGAAGCAGCGGTAAGAATGTCAAGTGCCAAAATACTAACACCTGGGTCTTGTTGCAGGTGTTACCGACGAGGAGGAGAGAGAGCTGAGGACTCGTGGGGACCTGCAAAACCGAAGCCGAAGGAATGCTGATGAGTATTGTGAGATAGCAAATAAGTGTGTGCACATGTGGCATGATTGTTCTTGATTAAAAATTTTATATAAATACCCACAAGCCTCAGACAGTCATCTCTGGTCTCATTCCTTCTCACACAACGAACGCAACACATTACTACAAGGTCATTTGTCCAAAATCCCTGAAATATGACCCATCAGAGTGTATACTACAATCGGGCCCCTATCGCCAACAGAACGTTTTCATATTAATGTTTTGTACTCTTTTATTTGTGCTATAATTGGGGTTTCTTGAAGCTCAGTTGGTAGAGTATTGGCGTTATACGATGATATGTAATCATGCGATCATGGGTTAGATCCCAGAGAATGCACGTGCTCATAAAATGTATATGCTCTATAAATTCATAATATTGCATGATTTCTGTGAGGGGTAGGTTTAGGGGTCAGGTTAGGTGTCGTCATTTGAAAGAATAAGCCACCTAGTTAAATACGTAATGCACAGGGTCGTTGCTAGTTGGGTGAAAGGTGGTGACAATAATAGGGATCCACGTCGGAAGGGGGGCCCCCGGCGATTTCAACCGACTGGCTGAGGCCAGACTGAAAAGACGCTCATGACAGTTGATGTGTCACTGCTGCACGTCGTCACGGAAGCTTATAATTTTCACCTGTTTTTACCTGTTTAACCTTGCCAACTTAAACATTTAAAATAATTCAAGCACAAGACTCAACTGAGTAGCTGGTTACTCGCGCGCTGTGTTCAGTATGCAGTCAGAGAGCCGCATCTTATGGACAGCAACACCGAACCAAGCTCTCCTTCAGGAAGTTCACTAAAGTAAGATTTGAAAAAGCACAATTCAGCACCTGCGGTGTTCTGGTTTTCAGGGCGCAGACAGGGACATGTCTAAAAGCGATTAAACTCCAAATCTGCCTCTTCTTGACTTTGTACCGACAAATACATACAAAATATATTAAAACACCCATCTTGGAGTGTGTTCGATGTCGTGTTCATATGGTTATGTCTCTGGGTATGTTTCTGTACCTGGACACTTACAAACTTGAAAAAAATTAAACACTGTGTAAATAGCACAAATAAATAAATAGAACGAGCATACAAATTAAATTTCAAACAGTGCCCACTGGTACAACCTGCACCGGGGGCCCGATAACCCCAGCTTTGGCCCTGTGTACGAATTACTGTGAGATCGGTGTAAAAAGTCCACACATTGCATTTAAATAAATGTGCAGTTTGATTGGTAATGACGTAATATGTAATTTCATGACGACAGACACAACACGATACTGTCATTATTTTTACGCCCGCTAGAGGTCGCTTAACTTTAAAATGTAAATGTAGGTCATAATAAGGTGCTTGCAGAAACAACCTATATGGTCGTTTTTTTTTTTTTTGAAGGACAGGCTCAAATAAAGCTGACTTGACTTGACTCTCAGCTGCATCTGAAGGCACAGATGAGGTAATGAAAATAAAGCATATTATCTCATGTACCGAGGTACAACTCTCTCACTTCCTTTCAAAACCATGTGTGAAAAATGCCTTTTTTCAGATAATAATAAAAAAACAAACTTTATATTTCAATAATCCAGTAAACAACTAGATAATGTTTTTAATTCTCAGGTGTTAAAACAGTACTTTATTATTCTAGATAAACTGTGAACACAGCCTAGGTCTGGTCCTTTTTCTGTGAACGCAAACATGCACCGCAGCATTCAGCTTCCTGTGAGAGAAGGTTATTATTTTTCTAATGTGATTAGTTTGTTGAAGTATTATTCTCACAGAAGGTGCAGGCTTTAAAATCTGGTTAATTTCTGTACAAAAAATAGGTTCATAAAGGGCCTTTTTTATTATCAATAACTATTTTTGACAACGTGTTTCTTTGCAGATGTTAAGTCAAAGGCCATATTAAGGTCCGAATAGACATTTGCAGGCCGGCGCCAGGACACACTATTACTTTACAATAATTAACACGTTAATACGCTTTAATAGATTAACAAATCGAACCTTATTGTAAAGTGTTACAATTATTTGTTATTAAAGTATATATATATATATGTTCACAAAAATATTGGCATGGCAGCCAATACAAATAATAATCGTTTCCTTAAATAAATCCTGCGTTTGGACCAGATCGGTTGGAGAATCACATCTGTGCTTCTAAAATTATCTTTTTTCTTTATAGTGCAGTAGTTAGCTTTCTCTGTGTCATGCGTGGCAGCTTGTCAAGCATGAAAAACACAAGTTTTATTTAAATTCTAAATATATCATCGTCTACAACATGCAAAGAGTGCTCCCTTTAAATTTAATAAAAACTGTCACTCATTCATCACGATCTAACAAAGTTCCAAAAACACACAAACACACACACACAAAAAACAATGAACGTGGTTGCACAATGAAACTTTTTTAAATGTCTTTGTTAGAAAAAAGTTAGGAGCATAGAACTCAGCACTGGACAAAAAACGGTGACTGGAGCGGTGAGTGCGTGGATTACAAACTAAACACCTCTGATTGGCCATTGAGTTTTAGAAATCAACAAACATCTGTGATTGGCTACATTGTTCACCTCTTTGAAAATGCATTGCAAAATCATTTGATGCTTTACAAAGAAGAAGATACTCTGGATTGTTTGCCAAATCTATTTTGTTTTGCTATTATTACGAAGAAAACAGATCCTAGACCAGGGGTTATGGGCAGCTTTTAGATCTAAAAGCAAGCAGAAGCAACAGCAGGCAGTTGTAGGAGTAAGACTATAAAAAACGCTAAACTCAAGTCCGACCATCTTAAAAAATATGGCAAAAACAAAATCTCTTTCACTGTCATTGACTAGCATAAAGTAATCATGTATGACTGTGGGTGAGTTATCACTAAACACAAGCGTATCATTTGCCTTCTGACTCGTTTGCTGTGTGGGTTGAAAAACACAAAGGAAACTATCTGACCTTGAAGTTGCCTGTCAGCAGTGCGTAACTTCCCTTTCGTCACAAAATGTGTCTATAACTGTTAACAGAGGTTAGACGTCAGACACAGATTAAGCTGAATTGTATGGGTCTTGTATTCAGCACCCCCTGTAGACCAAGACTCACTGCTTTACCTCACAGCTATGGAACCAACAACAATCAGAGAAGGATACCTAGTGAAGAAGGTAAGACTGGGGTTTATCTTCTGTTTATCTTTGATTCTGTGATGCAGTAATAGCTTTTCTGTGGTGTCCTTCAGGGTTTGGGATATGGAGCGTTACGTTTTCTGTAAAATGTGTCAGGGTCTGTGTCACTGGTGACCTTAAAAGGGAATTTTGCTGATAAGTAAAATTATAGATTTTCCAGAAAACCTCTTTATTTAAAATCAATGGACTACATAAAAAGAATTGACTAGATGTTTCAGTGTTCATCCAAACACTCCGGTTGTAAAACTGAACATTTTATACCCTTAAACTTTTTTGAAAGTCTACACCAACAAAACTAAAGATACTTTTGCAACTCAGACTTGAGATTAACCCAACAGCATTTGTATCTCTGCCTAAATGATCATTTAATTAAGGTGTATGGCTGATATTTTGTTTACGTTGCTGACACTGAACAATATGGGTTAATGTGACCCTGGAGCACAAACACATTCTTAAATCGCTGGGGTATATTTGTAGCAATAGCCAACAATACATTGAGTCAAAATGATAGATTTTTATTTTATGCCCACAATCGTTAGGAAATTTAGTAAAGATCATATTTAATTGATAATATTTTGTAAATGTCCTGTTGTAAATATATCAAAACATACATTTTGATTAGTAATATACATTACTAAGAACTTCATTTGGACAACTTTAAAGGCTATTTATTTTTGCAAACTCAGATTCCCAGTTTTCAAATAGTTGTATTTTGGCCAAATATTGTCCTATACTAACAAACCATACATCAATGGAAAGATATTTTAATCAGCTTTCAGATCTTAATAAAAAGATTTTGTGGTCCAGGGTCATATATAAGAAGTACCAAGGCAGGCTGTACTCTCTTGTTTTTTGAACATGCACCATGACAATACCATGTATGACAGTACTGATGTCATGTGCTGATGTTTTGTCATGTTTTTCCGTGAAGTTGTAAAGTTGCTCTATTTTGGGAATAGATTTTGAAACATCCTCCTCCTCATAGCAGCATGTACTGTAACGTACATTTCATTTTGTCCACACATTAATTTATTTATTTAGGGATTGAACCCCTAAAAAAAGTTTTGGAAAAGCATTTCATGATATTCTTGTTTTTTAAGAAACTCTGTAATGAAAACAAAACTACATTTGTGCATCAGAATCTGGCAGCTAAAAATATAGTACAGCTGTGTGTGTGAGCTAAAACACAGAAGTGAAAATGACCGAACTTGAACGTTCACACTTATCTAATCCTTTATATTGAATGATATATTTCCTTTAGCTGTGGATTGACGTAACAAGCTATTTGTTCATAGCTAAGCACTCCTGCTTTTGGATTCAGAATTTGATCTGTATTTTAAGAAGCTACAGTAGAGAAGGGTTGTTGTTTTGCAGGGGACGATGCTCAACTCGTGGAAGGTGGTGTGGGTGGTGTTAGCAGATGATGCCATTGAGTTTTACAAGAAGAAGACAGACAACAGTCCGAAGGGAATGGTCCCTCTGAAGGGTGCGACTCTGACCAGCCCATGCCAGGATTTCACTAAAAGAATGGTGAAGGAATCAGACGGCTTTAAGACAAGTATACTGATGACATATCTAGAGTTTTTCATAAATAGCTTTCATATGCTTTTGTCAACAGCTAGTGTTTAAGGTCAGGTCGACTAAGAACCAGGACCATTTCTTCCAAGCGACTCACCTGGAGGAGAGGGAGCTTTGGGTTAAAGATATCAAGAGGGCCATCACTTGTTTACAGGGAGGCAAGAAGTTTGCCAGGAAGTCAACGCGACGATCCATTCGGTTACCACAAAATGTTAACCTGAGGTATTACACTGTGATTTCAGTAATGAAAATGGATCATATTTGAAATATTGGTGATCTCAGTGGCATTATTCTTGTTTTGTATTCAGCTCATCTTGGGATCTTTGTTCATCTTGTTCTTGGTTCATGACTGAATAAAAGAGTGTCTGTTTTCTGCTAAAACCTAAGAAATAGATGGTAAATATAGTTTTAAAGACCCTGCTGTGAATTACAGCGCCTTTGTTCTGTCTGTCTGCAGTGAACTGTATGTTCTAATGAGAGATCAAGACAAAGGAGTGAAAGAGCTGAAGCTAGAGAAGGATAAAAGGCTGTTCAGTCACTGTTTCACAGGTAAAATGTTCCTTTCAGCTCCAGTGGTAAAATGAAGAACTAGAACAAACCTTATTACTACCATAAATAAGAAGTATCAGTGATCACAGAGGATTTTTCTTTTTCTTGATCACACTTTATTTTAAGGTCCAGTTCTCGCCGTAAACAAACTATTAGATTTTGCAGCTTGTTAATAGTTAGTGCGGTAGTTGTTCAGTTTAGGTATTGGGTAGGATTAGGCAGGCAGAATAAAATCATGCAGAATATTTGCCTTATAAGTACTAATAAACAGCCAATACTGCTAATAAGAAACTAGTTAATAGTGAGAATTGCTCCATGTATTAAAGTGCTACCGTTTTATCAGAGGAATATCTCCATTTAATCTCTCTTTCCGTGAGTTTTGTTGACCTGTAAAAGTCTCGTGGTGGATCTGCTGGCAGGAAACTCAGTGATCGACTGGCTGATTTCTGAGGGGAAGGCCAGAAACAGACCCGAGGGACTGATGCTGGCCACCGGACTGCTGAACGAGGGATTCCTGCTGCCCGCCGGAGACGTGTCCAAAGACGGCGCAGAAAAAGGAGCAGAGTGTGTTTTCCTGGACCAAACTGAGGCTCTTTATTACTTTGTGAGTTAACAAATTATATAATGCACATTATTATTGGCTCTATTCCAAAAGTCACTTTGATTTTTGTAGCGCTGTATACAATGCAAACTGTTTCAAATCAAATCAAAGACTAAATCAATGATGCAAACTTCAAATATGTTGCAAGTTCTGCTGCAAAGCAGCTCTACAAAGACACTTGTCACTCTTCAGCTCAGTTGAAGTTCGAGAGGTTTGTTCTCATTTAGCTGCAGATGATATTGCTGTAGATAAAGTGTCTTTTAAACACCAGCTTATAGAAGTCAGTTTCTGCCTCTGAATAAAAATAAATATATAAAGTATTTTTATCCTGCAATTCTGATTTTTTCCCTAGCAACTCAGAACTTTTCTAGCAACTTTTTTATTTTATTTTTTTACATTTTCTTTAATTAGAACTGTATGATATAAACTCACAATTGCAAGTAACAAAGTCAGAATTGTGGTGAATAAAGTTTCCTCTGGCCAAGTTAACAAACACAGTGTGATTAAGACTCCAGGCTACACTCTTAAAAATGGTTCCATAAAGAAACTTTACAGTTCAATGGAAAGGTTCTTTACATTGGAAAATAATGTTCTTTAGATTATTAAAATGTTCTTCACACTAAGAGAAAATGGAATGTTCATGGAAAGGTTCTTTGGGGAACCAAAACTGGTTCTTCTAAGGCGTCACTGTGAAAACCCCCTTTTGGAACATTTATTTTTAAGTGTATACATCACAGATTAGATTAGTGAGGTGCCTACATAGGCAGTATTTTAAGACACCTTAAGCACTCCTGTTACATGACGGTCTGTTTAAAAAAATATATATATATATATATATAAAATTAAAAGATATTGTAAAAGTGTATTTAAATTGGTTTGTTTCTTAGAATTATGTTAAATTGAAACTGAAGTCTCTCATCTAAGTGCTCAAAATCAATCACTTTTGTTGTACTATATTTTAAATGTAGGTGTATTGGGTGCGTTCAGGAACTAATGGCGTGTCAGTGAAGCAAGAGCTGTTGTTGAGGGTGTGCATGTGTGTTGATCTGTAGGCAGATAGTGGTTTCTTTTGTGAGGGTTACTCCAGCGATGAAGACGAGGTCGTGAAGGAGGAGTTCAGAGGGGCCATAGTCAAACAGGGTTGTTTGGTGAAACAGGTAAGCGCCAAACAAGCACGTGATGAATGAATGCTGTTTGAATGTGAGCGTAGACGTGTGATTCTCACAAAACCTGTGACATCAAGCATATATTACAACACCAAACTTTATTAACTTATCACGCATTGACTTCAAAGGCCCTAAATTGTGTTCTTCTTGCAAAATCTAAACATTTATAAGAATATAAGATATTAGATGTTCTCAGATATTTCTTCATAATTTCACAGGGTCACAGGCGAAAGAACTGGAAAGTCAGAAAGTTTATTCTGAGAGATGATCCTGCTTATATCCACTACTATGATCCCACCAAAGTAAGCATGTTCCTTTCATTTCTAAAGATTGGTTTGTTTTGTTTTTCATGTAAAACTAAGAGTTTTGTTTAAGTTTTGGCTGGTCTGTGTGTCTCTGTAAGGGTGAAGACGATCCTCTCGGCTCCATTCACCTGCGTGGTTCAGTCGTGACTGCGGTGGAATACGTGCCTGATGGTATGATGACCAGCCCATCTAAATAACTAAACACATTTGACAGTCCACTGTTTTATAAACATGCCATCTTAATGAGACTAATTAATATCAAAAACCCATAAATAACATGTTTCACTTCGAAATTAAAGCAATATATATATATATTTTTCAACATGATTTAAAGGAGGAGTAGCAAAAAGAACATAATACACGATTTCAAAATCATGAATAATGTAATGGCTTGAGTCTAAATTTAAAGGCCCCCTGAAGTGCCTTGAAACACGCAGCATTATTCTATGTGGTGACGTAATTTCAACTGAAACAGGAAGTGAGGGTGGGACATATCGAGCAGCCCGCCCCCTTTTTCAAAATAGCCAATAGCATTTTTTTTTTTTTTTAGATCTGCTCGGGCCACAGGCAGATCCATTGAGCTGTATTGTTAAAGCCGTTATCTTTCTGAAATGATCCGCGCTGACGCTCTCCAGACACGGAGAAACTCTGCCTTTGTTCATAACCCCTCCTCTAGCCCCAGCTGGCCTGCTTTGGCCCAAGGTTTTCGTTGGGCCAAAAAACCCTGGCCGTTGGCCCCGAGGAAGCCCCGGCGAGGCACGATCAAGCCCCGGAAGTGACAGTGGAAACGCGACTGGCCCTGGCACGCACTAGCACGCCCGGTTTAAGCTCCATAGTGGAAACACGGCTATTGTGGAGCTAAAGACCGGATCAGACTGTGAGCGCCGCGGTTCACGTCAACCAACGTGAAACCAGATCTCATTTTCACGAATCGAAAACATATTTACTCTACCTGAATCCTTCTCTTTCAACTACATTGTGCACTACAAACCATCCACTGTACAGGAAATACTAAACTGTGAACAAGTGACCAATCTCAACCAGCGCTTCAGCGTATATTTATAGTGCGGGAGGTGGCCGCTTCGGATTCTAGAGAGCATTTGATTGGTCAAAAGATTTGATGAGAAGGTGAAGTGCGAAGTGATGTCATGAGAATCTGTGATTCATTTTAGCAGAAGTGAGAGACTGTAAGTTTTGAATGCTTATATCTCCTAAATGTGAATTTTGTCATTGTTTTGGAACACACCAGCTTATTCATAACCTTAATGCTAACATATTTAAACTAAAAGCTAAAAAAAACTTACATTTTGATTTCATGTGGACTTTAAGAGACATGAGAAGTGTGATCAGATCAACTAATAATTTTGTTTTTAGGACCAAGTGTTCAGAAGTTATAACAAAAAGTGCATTTTTGAACTGGTGGTGGTGCTATGGAGTACATCGTGAAGACACAAGAGTTGGTCTGATTACTATTCAGGACCACCTCTACCAGTGTACCAAATGTTACTATTTTCCTATGTGTGCAGGGCAGAGTCAGCCTTTCATTATAAAAAAATATATATTTAATTTAAATGTTTCTCTCTCTTATAAACTCCTGCAGCCAAGAGACACGAGGTGGATGGCAATCTCTTTGAGATCATCACGTCAGATGAGATACACTACTACCTGCAGGCCGCAACAGCCGATGAGCGCAAGGACTGGATCAAAGCCATTCAGAGCGTCTCAAAATCAGGAAAATAACTGTATCAGGTCCATCCCATGGTGGAGAACAGCAAACTTACCCGTAAAAGACACACAGAGTTAAGGGTGAGGTTCAGTGTGGGGATGTGTTTTGTCTACGCACCAAATATGTCTCCTCTTCAGCATTTTCTAAAAATAAAAATTCCAGTTTTTCGTTTCTTCACTTTCCGCATTTACACAAAACAGGCTTTCTAACAATCATGTGACAATTTCTCAAGTAAAAAAACAAACTCACACTAAGTTAGAGACAGGATGTGGGCAAATGTGTTGTTTAACCAGAAACTGATAGTAAATGACATTGATCTGCCCGTCCAGAACTGTCAACACAGTGGAGAGAATCTTCAGTGTTCAGCATTTTCCTGTTTTCATGTTAAGTAGTAGCACTTCCTGTTTCTTTTCTTGAGTCTCTCTAGATATAGACATGTACCAGTCTGATGATGACGTGGTGTAACACGAAATGGACTCAAAATATCACACCTTTACTTAGCTCACTGTTCTTATGTATAGAGCTGGGCAGTAACTGATTACATGTAGTCTGGATTACATAATCAGATTCCAGAAATGAAAACAATATTTTAAAATACTAGTAATCATACTACAGTTACTTTTCATGGATTACATGATTACATATTATTTACATGTTTTTGGAAGGCTTTTGTCTTTCAAACATATTGCACAAATACACAAACGTCAGTTAGTCATCTGATCCGCTTTCACCCAATATATTTACTTACATTCATTTACATTCATGCATTTGGCAGACGTTTTTATCCAAAGCGACTTACAGTGCATTCAGGCTATACATTTTCTGTCATTGATTACTCACTCTCATGCACATAGCCAGCTATGAGGTCACCGAGGTCAGGACCTTGGTATTTTTCCGAGGTGTAGGCTACTTTGTGAAATAATTGCCTTATATAGTCTTAGCTATTTCAAATTGACGTGATTCATGTAATGTGATTCGTAACTGTCAATGTAAGGGGACAAGAAAAGAAGCCATTTTTATCATAGGCTATATTACGCATATGTTAATAATGAATGTGTACATATTGTGAATTTATTAAACTTACATAGCTTTCCAGGTAGCACTTAGTAAAGCACTATTACTTACTAATTCATTAATCAGAGTTTCTTGTTCGATACTAGTAGTTACTAGAGTGCTAATATTGCTTTGTGTAGTTATTCATTAATGATGGAACAGTAAGTGTTACCAAAAATCGTGTTTGCTGAGACTATATAAAGATGCCAAAATATGCTTATAGACAAACAGGTAATAATAAACAATAACCCAACAGGTAGCATATGTTTCAGACGTGTTTTGTTTGGAATCATCAACAGATCTAGCAGTAGGACTTTGATCTGACGTTAAAGTGTGTGTGTGTGTGTGTGTGTGTGTGTAGTTGAATTTTTTCACTCACATTAAGGAAACTATTAAAAAATCTTGCCCACATTTGTCCCAAAAGATGCTTGAGGATTAATATGTAACTCAAAATCAAAATGTAATGACCACCTAACATATGGGTAACTTTTTATGATGTGCAAAGATAAACCAGTAAATGACTGTTTGCATTGAACAAACTATACAGAAATTAAATTTGCATAATGTAAAAAAACAAACAAAAAAAAAACACTCAAATATTAACAGAATAATTATACAACTCTCTTATTTCTACCTGTCTGAAATCCTGGACTAATAGCCTTCCATTGCAAATTATTTTGATAGGCTAAATGTGATTTCAGTTGAACTGAGGGATGAGTATATTCAGACATTATGTCTGAAATGCTGTCTTGTACCGAACACCATTTTTAAAGCTGGTGTTTAGGATCTCTGAAAGCATGAGCTCATATAATATGAGGCTGTTTTCAATATTCTCACACACTCAGTGTGACTAACTGTGTCACACACCTGCTTTAACACCCTTCACTTGCAGCATATTGACGCAAAGGTCAAATGTGAGTGCAACTTTTTTTCTGCATTAAAAGCAAACTTGTGTAGAGACGTGTTGTCACACCTTCACAGAGGCCCCACCATATATCTATATACACTCTGTTTCCTGTTCACAGATGCTTATTTCAGCCCACAGAACTCTATCTTATCTCTCAATGTGGTCTGTCTGTAGGATGCGTTCCATTTTTGATTAATATATTTAGATTTTTTTTTTTTCATAAACCTGATTACAGTAGAATACATTTCATGTAACTAATATGCAATGTTATACAGCTTAGAGACTAATGGAATGAGATGTTGCCCTGTAATATATGAGTACAATATGTTTATACCTGCAGATAGATGTTTAGGACACAAGAGGACAGTAAAAGTCCAAAGAAAAAAGATGCAAGTGAGAAAAACTTGATTTCTGTTTTATGACAAGTACAGTGTATTATAAATCAAGATTAGCCTCGATAGATGCTGTTTATATAGTGTATAAAGATTTAGACAGAAAATATTTAGCAAGCACTGATGTTAACTACTTTTTAAAAAAAATATAAATTAAAGATGATAATATCTGGGTTTTAAATAGTGATTTATACTGAGCATTCAGATGCATTCTCACTTTGCATAGTTAGTTTGATTGTTCATTGATCAGCTGTCTGTCATCACTGAAATGAATCTAAAAGATGATCTTACAGATCTTTTAAATCTATTTACAGCCATTCAGGGTATGATGTTACATTGTTATGTACCTGTATGGAAGAAAATTTTTAATTATTAGGCATATATTTTTACCAAAACCGATCCTCGACTGTGTTTGATGTAGGATTCTGATTGAGTTCAGTTCTGATTCAGCTGGGGAACAGACACAGCACTGACATTTTTGTTTGTTGATAATTGAGGATGACATCATTACCCCACAAATGTCCATATTGGCTTTTGTCTATTTATACTACTATACTATTTTATAATATGTATACATTCCTAATTAGCTGGATTTTTAAACAGGGAAATAGTACATGAAGCTTTTTCTCCTCGATTTTCAAAATATTTTAGTCTGTCCAACTGTATATGTATGTGTGTGTGTGTGTGTGTGTGTGTGTGTGTGTATATATATATATATACAGTACAGACCAAAAGTTTGGAAACATTACTATTTTTAATGTTTTTGAAAGAAGTTTCCTCTGCTCATCAAGCCTGCATTTATTTGATCAAAAAAACAGAAAAAAATGTAATATTGTGTAATATTATTACAATTTAAAATAATTGTTTTTAAATTTATTATACTTTAAATTATCATTTATTTCTGTGATGCAAAGCTGAATTTTTAGGATCATTATCACATGATCCTTTAGAAATCATTCTAATATGATGATTCATTATCAAAGTTGGAAACAGTTCTGCTGCTTAATATTTTTTCAGAACATGTGATACTTTTTTAGGATAGTTTGATGAATAAAAAGTAAAAAAAAAAAAAAAAAAGAAGCTATGTTTTTAAAATATAAATATTTTGTAATAACAATATACACTACTGGTCAGTAATTTGGGGCCAGTAATTTTTTTCTTTCTTTCTTTTTCTTTAAATAAAATCAATACTTTTATTCAGCAAGGATGTGTAAAACACACATACATACATGATCTAACATGAACTAACTATGAACAAGAGTATTTGTATTAACTAATGTAAACAAATATGAATAAATACTGTAATAAATGTTAATTGTTTGTTCATGTTAGTTAACTCATTAAATGACACCTCACTGTAAAATTTTACCACTATTTTTTTTTTTTTTTTGTGAACTGATATTCAGCTGTTCTTTTTAATAGTCAACTTATTTTCGGGTCATCGTCATAAAAGCTCTGATACATCTTTTTATTTTATCACACTGAACGCTCACTAAAAACTGACACAGTCATCATGATTTCAGACCATTTCATGAGTTCACACTTACATATAATTAGCTGAAGTATTATAATGCATATTTGGCGTGCTGTCCATGGAAGGGCTCCGAGCTCGAGAATGGCCCGAACTTAGAGTACCCCCCCCCGTATATAAAGTAAAGATCAAGACTCAGGACGACGGATGTGTAGGTCCTCTCAGTTGAGCAGATAAACAGGCTTTGGGCTGCCGACAAAGAGGACTCTTGTGACATCTGACAGGAGATAGTATCTGAATACTCACGAGACCTGTAAGAACAGTTGATTGGAGACCAACAGCCAATCACAATTGATTCACAATCAATCACAGGTTGAGAGAGAGAGAGAGGGACTTGACAGGAGCGTAGAGAATAAGTTTGTGAGAGAGCACCTGAGTAAACTGCGTGAGAGGGGTTATTACTGCAAGTTAATATGGATAATAGCAAACAAGCAAATACATTTATTGAGCAATTATTTCTCTTTGGAGTGTTACAAGCTCTTGATGCATAAAGAAGATCTGTAAAGTTGCAAAGACTAAAGTCTCAAATCCAAAGAAATATTGTTTATAAAAGGTAAGAGATAACCACTCATAAAACGGCTTATTCTAACACGCCCCCACGTCTACATCATGATGTGAGAAGATAGGCATATCCAAATGTTCAAGCAAAGAAAGAAGGCGTAACTTTTATTCTTGCTGTAGTATTGTTGTCGCCGCCACCACCATGTTGTGGAGGTGCTGTGTTTGGTTCAGTTGTATTTACAACACTGTTCCAGAAAAGTTCCACCCAAAAATATGTGTGAAACAAATTGAACGGAGGACTGTTTACTGATCCTGGGAGAGTAGACTACAATACTGGCTGTTCTGACTCACAGACTGTAAGTAAGTTCTTTATATTTAAAGGATTTACCACTGATGATTCAAATGCTAGTTTTGAGCAGTGAAGATTAGCGCTTGTTGTCTGTGATTTCTCCAATCACAGATGCAGACATGGTTTTATGTTTCCCCGGCGCGATGCAATGCAACGTGTAAAAAGACAGTATAAGTCATTATAATCAGTAATTGTGTGCCTCATTAATGTTTTTGTTTCGTCCCTCTGGCTGGTGTTCTGACAAATAATGCTACCTATCAGATTATGCTACCAATACTGTATTTAACGTACTGTAAGGGTTGATTTAGGGTTGTGGTAGGTGTACATGTTAATAAAGCCTCACACCTTATTAATATCACGCTGGAAGCAAAATCTGATAGGGAGCACTTTTCGCTGTAGAATTATGTTTTAATGGGAGGTAGCAAAAATCATCAGAACACAGTATGGTAAGGGGTGTAACATTTCCGTCACACGCTTGAGGTTTTCGGCCAATCACAATGCACTGGATAGCTGGCACACCTCGCTTTTCAGAACAATGAGATTTGTAAAAATCAACACGTTTTCAGAAAGGCGGACCATAAAGGAGAAACAATAATGTAAAGTATGTGGCAAATAATGTGTTTTTGTTTTTAACCATAAACTGCATGAACACATTTCATTACACCAAATACACCAAATAAAGCTCTTTTTAGCAACATCATATGACCCTATATGAGTCTGGGCATATTGTCTTACTACTGTGCTAAAGTAAAAATGGTTAGCATTGTAGTCTAGTAACACTAATTCTATCAACGAGAGCAATGTCTGTACTTCCTCAACAGACAACAAAACAGCCATTTTTTTTGGTTGTTAAAAAAGGTGAGATCTACAGCAAAATAATAATATCATAACAATACAAATTTATCTCTAGAATTACATCAAAATTAGAAAAAGTTGGTCAAAAAACCCACATTTACACACCAACTGACAACCACCTGCAACATTCAGATGCCATATTTATTGTTTAGCTCAACTCTCACAGATTTGAATGCAGAGGAGGATTGTAGGATACCAATGACAGTGAAGGATATATCAAAGCTACCTTTAAAAACTGATCTGATGATGGTGTAAGATTATTGATGCAATTTGTCTTGACCAGAAGAAGGCCACAGTCTGAAAAGACAAAGAATTCATACAAGAATCTAACCAGGGGCCTCATGTATCAATGCTGCGTAGGAACAAAAACTATGTGTACGCAAGCTTTCACGCTCATGGTCAGATGTACTAACAGTGAAATGAATGTAAGAATGTGTGTTCCTCCAAGCTAACTTCATGTCTGGCATACATACATTTCTCGTGTTTTTTGTCTGTTGAAGGCACTGAAGTGAAGTTGCAAACATTGGACTATGAATTGTTTTACAAGACTATCGCACCACCACCTGTGAGAAACACTGCTATGAATTTGTAATTAATAAAATAATTGACATACTATTGTCAGACGAGCCTAATGGGAATATGTTATCAATTATGCAATTAAGTAAGAACATATTAAAGCATGTGCAAATTGATAACCTTTGTCTATATGACAATTATTAGAGGACATTGCCATTGGCAGAATCCAAAGAGAACAAATTTTTAGTGACCACAATGATTTTCTGTCCTATGATGATGACTGGCTTAAAAGCCTTTTCAGATTTCCAAAAGCTATCCTCTTGGAGCTCTGTGATGAGTTGGGTCTGAATTTGGAGAGAGAGACAGTGAGGAGCCACAAATTACACATTTCCTCACAGGTGCTGACAACACTTGGTTCCCTGGCAACTGGTTCTTTCCAAAGGGAACTGGCAGACAACTCGGGAATAAGTAAGTCATCTTTGAGCAGCGCAATGCCAGCTGTATGGGATGGGATCATGTCTACCAGGTATGTAAGGTTTCTATATGATGCATTTGACCAGCCCCACATTAAAGTGTAATTTATAGCGATACATTTCCATTCAATAAATGTGCAGATAATAAATGTGTATCTCAATGAATTACAATATTGTGGAAAAGTTTATTTCAGTCATTTAAATCAAATTGTTAAACTGGTGTATTATATCAGTTCAATGCACACTGACTGAAGTAGTTTAAGTCTCTGGTTTTTTAAGTGTGATGAATTTGGCTCACATTTAACAAAAACCCACCAATGCACAACAAATTGGTGACATACCAATCAGCTAATCAGCTCAAAACACCTGCAAAGGATTCCTGAGCCTTCAAAATGTTCTCTTAGTCTGGTTCACTAGGCTACACAATCATGGGGAAGACTGCTGCTCTGACAGTTGTCCAGAAGACAATCATTGACATCCTTCACAATGAGGGTAAGCCCAAAACATTAATTGCCAAAGAAGCTGGCTGCTTACAGAGTGCTGTATCCAAGCATGTTAACAGAAAGTTGAGTGGAAGTAAAAATGTGTGGAAGAAAAATATGCGCAACCAACCAAGAGAACCGCAACCTTATTAGGATTGTCAAGCAAAATCGTTTCAAGAATTTGAGTGAACTTCACAAGGAATGGACTGAGGCTGGGGTCAACGCATAAAGATGTGTCAAGGAATTTGGCTACAGTTGTCGTATTCCTCTTGTTAAGGCACTCATTAACCACAGACATCATCAAAGGCATCTTACCTGGGCTAAGGAGAAAATGTACTGTACTGTTGCCCAGTGGTCCCCAGTGGTCCTCTTTTCAGATGAGATAAAGTTTTGTATTTCATTTGGAAACCAAGGTCCTAGAGTCTGGAGGAAGGGTGGAGAAGCTCATAGCCCAAGTTTCTTGAAGTCCAGTGTTAAGTTTCCACAGTCTGTGATGATTTGGGGTGCAATGTCATCTTCTGGTATTGGTCCATTGTGTATTTTGAAAACCAAAGTCACTGCACCCATTTACCAAGAAATTTTGGAGCACTTCATGCTTCCTTCTGCTGACCAGCTTTCTGAAGATGCTGATTTCATTCTCCAGCAGGATTTGGCACCTGCCCACACTGCCAAAAGCACCAAAAGTTGGTTAAATGACCATGGTGTTGGTGTGCCTGACTGACCAGCAAACTCACCAGACCTGAACCCCATAGAGAATCTATGGGGTATTGTCAAGAGGAAAATGAGAAACAAGAGCCCAAAAATGCTGATGAGCTGAACGCCACTGTCAAAGAAACCTGGGCTTCCATACCACCTCAGCAGTGCCACAAACTGATCACCTCCATGCCATGCCAGATTGAGGAACTGAATCATCAGCATAACATTGGAAACGAATCCCATATTTTCTAATAATATTACCAATTAGCAACATACATACTAAAAATAGCAGAGGACCTAGGACAGATCCTTGTGGCACTCAATGTTTTACAGGTGATAAATGAGATGACTCCCCATTTAAATAAACAAAGTGCGATCAGACAACTAGGACCTAAACCATCTTAGAGCCTGCCCTTGAATACCTGTATAGTTTTGTAATCAATCTATGGGTATATCATGATCTATGGTGTTGAATGCAGCACTAAGGTCAAGTAAAATGATATGCAGCCTTGGTCTAAGGCAAGAAGCATTTGCAATTTTAACAAGTGCAGTTTCTGAGCTATGGTGAGGCCTGAAGCCTGACTGAAAATCTTCATAGAGATCTTTTTTTTTTTTCAGGAAAAAGCACAATTGAGCAGACACAACCTTTTTCTACAATTTTAGACATAAACTGAAGATTTAAATTGGGTGTGTAATTTGCCAGTTCACTAGGATCAAGTTGTGGTTTCTTAAAAAGAGGCTTAATAACTGCCAACTTGAATGGTTTTGGGACGTGACCTAAAGATAACGAAGTGTTATGTTATTTTGAGAAGAGGTTATTTTGCTACATGTAACAACTCTTACAGTAATTTAGTGTGTACAGGATCTAATTTACATATTGTTGGTTTAGATGCAGTGATAAGTTTATGTGACAAGTGGAGACGTGGGAACAGGAGCGAGGCCGGTGGAGTGATTGAGAAATGAGCGACACCTGCTCGACCCACCGGTCTCGAGTCCCACTGAGGAGATGGAAGGATATAAAACAGGAGTGACGACAGTGAAGGACGAGAGAGGACCAGGCCTGGATTTTAGTTTGTATTTTGATTTTGTTTGTGCGTGGCAGTCGGCCGTGAGGGGCTGCCGCGCTGTTTTATGTTTATTTTGATTATTAAAGTTTCTATTTGATTGTCCGCCGGTTTCCGCCTCCTTGTTCCCAATGATTATGGAGTTTGTAGTGTTACAGTTTATTTAGCTCTTCCTGTCCTACAGTTGTAAAGCACTACAGATTGTCTTTGGTTGCGATGAATGAAACTGAAGTATTAGATGCTGTAGAATTTACATTTGTTATTGTATTTCTGATGTTACCTATTTTATCAGTGAAGGAATTCATGAAGTCTTAAACTTTGAGCGAATATTTAGATCGGATGGCATCTGGTTATATGTTAATCTAGACATTGTGCTAAATAAAAAAAAAAAAAACATAGATTGTTTTAGTTATTTTCTATGTGCTTGTGGATATGCCCGGCCCTGGCAGTTCTTAGAGCCTGTCTATAGCTGGACATACAGTTTTTCACACAATTCTAAAAACTTCCAAGTTAGTTCTTCTCCAAGACTTCAAGTTTCTTTCTTGAGAGAGTGGGTATTACTGTTGTACCATGGCACAGTACGTTTTTCTTCAACCTTTTTCAATTTAATTGGAACAACAGTTTCTAATGTATTAGAGAAGATATTGCCCATGTTGCTAGTCATTTCGTCTGGTTCATATGTGTTTATGGGTACACAGACCAGTTGAGATAAATCAGTCAAGGTATTTGTGAATCTGTCTTTGGTGGCTGGAACAATAGTTCTGCCCGGATGATAATGCAGAGACATATAGTTAATATTAGTAAACGCAGCATGCATGATACAAGGACATTTTCAGTAACATCATCACTCTGAGGTGCGATAACTATATCAGTAAGATTGATTCCATGTGATATAGTTAAGTCTAATGGTTAGGTCTGCAGGAAATCTGCTAATTATTTTCGGAAATCTGTATGTGGTGGAACCCTGGTGGTCTATACACAGTAACGAGCAAGAGATATAATAGATTTCTTTTGCATATCTGACAGTATAACATTTAAGCAGAAGTATTTCGAAAGAGTTAAACCTGTATCCTGTTTTCTGGGTAACAATGATAATATATATTGTTGCAACACCTCCGCCACGACCAGTCTGACATGGCTCATGCTTATAACAGTGGAGCAGGCTCAATTGGACCAATATAATCATTTGGTTTTAGCCAGGTTTAAGTTAAGAAGAGTACATCAAAACTATTATATATGATCATTTCATTTATAATAACTGCTTTGTGTATGAGTGATTTAATATTTATGTGCCCAAACTTTCAAATTTGTTTTAGTTCATTTATTAAATCTTTTCTGGTTTAATCACAATGAGATTTTTTTCTAGATCCTGCATTAAATATATATTTTGTCCTCACTATTAGGGGAACAGACACAGTCTGGACACAGATTGGACAGCACACTATCATTTAAGCATTTTTCTGGGTAGAACAAAAGCCATCATTTAAGTTATTTGAGAATTGGCTTACTAGTCATATGGAGCATAGAGTCCTGGAGATGTTGTCCAACAGGAGTTCTACGCCAACTCTGCTGGGGTTCAGGCCATCAGCACGAAAAAGCTTAGGACGCTCCCAGAAAAGATTCCAATTATTAACAAAGAGCAGTTTCTGTTATTTACACCATGACAATAACCATTCATTTAAAGAAAAAAATTCTACTGAACCTTTCGTGTCCTCGTTGATATGTGGGAAGCAGTCCTGACACAATGATCATCGTTGTGTCTTGATCATGCTCCTGAAGCCCTCATTGCCCTTCAGGATTGGGAGTATCTGTGCAGCAACATCGAGAACATGAGCACCAGGTAAACAGTGAGTGTGCACTTTACCTTTGGCTAATGTAACACGGACATGCTGGACAATGGAGTCTCTGATGATCACAGCGTTGCGTTCCGTCTTGTGGGTGGAGTTACGGGTGGAGATTCAAAGACCGGAGGCGGCCGAAGGGCTAATGATTAGACTGGAGAGTTTGTGATTGTGACGAGTGGGGCTGGGCCGAGGGACATGGGAGCGAGGCCGGGGGAGTGATTGGAGATGAACTACACCTGTTCGTCCCACCGGTCTCGAGGCCCATGGAGGAGATGGAAGGATATAAAACTGGAGCGACGACAGTGAAGGACGAGAGAGGACCAGGCCTGGGCTTTTAGTTGTGTTTTGGGTTTTATTTTATGCGCACCAGTCGTCCGTGAGGGGCTGGTGCGCTGTTTTGTGTTTATTTTGTTATTAAAATGTTTTTGATTGTTCGCCGGTTCCCGCCTCCTTCTTCCGGATGAATATGAAGGTTGATATCGTTACAGTGGTGCCGAAGCCCGGGAGAAGGAGGGACGCGCTGCTGAAGATCCCTCGCCGCTGTGGTGAATCCGCGGTGCCATCGAGCAGACGAGGAGTGTGCCGCCATGGACGCTCGAGGCGGTGGACTGGAGCGAGTTGCCGGGGACGGGCGAGCTCGCTACCGGCCGCCCACGATGTGGAGAGACGGCTGCCGTCCGTGAGGGAGCGGAGGAGTCGGCGCCGTTCGCCAGGTGGCCGGAGCCTGCTGCCTCCGCCGGAACGGGGAGGAGCAGGGAACGGGGGACTCCTGCCGGCTGCCCAAAACCGGAGGAGCCGTCGCCGTCCACCGGGCGGCGGAGGAGTGTCGTGCCGTCTGCCGAGGGCCGTCCAGTGCCACCGCCAGGCACCGCGGAGGAGATCACCCAGCTGGTGGAGGGCCGAGCAGCGGTGCGTCTGGGAACCGGAATTTTTTTTTTTTTTTTTTCCTCTCTCCCCTCTCTCGTCTCGGTCGCTCCTCCTTCCATCTCCTTTTCTCTCGCCTCGCCTGTCCTACCCCCAGGTTCCCGCAGGTCCCCGGGAGCGGCCCCCCCGGAGGGAGGGGGGGGGGGAGTAGAGCGCAGTCTCGGGAGTACCCCCCGGCCTGCGATGGGGGTATGTGACGAGTGGGGCGGGGCCGAGGGACATGGGAGCGAGGCCGGGGGAGTGATTGGAGATGAACTACACCTGTTCGTCCCACCGGTCTCGAGGCCCATGGAGGAGATGGAAGGATATAAAACTGGAGCGACGACAGTGAAGGACGAGAGAGGACCAGGCCTGGGCTTTTAGTTGTGTTTTGGTTTTTATTTTATGCGCACCAGTCGTCCGTGAGGGGCTGGTGCGCTGTTTTGTGTTTATTTTGTTATTAAAATGTTTTTGATTGTCCGCCGGTTCCCGCCTCCTTCTTCCGGATGAATATGAAGGTTGATATCGTTACAGTGATCATGGTGTAGATGTACACCGGCGGGCGTGATACACCTTGAGCGACCAAGATTCCTTTGAAAGAGGAAATATAATGTAATAGTTAAATAGAATGATCAAACATGCATCTAATCAAAACATTCATTCAGTATCTTTTAAAATCTTTTTAATTTTTGGAGTACAATGAATTAAAGAGGTAATACAATTACAATTTCTACCTTGGAAAGCATCCTCTGAATCCAGCACTTTCAGCTTTCAGACACAGCCCTAATGTTAACTCGTTTAATCCCTTATTTTTCCCAGACATGAAAATATCCAAATGATGTGTCATTAGTAACTCTTTGAAATAATCAATAATAATAATAATTATAATTTTTTTGTTCGTTTTGTTTTTTGGAAAGGTGTGTGAAAAATTGTGTTTCATGTTCTGTCACAATTCTGACCGGTGGGATAATGTGTGTACTGAAATAACATATTTCTGCAGTCATAAAAATGGTTAGATATCTAAGCCCAGCTATTTCAAACTTTTTGATCACATTCAAGGGTTACTATTATGCATAAAAAACATATGCAACATTGATAGGACCACTGAGATAAAAAAAATAATAATAATAAATAATAATAATAAAAATTCACTAACACAGCATTTGAAAATTGTCACTTTAGTAAAATATGACATCAAATTTTTATATTAATGCTTAGAGTTTTACAAAATAATTATTGTACTTTTTAACATTTACACTTTTTAATTTAGTGCAATATTTTGTCATTGCAACATTATATCATATTATACATATTTAATTGAGACCTTTTATTTTTTCCATATTTGGAAGAATTACACTAAAATCTCAGTCAGTAAGGTTTTTAGAGCTTTATAAATGAAAACCTTTTTAACAGTCACTATTGTGACTGTCCCGGTGGGATTAAATTCCTTGATAGCCTATCTTAATACATTGTGAGGTGTTGTCTGTCTTATTTCTGTGTCCTAAGCGGCACATTCATTAGTCAGTGGACTCATTCATCAATCTAATGTAGAAACGAACGCAGATCCGTGCACAAAGATCAACTTATGACAGCATTTACATGTGATTCATGAAACATTCGTATGCCGCCAATCTAATCGTATGAATGATCACACGTTGATAAATGTGGTGGCAGAAAACAATCGTCATTAAAATATCACACCCCTAAAAACACCCCGGTTTAGACACGAGTTTACTCCAAAAACACCTGTTAACCTTGTAATTGCAAAAAAATTGGCTACATTAATTTATGTAATTTATATGTATATTAAAATACTACTTAAATATAATCAGCTTATTTAGTTTCCCTCACTATACAACAAAGATATTACATTTAACTGTATTCAGGACAGAACAAGAATGAAAAACAATTAGTTATAAAATTATATATTAAACTATAAAATAATACATAAGTCAGGCTATAGTGGCATTTATTATAAACTGCAAACAAATTATTGTTATTATAAACAAAAACAAAACAGGCTCACTTCCCGGTCTCATACCACAATAATCCAAATTATTGCCATATTTGTAATATTTGTTTGCATATCTATTATTCATTATGTAGCCTTAACCTGCATTTTCTACTTCAATCATGTTCAATCATCCTTCACATGTGCAGAAATGTTTGTTTTTGGTGCTGGATGCTGATTTTACAGCGGACCTTATAAAATAAACAGTGTAACTTTTGTTTGGTTGACTGCATTTTAGTTTGATGATGGATGGCTGAAATGTCAGGTAATGCTAGAACTAATGTTGTTTGTATGTGTGAGGCACCTGTGCGATCAGGTAAAAATAAAAATAAAACAAATAAAATGCATTAAGCATGTTACAAAAATGAGCGTTGCCTATACTTGTTGTACATAATTTGTTTCCCCTTTTGTTAATCTGTTAAATATTATATGATTCAATTTATTTTATTCCTTTTATAAATTTAATTTCTGTTTTTCTTCTTTCACAGAAGCGATCCATGTGCATGATGTGACGATTGAATCATGTTCTTGTTTACACTGCTATTTGCGCATAGCTAAAGTCCTGTATAACCCCGGATCAACTAAAAACGACCATACACCCAATATTCTGTTGTATGTTCATTTCGGAAATGAGGCCCACTATCTTCAAAAAGTCTATTTGAATGGACATGCTGATGTTTCAAAATTACATTCAGTATCAATTTAATTTAGGAGATCTTGGCTCTGTATCTTCAGTTGTGTGCAGGCATTGTATTTCACAATTTTGACTGAGAAACTGAAAACACCTCTCACCCTTCAGTTATGAAGACAAGGGAATTTCTTGCTCTTCAGTGCATGTGTGCTATGCTGTTGTTTGATGGGAATGAATTTCCCTGCTATGACTGAGCATTTATCGTCAGTGCCATTTGACATGGTCTAAATGAAATAGCTAAGGGACTCTTAAAACTTGCATGTCAATACAGAAGTACCCTGGCAAAGTATTGATTTTATCTAACCTCATTCTGCTGATTTATGATGATTTTTTTTCTTCCTTTGACTGTGTTTATGTGGATAATATATTGATGTTTGCCGAGCAGTCTGAGATAAGTATAAGCTGTGGTCTGATGAAAAATAGATGCGGTGGGAATATTTTGTGCAACTCTGCTGTTACTAGCGTACATTTACTACAGCAAAACAGACAATTGGAGACAAGCCTTGATATCTTTTTTTTTCTTTATTGAGTTTGTTTGTGTGGATGTGTGTGAACATTTACTTTTGAAATGGAGCAATGAAACATCATCAACAAAGAAGCTGAAATATTAGCATTTCCTGCTGAAACTGATGCATGGGAAAAAGACAAATTACAGCAAAAGAGCACCAGTCAGACTTTAGTTTGCAAATATTGTGATGGCCTGATAACTGTTGGATTTGGAATCACAAACATTATGTTGAATACGATATATTACATTTTCATTTCATTTAAAATGTACAAAAAGATAAAATAAAAAAGACAAAAAAAGAAAATCAAAGTTTGAACTGATACAGCTAAAAGCAACTTTTATTTACTTGTTTGTTTGTTCATTTATTCATAGACCTCCACAGCACTTTACTGAATTCATAAACACCCGTTTGTTGTCTTCTGCATTAAGTACATTTCACTGAAATAATATATTATGTTAATATATATATTTTCTATGAAAAAATAATGATATAAAAATATTAGTATATAGTAAATACATTTCGCTTTTGCTTTGTTTTTGAAGTGTGGTGCTATTTCACATGCAGTGTGCATACATACAGGGCAGCTGTTTATTTCTTATGAAAGGATTCTTATGAATTGGCTTAACAGCAGACATTCTCAGCAAGTGTTCTTAGCAAGATGAAAGGTGCGCAAAAGTGTTTAGTCTTTCTATGCTACTAAGATTCATGGACAACATAAAATGCCAAAGAAACAGACAGACTGCATTGAATAAGGGAGTGCCCAGCCACCCTACAGAGAAAGCTAATTTCGGCCACATGTATATGGGATCTTGTCCTTTCGTCATGACCCACAGATAAAAAAAAAGTTTGTTTGTTATTGGCGTCTGTACTGCGTTTGAGCTCTGTCACTATATTCTTTTTATCGACTATTTTTAACTTAAAAATATATTTTATACACCATCGTTTCTGTTTATATAACATGTGAATATATCCTCTATTGTATTCTACAACAAAAACAATCAGATCGCCTCGCTATCACTAGTTTTATTTTGATCTCCCGGGAATTTCTTCACTGATAAAATAGATAACATTAGAAATACAATAGCGAATGTAGATTCTACAGCGTCTAACACTTCAGTTTCATCCATCGCACCCAAAGATAAACTGCAGTGCTTTACAACTATAGGACAGGAAGAGCTAAATAAACTTATCACTGTATCTAAACCAACAACATGTTTATTAGATCCTGTACCCACTAAATTACTGAAAGAGCTGTTACCTGTAGCCGAAGAACCACTTCTCAATATCATTAACTCGTCGTGATCTTTAGGTCACGTCCCAAAACCATTCAAGCTGGCGGTTATTAAGCCTCTTATTAAGAAACCAAAACTAGATCCTAGTGTACTGGCAAATTATAGGCCTATTTCAAATCTTCCATTTATGTCTAAAATTTTAGAAAAAGTTGTGTGCTTTTTCCTTCCTGCATAAAAATGATCTGTATGAAGAATTTCAGTCAGGTTTCAGGCCCCACCATAGCACAGAAACTGTACTTGTTAAAATTACAAATGACCTGCTTCTTGCGTCAGATCAAGGCGCATCTCATTTCTAGTCTTACTTGATCTTAGTGCTGCGTTCGACACCATAGATCATGACATACTCATAGATCGATTACAAAACTATACAGGTATTCAAGGGCAGGCTCTAAGATGATTTAGATCCTACCTGTCCAATCGCTACCATTTCGTTTACTTAAATGAGGTGTCATCTCATTTATCATCAGTAAAATATGGAGTGCCACAAGGATCCGTCCTAGGTCCCCTTCTATTTTCAATATACATGTTGCCCCTTGGTAATATTATTAGAAAATACGGAATTAGCTTCCACTGTTATGCTGATGATACTCAGCTATATATCTCAACCAGACCAGATGAAACTTCTCAATTATCTAAGCTGACAGAGTGTGTTAAAAATGTTAAAGATTGGATGACAAATAATTTTCTCCAATTAAATTCGGATAAGACAGGGATATTAATTATTGGACCAAAAACACTACAAAGAATCTTGTAGATTACAATCTGCAACTAGACGGATGTACTGTTACTTCCTCTACAGTCAGAAATCTGGGTGTTATATTAGACAGCAATTTGTCTTTTGAAAATCCTATTTCCAATGTTACAAAAACTGCATTCTTCCATCTTAGAAACATTGCCAAGCTACGAAACTGTTATTTGTTTCTGATGCAGAAAAGCTAGTTCATGCATTCATGACCTCTAGACTGGACTATTGTAATGCACTTCTAGGTGGTTGTCCTGCTTCTTCAATAAACAAGCTACAGGTAGTCCAAAATGCAGCAGCTAGAGTCCTTACGAGGTCAAGAAAATATGATCATATTACCCCAATTTTACAGTCTCTGCACTGGCTACCTATTAAGTTCCGTCTCAGTTACAAATTATCATTACTTACCTATAAGGCCCTAAATGGTTTAGCTCCTGCGTACCTAACTAGCCTTCTACCATGCTACAATCCGACACGCTCCCTAAGGTCACAAAACGCTGGACTTTTGGTAGTTCCTAGGATAGCAAAGTCCACTAAAGGAGGTAGAGCTTTCTCACATTTGGCTCCCAAACTCTGGAATAGCCTTCCTGATAATGTTCGGGGGTTCAGACACACTCTCTCTCTTTAAAACTAGATTAAAAACGCATCTCTTTCGCCAAGCATTCGAATAATGTATCTCTTAAATTGTGAGTGTAGTTACATCTGATCAAATGTGCATTTTTATTCATTAGCTTGGGTTAAACTAATTTTACTCTGTTGGATCAGCAGCTATGCTAATGATGTCTCTATTTTGTTTCTAAGTTTTGCCACAGGATTTACATCCCATGGTAACTAGGATTTACACAAGCTCCAGTCTGGATCCAGAACACCTGAGAAGAGATGATGCTGATCCTCAGAGGACCTCAGATGATGCTAACCCTGAATCAACAAACAGAACTAACAAATATTGCTACATGTGTGACTGCATCATATAATAATTATTAATTAATAATATTAATAATGTTCATCGTCTAGCTGACTACGTCTTGTATACATTTTTTCTAAAAATCCTGTCAAACGTGCACAAACTGACAGCCACCACCATAAGCTACTACTAAATATTGTAGAAACATAATTTTCTGTAAAGTTGCTTTGTAACGATTTGTATTGTAAAAAGCGCTATACAAATAAACTTGAATTGAATTGAATTGAGAGTAGGAATATAGATCAACCGGTAAATCGACCTTGCAGCTCAGCTCCTTCTTTACCACGACAGACAGGTGTAACAAATTAGCTCAAAGTGAGATGTACTTTATTAATCATTACGGGTTGGTATTAACTACATTCATCTTCAGGAATTACTTGTAGCATTATATAATTAATAGTACAAAAAAAATGATTTGTCCGTCCGCAGGGTGGACAGTGTTAATCGTTATTTGACTCTAAGTAAAATTATTTCTTTGGCTACGAAAAATTATTTTACTACTAATACATTGCTCCCAGAGCATGTTAAAGTGACCTCGTCCTGTGAGCAGCGAACACAGACAACCAGGTGTGAATACATATGGATGTTTATTGAACTACATTACAGGGGAACATAGAACATCTGACTAAACACAAATGTACACACATTAAACATAGATGCCAACGCAAGGAAGGCATGGATAGAGAGAGAGAGAGAGAGAGAGAGAGAGAGAGTTCACTCGCAAGACAGTGGAGAGTGATGGCAGTATTTACTCATAAACCAAATTCAATTCAATTCAAGTTTATTTGTATAGTGCTTTTACAATACAAATCATTACAAAGCAACTTTACAGAAAATTATGTTTCTACAATATTTAGTAGTAGCTTATAAGTGGTGACTGTCAGTTTGTGTGCACATGACAGGATTTTTAGAAAATTAATACAAGACGTAGTCAGCCAGAAGCTGAACATTATTAATATTATTAATAATTAATAATTATTATATGATGCAGTCCCACTTGTAGCAATATTTGTTAGTTATGTTTGTTGATTCAAGGTTAGCATCATCTGAGTTCCTCTGAGGGTCAGCATCATCTCTTCTCAGGTGTTCTGGATCCAGACTGGAACTTGGTGGCAAAACATAGAAACAAATAGAGACACATTAGCATAGCTGCTGATCTAACAAAGTAAAATTAATTAGTTTAACCCAAGCTAAAGAATAGGAATGCACATTTGATCAGATGCAACTACAGTCTCAATTTAAGAGATACATTATAGAGGGCGGTTTGAATTTTGCTGCGGGCGGGAATGGGCGGCTAAAAAACCCCACCGCGGGATAGGGAGGTTGCCTGACAGCAATATTGCAAAGTGATTCATTTGTTAAATTCATTCGTTAACGTTGTTTATTTTATGTTATTTATTAGTGTTGTTTTTTGAGCACAGCCCCTCGTTGCCATTTGTTAATTAGGTCAAGAGGCGTGATGATGCCAGTGTTATTGAGCAGGCTGCCTAAGTTTGAATGTTTTTATTCTTATATGTATTTTTCAAACAGAATACCTGCGACACTTGGCTAATAATTGTAAAACTGCTGTTTTTCATGTAGCCTAGTTTATCATATTATGTATATTTTTTTTGCAAAGCAGTCTATTTTTATGTGCAAAGTTTTTGATAAAAACGAAATTATATTTGAATGTATTGTGTGTTCTTTTTCAATTCAGTAGATTTATTCACAAATACCATTACCAGCAAAATCTATAATACAGCGGGGGTACAAAAATCAGAATTTGGTATAGTGAATGGGTCCCCCAAGGAAGCTAAAAAAGGGAGAAGACACAAAATCAATGCATCTCTATTATTGTGCGGGAATAAATTCTCAGAGTTTTGCGGGTGCGGGCGGGAGTGGACATACATATTGCAGGAGCGGGCGGGAGTGTAACACATACGTTGCGGGAGCGGGCAGTAATGGTCAGAAATTCAGCGGACGCGGGCGGGAGCGGGATGAAGAAAACAGTCCCGCGCAGGGCTCTAATACATTATTATTGTATTATAATACAATAATGTGTGCTTGATGTATGCTTTGAGGAGTGTGAGGCTCAAATCCATTTTCTCATGGCTGGCTGTGGGATTTTCTCGTGACCTCTGTGACACAATCTGTCTGGGTGAACTGTTTGGCTGAAGTGGCAGGGGTTTTGCACTTCAGCCTTGAGTTTCAGCTGTCTCAAGTTCAGCAATGTTCAGTGCACACTTTTGGGGCCTTAAGAGTTCAGTTCTGTTTCTGAACTTTAACATGGGCTCTATCAAAGAGTTAGAGGTGACTTAAAAGTTGGGTTTACCTCAGTGTCACCGGAGCTCCAAGTCTCGCCTTGTTTTCCAACATTCTGTTTCCTGGTTACCCCCCTTTTTGATTGGGTTCCTCAGGAGTCTTGATACCAGGTTTGTGTGGTGACCGGTATGCTGACAGGTGTTGGATCATCCTGGATGTGCAGCCATCGGCTGAAATGGCTGGGTGATGCCATTACTTGCTGATGGAATGGCTGGCCCTGTGGTCAGTGGCTAGTTAGCAATGATCTGGGTTTTGGGCTGGTCTGACCTTGAGACTGGGTTCTCGCGACCAGCTGAGATGTCAAGCCTGATCTTTGTGACCTGGCAGTGCACTTCAGACAAGTTGGTTGGCTGGAAAGGTGACATTCCCGCACTTGAGCCCAATTCTATGAATGCTCCAAGACCAGTTGTGTTGTGTACACAGGGTGTACAGTCTCATGGAGCTGATGGTAAGATACAGTGGAGTTGGCCATGTGTGTATTTTGGCCTGTAGTGGGTGGTCAGCCGTCTGCTGATGTGCTGTCTGGGTGCCATGGCCATCTGGCTTTAGGATGGATGTCTCTGTGGTGAGAGAGTGTTGGCAGAGATCTAGGCATTTCTCATAGTAGGAGAGCATTCTGGTAGGTTATTTGTTTCCGCTCTCAGGATCAGTTCCTTTAATGTCCTCAGGATCTTTCCAAGCTTGCCCATATGCTCTCCAGAGTCAGTTCTGGTACTGTGCAGATATAGGCAGGATTTTATTTATTACACATTTTATTTTATTTTATTTATTTTACATTTTCTCTATGGAGGCAGCGCTGTGTTCTCTGCAGGCCAATGTACTGGTTCTGGAGTTGAAACCTTCCTCCCTTGTTGCCTGTTCTGTCATCTGCCATAGACTTGTTGTAGTAGACTCATAGTTGTAGGTTATGTAATCCACTTTGACAGTTTCAGTCTGCTGGTACAGGATGTTGTGTGCCTCGAGGCTGGGAGTGATCCTGAGCAGATAGGCAAGGCAAGGCAAGGCAAGTTTATTTATATAGCACATTTCGTACACAATGGTAATTCAAAGTGCTTTACATAAAAGAAAGTAAAATAATAATGAAGAAAAAAGCAATTTTAAAACTTTTAAAATTATTAAAAAATGTACTTATTTAAAATGAATTTAAAACAGAAAATGATTTTACATAAAATAAAATAAAAAAACAGTGAAAATATAGTGCAATCAGTTCTGACATTCCACAGTGCTCATTCAATAAATGCACAGCTAAAACAGATGAGTTTTAATTCTAGATTTAAATGTTACTAGTGTTTAGCACATCTGATCTCTTCTGGAAGCTGATTCCAACTGCGGGCGGCATAGTAACTAAAGGCGGACTCCCCTTGTTTTGTGTGAACCCTTGGTATTTCTAACTGACTCGATCCTAATAATCTGAGTGCTCTGTTAGTTTTATATTCTGTGAGCATATCTGAAATATATTTCGGTCCTAGGTCATTTAGTGACTTAAATACGAGTAAAAGTACTTTAAAATCAATCTTAAATGTAACTGGAAGCCAGTGTAAGGACCTGAGGACTGGTGTGATATGCTCAGATTTTCTGGTTCTAGTCAGAATCCTGGCAGCAGCGTTCTGGATGAGCTGCAGCTGTCTAATGGTCTTTTTGGGAAGGCCGGTGAGGAGCCCATTACAATAGTCCACCCTGCTGGTGATGAAGGCATGAATTAGTTTCTCCAAGTCTTGACTTGAAACAAAACATCTAATTCTTGCAATGTTTTTTAAATGATAGTATGCTGATTTAGTTACTGCTTTGACATGACTACTGAAACTAAGGTCTGTCTCCAGAATCACACCAAGATTCCTGACTTGATTTTTAGTTGTTTAACCCCTAGAGTCAAGGTATGCATTCACTTTGAACACTTCATCTTTGTTTCCAAATGCAATGACTTCAGTTTTTTCCTTGTTTAACTGAAGAAAGTTCTGGCACATCCATCTATTAATTTCATCAATGCATTGGCAGAGGGAGTCAATGGGGCTGTAGTCATTTGGAGATAAGGCTAGGTAAATCTGGGTATCATCAGCATAGGGGTATCAACAGATAGTCTGTCTTGTGTGGTCACAATGGCAGAGTTCAAGCATAAAAGTCCCTGTTTTGCAAGTAGGCAAGTGTTGTGGCCTTTTGCAGTATTTAGGTCGACAGTTGTAATGTCTCTGGTCCGCTTGTTGGGGTATTTGGGTCCACATGGTGTTTATGTCTGCAGTGATCCCCTGGAAGGGACCCTGCCCCACCCCCCTGTGGTTGCTGGCTGGGGATGTGTGAAGTGTGAACAGTGAGCTCTCGTCCCCCCAAATCCCCCCCACCCCCCCACACACACACCCTCACAGGTTTGGACTCTTGGCTGGGTGGCCTGGGCCTGCTTGTCAGGGAACATTTTTGAGTAGTGTTTTCCCCGTTTGTTCACCTTGTGGTCTACAAGCATATTTCAGTTCATTTGTGACACTGAGGTCACCTTGGCTTTGTTTGACTTTACCCGATTGGTGTTTGGGTTGTCTTGTTGCTGAGCCAAGGACTTGGGTTTTAGCTTGGGCTGCTTGCAGGTTGCATTCACAGTCGTTGTTTCAATTCACCAGGGCCATTACATAATATATAGTGATTTTCTTAATGTTACCCAGAAAACGGGATACAGGTTTAACTCATTCGAAATACTTCTGCTTAATGTTGCACTGTCAGACATGCAAAATAAATCTAATGTATCTCTTGCTCTGACTATTGTGTATAGACCACCAGGGCCGTATACAAAATTCCTAAAAGAATTTGCAGATTTCCTCTCAGACCTTCTGGTTACAGTTGATAAGGCGCTAATCATGGGAGATTTTAATATTCACATTGATAATACAAATGATGCATTAGGACTTGCGTTTACTGACCTAATAAACTCTTTTGGAGTCAAGCAAAATGTCACCAGGCCCACTCATCGTTTTAATCATACACTAGATTTAATTATATTGCATGGAATCGATCTTACTGCTATAGATATCGTACCTCAATGTGATGATATTACAGACCATTTCCTTGTATCGTGCATGCTGCATATCACTGATATTAACTATATATCTCAGCGTTACCGTCTGGGCAGAACTATTGTTCCAGTCACCAAAGACAGATTCGCAAATAACCTGCCTGATCTATCTCAACTGCTATTTGTACCCAAAAATACACATGAATTAGACGAAATGACTGACAACATGGGCACTATTTTCTCTAATACATTAGAAGCTGTTGCTCCCATCAAATTGAAAAAGGTTAGAGAAGAACGTACTGTGCCATGGTATAACAGTAATACTCGCTCTCTCAAGAAAGTAGCTCGTAGTCTTGAATGCAAATGGAGAAAAACTAACTTGGACGTTTTTGGAATTGCATGGAAATACAGTATGTCATAGAAAATAACCAAAACAATCCAAGGTTTCTATTTAGCACAGTGGCTAAATTAACAAATTACCAGACGCCACCTGATTCAAATATTCCACCAACGTTAAATAGTAATGACTTTATAAATTTCTTCACTGATAAAATAGCTAACATTAGAAATACAACATGTTAACATGCGTCTAACACTTCAGTTTCATCCATCGCACCCAAAGATAAACTGCAGTGCTTTAAAAATATAGGACAGGAAGAGCTATATAAACTTATCACTGTATCTAAACCAACAACATGTTTATTAGATCCTGTACCCACTAAATTACTGAAAGAGTTGTTACCTGTAGCCGAAGAACCGCTTCTCAATATTATTAACACGTCGTTATCTTTAGGTCACGTCCCAAAACCATTCAAGCTGGCGGTTATTAAGCCTCTTATTAAGAAACCAAAACTAGATCCTAGTGAACTGGCAAATTATAGGCCTATTTCAAATCTTCCATTTATGTCTAAAATCTCAATCTCAATCTTCTCTGCTCAATTGAGCACCTTCCTGCACAAAAATGATCTGTATGAAGAATTTCAGTCAGGTTTCAGGCTCCACCATAGCAGAGAAACTGCACTTGTTAAAATTACAAATGACCTGCTTCTTGCGTCAGATCAAAGCTGCATCTAATTTCTAGAACAGCACTTTTCCTTTTCTTGTCTTTTAATTAAAAAAAAAAAAAAAAAAAACCTACCTATGCGTTCTATACTAGACTAACTGAGACTTGTCATGGCACTTGTATACTGTTGTTGTTCTCTTGTTGACCTGACTGCTTCTATTGTTCTCATTTGTAAGTCGCTTTGGATAAAAGCATCTGCTAAATGATTAAATGTAAATGTAAATGTAGTTTTACTTGATCTTAGTGCTGCGTTCGACACCATAGATCATGACATACTCATAGATCGATTACAAAATTATACAGGTATTCAAGGGCAGGATCTAAGATAGTTTAGATCCTACCTGTCCGATCGCTACCATTTTGTTTACTTAAATGGGGAGTCATCTCATTTATCATCAGTAAAATATGGAGTGCCACAAGGATCCGTCCTAGGTCCCCTTCTATTTTGAATATACATGTTGCCACTTGGTAATATTATTAGAAAATACGGAATTAGCTTCCACTGTTATGCTGATGATACTCAGCTATATATCTCAACAAGACCAGATGAAACCTCTAAATTATCTAAGCTAACAGAGTGTGTTAAAAATGTAAAAGTATAATTTTCTCCAAATAAATTCGGATAAGACAGAGATATTAATTATTGGACCAAAAAACACTACACAGAATCTTGTAGAATCTGCAACTAGACGGATGTACTGTTACTTCTTCTACGGTCAAAAATCTGGGTGTTATATTAGACAGCAACTTGTCTTTTGAAAATCATATTTCCCATGTTACAAAAACTGCATTCTTCCATCTTAGAAACATTGCCAAGCTACGAAACATGTTGTCTGTTTCTGATGCAGAAAAGCTAGTTCATGCATTCATGACCTCTAGACTGGACTATTGTAATGCACTTCTAGGTGGTTGTCCTGCTTCTTCAATAAACAAGCTACAGGTAGTCCAAAATGCAGCGGCTAGAGTCCTTACCAGGTCAAGAAAATATGATCATATTACCCCAATTTTACAGTCTCTGCACTGGCTACCTATTAAGTTCCGTATCAGTTACAAATTATAATTACTTACCTATAAAGGCCCTAAATGGTTTAGCTCCTGCGTACCTAACTAGCCTTCTACCACGGTACAATCCATCACGCTCCCTAAGGTCACAAAACGCTGGACTTTTGGTAGTTCCTAGGATAGCAAAGTCCACTAAAGGAGGTAGAGCTTTTTCACATTTGGCTCCCAAACTCTGGAATAGACTTCCTGATAATGTTCGGGGTTCAGACACACTCTTTCTGTTTAAATCTAGATTAAAAACGCATCTCTTTCGCCAAGCATTTGAATAATGTGTCACAGGTCGGGTGGCCCAAGCCCGACTGCGCCCACCCATGAACCAAGACCACCTCGAGGAGCATATCAGAGGGAAGAGTCGGAGACAGAGACAGAGAATAAATTTAACAAGTTTTATTTTGAAGTAAAAGCAAATTGAAAATCCTAATCTAAAATTTTCTTCTTTGTTGCCCTCAGGAATCGAAGGTGAACGGTGCAACGACCGGGGACTCTTCCGCCCTCTTCCTCTGTGCGGACCCCGCAATGGATGGACAGAGAACAGGTGGGTGGTCAAGTAAGTCTTTCACAGGTGGGGATACGATTGGCAAGCAAGCGGTGTAGTGCGTCTCCTCTGGCAATTAGGTACTTGTAACCTTCCTTCCTCCTTTCACAGATGCAGAATTTGGGACGGATGGATATCAGTCAGGTACGTATACAGCAGATACACAGCCTTCAGGTGGGGATGTGTTTGGCAAGTGAGAGGTCCGGTATGTCTCCTCCGGTAAGTATGTAATTCCAACCTTCCTTCCTTCCGTAGTTCACAGGTGCGAAATTTGAGGTGAATGATATCAGTCGGTTGCGTATACGGCAGGTGCACGGTCTTATGGTAAGATGGTTAGGGGAGTCTACCTTGGGAGGGATGTAGTCAGGCTCTTCTACTTGGTTTGTAACCCCGGAGCAGGGCCTTAGGCAGGTACACAGCAAGCCGGTGAGTAATTAGGTAGGGGGCACACTAAACAGCGACTCCAACACGGCACACTGTTCCCACGCTTGCTCACAGCGGGGGCGGGCACTTCTCCAATACCAAGGAGTTATACGTGGTAACAGACTCAAAGCCAACAAGGTAAACGGGGCTTCTCCTGACACCGACAGAGTGGGTATTCCAGACCAAGCGTGTCAGCCTCACGTTCGTGACAAAGGACGGTCACCTCTCTCATCACAGGTGGGCCACAAGGATGCAGCAAACTCAAAGTCGACAGGCTGCGCGGGATTTCTACTGAGACAGACAGGATGAATGCTTCAAACAAAGTATACAATTCACGTGCGTTGGAAGGAACAAACACTTCTCACAATCCCAATGGATGGCAGGGATACAGCAAACTCGAAGTCAACAGGCTGAACGGGGCTTCTTCTGAGGCAGACAGAATGGATGTTTCAGGCAAGTATACAGTTCACATGCATTGGAAGGAACGAACACTTCTCACCATACAGTTGAATGGCAGGGATACAGCAGACTGCAGACTAGAAGTCAACGGGCTGCACAAGGCTTTTACTGAGGCAGATAGTAAATATTTCAACAGGGCATCTCTTGTCCTATTAGCGCAACAGAGCGGTTAATTCAAATCCAAGATGATAATTCCTCAACATCCAGACAGTTGGAACAGATCAATGTCACAGAACTCTCACTATTGACAGTCAACCAGCATAACACATGGAGAGTGCATGGCAAAAAGGAATGTATCTTCCACACACACGACAATTCCTCTTCAAGCATATAATGTGGGGGAAAACATCAATTTTAGGCATGGGGTGGGGTTGGCGCAGTGGATAAGACACATGCCTTTGGTGTGAGAGACCCAGGTTCGAATCCACTGAGACACCAATGTGTCCCTGAGCAAGACACTTAACCCCTAATCGCTCCAGAGGCGTGCGACCTCTGACATATATAGCAATTGTAAGTCGCTTTGGATAAAAGCGTCAGCTAAATGAATAAATGTAATGTAAATATAAATGTAGGCACTGCAAACTCACTTCGCGAAGTGCAATTTAAGGCCAGCACTAACATTCGGGTCTCTGTCCGAGGGAGAGGGGAGGCCGCGATCATCGATGCTGCTGAGGATGTTCTGGGATGTTTTTCTTCACAGACACAGGCAGAGTTCACATCACCATTTAAAATGGAGGGAGAGATAAGAGATCGATAATGAATCAATACAATCCACTCAGTGATATTTATGATCGTGATCCAAACACTCCAAACCACATCCAATTCAGTGTCAAACGCATGCAATTACGAGACTCAGTTCTCGGTTACTTAGCTCCTCTCCAATGCAAACGGGGTATTTCACTCTCCTCTTGTTGTCCTCGAGTCCCTCATCAAGGCAACACTCTCCTCTTCATTCACCAGTCCTCCAAAACCCTGTTACCACCCAGTAAAACGACTTTTCACAAGAGAGAAAAACCACCCCAACCACCTCTCTCTCTTGCTTTTTATCCTCTCCAATATTGACGAGGCCTCACCCAAACCCATGGGGTTGTCATGGCAACAAACGCACACACAGGCCTGGGGACGGGGTTACACTCAAAGTGTCCCAGCGGGAACACTGCTTCAGCGGGAATAAGTTCCATATGCTATTTTTCACACCGTGACATACCCCCCCGCCAAACCGTTCTAGTCCCGTGAACGGTGTCCACACACCCAGTCTCCAAACCTGGCTGGAGGCTGACCTCGATTCTCTCGCTGGGACCGTCGAGGTGGGGAAATGGGTGCTTCAGGTCGTAGCCCTAGGCCTAGGCCTCTTGGAATCACCGCCCATCCTACCAGCGGGGGCATCCCGGGCATTTCGACCGGTGGATTCTCTACAACACATTTTGGGTAGTTTGGGCAAGGGCGGATCAAATTTCGGTGTAACACCCGCTCGGGGCCCGCCTTTCCTTCTGGCTGCAATACATATACGGGTTGGTCTGGGTGCGGCTGTCGCTGGACGACAAATGGCTGAGACTCCCACCGGTCACTCAATTTTCCCTTCCCTTGTCGGCGATTGTCCCGCACCAACACCCTCTCCCCTGGCAGTAGCGGTGCCTCTCGATACAACCTGTTGTTCTTTAACGCTGCTCAGTTAATCTGGCCCGAGACTCGTTCGTACGCCGACTGGAGGCGTTGATGATGTCCCGTCACCCAATCTGTCAAGCTACTTCCCTCTTCCCCTGCAGTGGTCCCCAGAAGCATATCCATCGGAAGTCTCACATGTCTACCAAACATCAGGTAGGTGGGGGCGTAACCAGTGGTACTGTGCACACTGTTGTTATAGGCCTGTACCATCGCCGGGAGCCTGTCAACCCAATGGCCTTGCTGTTCCTCCTCTAAGGTTCCTAATAAACTCAGCAAGGTCTGATTAAACCTCTCGCACCCCCCGTTCCCTTGGGGGTGATAGGGAGTCGTATGGGTCTTCTTGCATCCGTACAGCTGGCACAGCTCATGGATCACCCTGGACTCAAAGTTGGTTCCTTGGTCGGAGTGGAAAATTTCAGGGCATCCGAATGGTTGGATCACATACCTCCAGAGGGCGTTGGCAGTCGTAATGGCGGTTTGGTCCACAGTTGGGATGGCCCAAGCATACTTGGTAAACCGATCGGTTACCACGAGGATGTTCTGGATCCGATCCACTGGTCGTCCCAAATTCAGATAATCCATGGCCACCATATGCAGCGGTGCCTTGTCCTAAATCAGAACCAGCGGTGCCCGTACCTCCTTCTTGGTCTTAAACAACGTGCAGTGTGGGCACCTCTGAAGGTAAGTCCTAACATCTCAGTCTTCACCCTGCCACAGCCTCCATCGCTGTGGGTCCCACCCCCAACAAGGGGGGGGGGGGGGGGTTCCTCCGGCATTTGCCCCGGGGCCTCTACAACTCCCACCATAAGTCCCTCGTCGGACCCCGCTTCTGGTGCCGGTACCTGACCTGCCGATCCTTCGCCGGGTAACCTTGATAGTACATCGGCATTAGTATGTTCTCTTCCTGGCCGATACTGCAGCTGATAGTCGAAATTGGCCAGTTGTGCCACCCAGCATTGTTCCACCGCCCCCAGTTTAGCAGTCTGCAAATGTACCAATGGGTTATTATCCGTGACGACCCGTACCTTGGCTCCCCACAAGTAATCCTTGAACTTTTCACACAACGCCCACTTCACTGCCAGCAACTCAAGCTTAAAAGAACTGTAGTTGGCGTCGTTCTTCTCCGTTGGATGTAAACTTCGGCTTGCATAGGCGATTACCTTTTCCTCTCCCTGTTGCTTCTGTGCCAAGACGGCCCCCAAGCCCAGGTGGCTAGCGTCGGTGTACAGGATGAAGGGCTGTGTGAAGTCAGCGTAGGCTAGGATCGGGGCCTGTAATAGCTCCTGCTTGAGCTTCTGGAAGGCAGCTTCACAGGCCGGATCCCATTGGATCGAAGGGGACCCTCGGCCCCGAACTCGTCCCGTACCTCCCAGCAACTGGTTGATCGGCCTAGCGATTTTAGAGAAATCTTTAATGAATCGCCTATAGTAGCCGACGGAGCCCAGGAACGAACGAACCTGGCGCACTGTCTTGGGCGCAGCCCACTCCTGCACTGCCACCACCTTCTCGGGATCAACTGAAATCCACGCCGCACTCACCACATGCCCCAAGACTTTAACCTCTTTGCGGAAGAGCTGGCACTTATCTGGCTGGAGCTTCAACCCATACCGCTCTAGGGAGCGGAAGACTTGCTCTAAGTGCTCGAGATGGGACTTGAAATCTGGAGAGTAGACGATGACGTCGTCTAGGTAGACAAGGGTGGTATCCATCAGTTGGTTGCCTAAACAACACTGCATCAGACGTTGGAACGTGGCTGGGGCGTTGCAAAGGCCAAACGGCATCCGGTCCCATTCATATAGGCCGAAAGGGGTAGTGAATGCCGTCTTCTCCCGGTCATGCTCGTACATCTGCACCTGCCAGTAACCGCTGGCCAAATCAAGGGTGGAATACCAGGTGGCCTGTGTGAGGCTCATGAGAGAGTCTTCAACTCGAGGCAACGGGAAAACATCTCTTTTGGTTACTTGATTCAGCTTTCGGTAATCCACACAAAACCTCCAGGAACCCGTTTTCTTTCGAACCAGTACTATCGGGGCAGCCCAAGGGCTAATGCTCTCTCGAATAATCCCCTTGTCGAGCATCCCTCGCAAAAGGGTGCGGACCTCTGAGTACAAGGTTGGGGGCACGGGTCAATAGCGATCTCGTCCCCAGTTGGGATTTGATGTCGTACCACATCCGTGCGGCCATAGTCCTCCTTGTGAGTGGAAAACAAGTGCTGCCATTTCATCAAGAACTCTTGGAGTTGTCCCAATTGCTCTTCCCCTAGTCCTTCACCCCGTAAAGACTCCCCCATCAGGTGGGTAGGCAATCCTCCTCCAATCTCTCCCGCCCCCGGACCCGCTCGTGTTAGGGCCACCTCTACCACTGTCGGGCTTACTCGATTGAAGTTAACTTCACCCTGTTCACGAACCTGCTGGGGCCTCACTGAGGTCACTCGGGCCAAATGCTGGTGACGATACAACTGAACAGGGAAGGGGTTCATGTTCCTGACTCGCACTGAGACCCGGCCCCCCTGAACAGTCACCAAGCCTCGAGCAACTTCCACCTTGGGACCATCTTCCTGGCGTTCCACCATGACCCATTCTTCCGGACTATAAAGTCGAGGAGGCAACCTGACCCAGACCACAGCCTCGCTCTGAGCTGGAATGGACAAGGCGTAACGGCAGGCTACTCTTCCCGTGCTTTCCCGGTCCCCCTGTTGTTCAGCCAGGCATACCCGGCGGCAATCGGCCCTGATGCGATCCCACTCCTGCCCGGCCGATGTTGCAGCTGTTCGAGCCGGTCTACTTCGGAACAGCTCCTCCCAACAATCCGAAATGACGTTCATCCCAATCAGGGCACGATGAGACCCCAGGCATGTGTCTCGTACGACCACCACTCCTTTCTGTGGCACCACGACTCCTTGAATCTTTAGATCGGTAACAAGGTACCCCACATATGGGATGTCGAGACCATTTGCCCCACGTAGCGTCAACCAGGGGGCTTCAGAAGGCTGTCGACCTTCGGTGCCAAACAACTCATGGGCCAAGCTTTCGGTGAATAGGGTCACTTGGGAGCCTGTATCCAAGAGGCACTGCACTTCCTGGTCATTGACCTGAACCACCACCACCGGTCAACAGCCCACCAAGCGGCTCCTAGAAGTTGTAGGCAGGGAGGGGTCTGATAAGGGGGTACCGACCACTTGACCCTCAGTGGCCGGAAACTCTAAAAACCCCCTTGCGATGCACGTCGAGCAGGACACTGACTGAAGTAATGTCCCGGCTCTCCACAACCGTTGCAGATGGGACGCCCACGCTCATCCCACTGAAATCGAGAGCCCGAAGGTCGGGATGGACGGCGGTCAGGGGGACAATTCCCATCGGAGTAAGCCCGCTCCCGCGGTAAAGAGGACACTGGGAGGCGCTCTCAACGAAGCTCCTACATAAAAGATTTAGACAGGTCAGACATTTGTTCCCGCACATCTCTCTTCAACTCTTCCCGGAGGGCCTGCTTCCAGTCGGATGTCGTAGTAGTCGAAGGGGTGCCAACAACATTCGTGGCTAGGCAGCTGGGAGGATCTACATTCTCCATGTGATCACGCTCAAGGGCCAGTGCTTCTTGTCGAAGCTCTTCAAAGGTCAGGTTCGGGGTTCGTTGAAATTGCACCCGCAGGCTCTGACGCACAGGGCCCTCCCGCAACCCCAATAAAAACTGATCTCGTAGTGATCAGCACATGATCCTGTCTCCCCGTGAGTCTAGAAAACTGCTCCCGTAGATGTAGGGTAAATGCCCGAACAGATTGACGAGGGCCTTGCCGAGAATTGAAGAACTGCGTCCTCAGAACAGCTACCGGGGTGGTGTCTCCATATTGTCCCGTGAGAAAGTCAAAGATGGCCTGAACAGTCGCTCGAGTTGCTGCCGGTGCTGCCTGAACTTCTCTCCTCGCTTCCCCTTCCAAGGAGTTTAAAACAAACTGAATCTTCTGCGGGGCACTCAGACCTTGGAGCCCTGCCAGGTACTCCATCTGGATCTTCCACATCGACAAGCTCATTTCAGATCCCGGGCCTCCATACTTCGGAGCCCACGGAGCCCCCATAAAAATCGGCATGACGGGCTGCCGTGCCCCAGGCTCTTCCTCTTCTGCCATCTCAACCTCTGGTCGCTCAACTCGAGGTAGACCCTGCCGACTACGCCAAGAAATCCGTCACAGGTCGGGTGGCCCAAGCCAGACTGCGCCCACCCCTGAACCAAGACCACCTCGAGGAGCGTATCAGAGGGAAGAGTCGGAGACAGAGAATAAATTTAACAAGTTTTATTTTGAAGTAAAAGCAAATTGAAAATGCTAATCTAAAATCATCTTCTTTTTTTTGCCCTCAGGAGTCGAAGGTGAACGGTGCAGCGACCGGGGACTATTCCGCCCTCTTCCTCTGTGCGGACCCAACCTTGTAATTCCAACCTTCCTTCCTTCCGTAGTTCACAGGTGCGAAATTTGAGGTGAATGATATCAGTCGGTTGCGTATACGGCAGGTGCACGGTCTTATGGTAAGATGGTTAGGGGAGTCTACCTTGGGAGGGATGTAGTCAGGCTCTTCTACTTGGTTTGTAACCCCGGAGCAGGGCCTTAGGCAGGTACACAGCAAGCCGGTGAGTAATTAGGTAGGGGGCACACTAAACAGCGACTCCAACACGGCACACTGTTCCCACGCTTGCTCACAGCAGGGGCGGGCACTTCTCCAATACCAAGGAGTTATACGTGGTAACAGACTCAAAGCCAACAAGGTAAACGGGGCTTCTCCTGACACAGACAGAGTGGGTATTCCAGACCAAGCGTGTCAGCCTCACGTTCGTGACAAAGGACGGTCACCTCTCTCATCACAGGTGGGCCACAAGGATGCAGCAAACTCAAAGTCGACAGGCTGCGCGGGATTTCTACTGAGACAGACAGGATGAATGCTTCAAACAAAGTATACAATTCACGTGCGTTGGAAGGAACAAACACTTCTCACAATCCCAATGGATGGCAGGGATACAGCAAACTCGAAGTCAACAGGCTGAACGGGGCTTCTTCTGAGGCAGACAGAATGGATGTTTCAGGCAAGTATACAGTTCACATGCATTGGAAGGAACGAACACTTCTCACAATACAGTTGAATGGCAAGGATACAGCAGACTCGAAGTCAACAGGCTGAACGGAGCTTCTTCTGAGACAGACAGAATAGATGTTTCAGGCAAGTATACAGTTCACATGCATTGGAAGGAACGAACACTTCTCACCATACAGTTGAATGGCAGGGATACAGCAGACTCGAAGTCAACGGGATGCACAAGGCTTTTACGGAGGCAGAAAGTAAATATTTCAACAGGGCATCTCTACTCCTATTAGCGCAACAGAAGGGTTAATTCAAATCCCAGATGATAATTCCTCAACATCCAGACAGTTGGAACAGATCAATGTCACAGAACTCACTATTGACAGTCAACCAGCATAACAAAGTCAAAGTCAAAGTCACCTTTATTTATATATCGCTTTAAACAAAATACATTGCGTCAAAGCAACTGAACAACATTCATTAGGAAAACAGTGTCAATAATGAAAAAATGATAGTTAAAGGCAGTTTATTATTGAATTCAGTTATGTCATCTCTGTTCAATTAAATAGTGTCTGTGCATTTATTTGCAATCAAGTCAACGATATCGCTGTAGATGAAGTGTCCCCAACTAAGCAAGCCAGAGGCGACAGCGGCAAGGAACCGAAACTCCATCGGTGACAGAATGGAGAAAAAAACCTTGGGAGAAACCAGGCTCAGTTGGGGGGCCAGTTCTCCTCTGACCAGACGAAACCAGTAGTTAAATTCCAGGCTGCAGCAAAGTCAGATTGTGCAGAAGAATCATCTGTTTCCTGTGGTCTTGTCCTGGTGCTCCTTTGAGACAAGGTCTTTACAGGGGATCTGTATCTGGGGCTCTAGTTGTCCTGGTCTCCGCTGTCTTTCAGGGATGTAGAGGTCCTTTCTAGGTGCTGATCCAGCATCTGGTCTGGATACATACTGGATCCGGGTGACTGCAGTGACCCTCTGATCTGGACACAGACTGGATCTGGTGGCCACGGTGACCTCGGAACAAAAGAGAAACAGACAAATATTAGCGTAGATGCCATTCTTCTAATGATGTAGCAAGTACATAGGGTGTTATGGGAAGTGTTTCCGGTTCCGGTTTACCTAATTAATGCAGCCTAAAAATCCTTTAACGGATTTGGATAATAAAAGCATATTAGTATGTTATGTGTATGCCAGGTTAAAGAGATGGGTCTTTAATCTAGATTTAAACTGCAAGAGTGTGTCTGCCTCCCGAACAATGTTAGGTAGGTTATTCCAGAGTTTAGGCGCCAAATAGGAAAAGGATCTGCCGCCCGCAGTTGATTTTGATATTCTAGGTATTATCAAATTGCCTGAGTTTTGAGAACGTAGCGGACGTAGAGGATTATAATGTAAAAGGAGCTCATTCAAATACTGAGGTGCTAAACCATTCAGGGCTTTATAGGTAATAAGCAATATTTTAAAATCTATACGATGCTTGATAGGGAGCCAGTGCAGTGTTGACAGGACCGGGCTAATATGGTCATACTTCCTGGTTCTAATAAGAACTCTTGCTGCTGCATTTTGGACTAGCTGTAGTTTGTTTCCTAAGCGTGCAGAACAACCAGCCAATAAAGCATTACAATAATCTAACCTTGAGGTCATAAAAGCATGGATTAACATTTCTGCATTTGACATTGAGAGCATAGGCCGTAATTTAGATATATTTTTGAGATGGAAAAATGCAGTTTTACAAATGCTAGAAACGTGGCTTTCTAAGGAAAGATTGCGATCAAATAGCACACCTAGGTTCCTAACTGATGACGAAGAATTGACAGAGCAACCATCAAGTCTTAGACAGTGTTCTAGGTTATTACAAGCGGAGTTTTTAGGTCCTATAATTAACACCTCTGTTTTTTCAGAATTTAGCAGTAAGAAATTACTTGTCATCCAGTTTTTTATATCGACTAAGCAATCCATTAGTTTTTCAAATTGGTGTGTTTCACCGGGCTGCGAAGAAATATAGAGTTGAGTATCATCAGCATAACAGTGAAAGCTAACACCATGTTTCCTGATGATATCTCCCAAGGGTAACATATAGAGCGTGAAGAGTAGCGGCCCTAGTACTGAGCCTTGAGGTACTCCATACTGCACTTGTGATCGATACATCTTCATTCACTGCTACGAACTGATGGCGGTCATATAAGTACGATTTAAACCATGCTAATGCACTTCCACTGATGCCAACAAAGTATTAAAGTCTATGCAAAATAATTTTGTGGTCAATTGTGTCAAACGCAGCACTAAGATCCAATAAAACTAATAGAGAGATACACCCACGATCAGATGATAAGAGCAGATCATTTGTAACTCTATGGAGAGCAGTCTCAGTACTATGATACGGTCTAAATCCTGACTGGAAATCCTCACATATACCATTTTTCTCTAAGAAGGAACATAATTGTGAGGATACCACCTTTTCTAGTATCTTGGACAGAAAAGGGAGATTCGAGATTGGTCTATAATTAACTAGTTATTTGGGGTCAAGCTGTGGTTTTTTGATGAGAGGCTTAATAACAGCCAGTTTGAAGGTTTTGGGGACATATCCTAATGACAATGAGGAATTAATAATAGTCAGAAGAGGATCTATGACTTCTGGAAGCACCTCTATTAGGAGCTTAGATGGTATAGGGTCTAACATACATGTTGTTGGTTTAGATGATTTAACAAGTTTATACAATTCTTCCTCTCCTATAGTAGAGAATGAGCGGAACTGTCCCTCAGGGGGTCTATAGTGCACTGTGTGATATGATACTGTATCTGACAGCTGAATGGTTGCAATTTTATCTCTAATAGTATCGATTTTAGAAGTAAAGTAGTTCAAAAAGTCATTACTGCTGTGATGTTGGGAAATGTCAACACTTGTTGAGGCTTTATTTTTCGTTAATTTAGCCACTTTATTGAATAAATACCTGGGGTTATGTTTGTTTTCTTCTAAAAGAGAAGAAAAGTAATCGGATCTAGCAGTTTTTAATGCTTTTCTGTAGGATATGTTACTTTCCCGCCAAGCAATACGAAATACCTCTAGTTTTGTTTTCCTCCAGCTGCGCTCCATTTTTCGGGCTGCTCTCTTTAGGGTGCGAGTATGCTCATTATACCATGGTGTCAAACTGTTTTCCTTAACCTTCCTTAAGCGTAAAGGAGCAACTGTATTTAAAGTGCTAGAAAAGAGAGAGTCCATAGTTTCTGTTACATCATCAAGTTCTGAGGTTTTGGATATGCTAAGGAATTTGGATACATCAGGAAGATAACTTAAAAAGCAGTCTTTTGTGTTAGAAGTGATGGTTCTTCCATACTTCTAACAAGAAGTAGAATTTACAATTTTGGCTATATGAAGTTTGCACAGAACTAAATAATGATCTGAGATATCATCACTTGGCTGAATAATTTTAACACCATCAACATCAATTCCATGTGACAGTATTGAATCTAGAGTATGATTTCGACAATGAGTAGGTCCTGAAACGTGTTGTCTAACACCAATAGAGTTCAGAATGTCTATAAATGCTGATCCCAATGCATCGTTTTCATTATCAACATGGATATTAAAATCACCAACTATTAAGACTTTATCTGCAGCCAGAACTAACTCGGATGTAAAATCACCAAACTCTTTAATAAAGTCTGTATGGTGCCCTGGTGGCCTGTATACAGTAGCCAGTACAAACATAACGGGGGATTTATCATTAACATTTGTTTCTCTGGATAATGTTATATGAAGCACCATTACTTCAAACGAGTTATACTTGAAGCCTGCTCTCTGAGAAATCCTGAAAACGTTGTTATAAATTGAAGCAACACCTCCACCTTTGCCTTTTAGACGCGGCTCATGTTTATAACAGTAATCTTGGGGGGTGGACTCATTTAAAATAATGTAATCATCAGGTTTTAGCCAGGTTTCTGTCAAACAGAGTACATCTATATTATGATCAGTGATCATATTATTTACAAAAAGTGTTTTCGTAGAAAGGGATCTGATTCAATAAGCCAAGCTTTATCATTTGTTTATCCATATTGCTTCTGTTTTTTACTTGTTGAACCTCAATTAAATTGTTAATCTTAACTTGGTTTGGACGTTTTTTGTTTTTTCTAGTTCGGGGAACAGACACAGTCTCTATAGTGTGATATCTAGGTGAAAAAGTCTCTATGTGCTGAGAATTAACTGACCTCTGTGACGGGAGGCGGCTAGCAGACGGTCGGTTTAGCCAGTCTGTCTGCTTCCTGACCTGGGCCCCAGTTAGTCAAGTATAAACACGAAGACTATTTGCCAAATTTCTAGAGAGAAGAGTGGCGCCACCCCAGGAGGGATGAAGACCATCTCTTTTAAGCAGGTCAGGTCTGCACCAAAAGCTTGTCCAATTGTCTATGAAACCTATGTTATTCTGTGGGCACCACTTAGACATCCAGCCATTGAGTGATGACAATCTGCTATGCATCTCATCACCACGGTAAGCAGGGAGGGGACCAGAGCATATTACAGTGTCTGACATCGTGCTTGCAAGTTCACACACCTCTTTAATGTTATTTTTAGTGATCTCCGACTGGCGAAGTCGAACATCATTAGCGCCGGCATGAATAACAATCTTACTGTATTTACGTTTAGCATTAGCCAGCACTTTTAAATTTGCCAAGATGTCAGGCGCTCTGGCTCCTGGTAAACATTTGACTATGGTGGCTGGTGTCTCTATATTCACGTTCCGTACAATAGAATCACCAATAACTAGAGCACTTTCATCAGGTCTCTCAGTGGGTGCATCACTGAGTGGGGAGAACCTGTTTAATGTTTTGATCGGAACAGAAGAGCGGTGTTTTGACCCACCACTACGCTGCCTCACCGTCACCCAGTTGCCCTGCTGCAAGGGCTCCGTTTCCGGAACCGAACAATGTACAGGAGTTCCCTCAGCTAGACGCATCCAAAGCCATATCTAGAGCCCTAACATTCTTACTGTCCTCAATTAAAGTTTGGATGCGTGTCTCTTATTCTGAAATCTTCTCTGTCAGCCTAACTATTTCCCTGCATTTATCACATGTGAATCCCTCATCAGCGACAGCGATAGATAAACTGTACATGTGGCAAGAGGTGCAAGAAACAATGATAGGAGAAGCCATTACTCACCGTGCTTGATGAAACTTCTTACTGCGGTTGTTTGATGAACTTGTGAAAAACTGGAGCGAGGGAGAGGAGAAAAGAATACAGCGATAGGTTCGAATGAAGACGCTAATGACAAGCTAACGAGTGCTAACGCTTTGCAGGTGTACTGCACTCACGGAAATAAAATAAAAGTGAACGATCAAAGTTAATCTGATAAGATTGATCGATAATATCAGAAATATGGTGTGAATTAAGTTATATTTTACCACTTTAAAAAAGAGAGTGATAGTAAGATAAAGATTCTAGAGAAAAAATAAAATAAAAACAGCTACACGGAGCTACGATTTGCTACAGAAGGCCAACAGGAAGTAGAGAAAACACTGTCCAACAGCGACACCCGCAGGATTCACATAACACATGGAGAGTGCATGGCAAAAAGGAATGTATCTTTCACACACACGACAATTCCACTTCAAGCATATAATGTGGGGGAAAACATCAATTTTAGGCACTGCAAACTCACTTCACGAAGTGCAATTTAAGGCCAGCACTAACATTCGGGTCTCTGTCCGAGGGAGAGGGGAGGCCGCGATCATCGATGCTGCTGAGGATGTTCTGGGATGTTTTTCTTCACAGACACAGGCAGAGTTCACATCACCATTTAAAATGGAGGGAGAGATAAGAGATCGATAATGAATCAATACAATCCACTCAGTGATATTTATGATCGTGATCCAAACACTCCAAACCACATCCAATTCAGTGTCAAACGCATGCAATTACGAGACTCAGTTTCCGGTTACTTAGCTCCTCTCCAATGCAAACGGGGTATTTCACTCTCCTCTTGTTGTCCTCGAGTCCCTCATCAAGGCAACACTCTCCTCTTCATTCACCAGTCCTCCAAATCCTTGTTTAAGGATGGCTGAAGCGAAACAGTCGTTCCGAAGCTTTGCGAGATCCCGAAGCGCAGATGTGTCGAAACACTGATCCGAAGCGTGATTCGAAACACCCATGTCACGTGACTATGACCAAACGAAGCCTCGAAGTGTTTCACTAATTGTTTCATCAGGTGTGGTCCGCCGAATCAGCGTTTGATTGGAACGGTCGGGAACAGACCACACAATCGCACATCTGTATAAAAGTGAAATAAACGCATTTTGACCTCGTGGGTTTTTGTGAGAGGAGTTTGACTTTGAGATAGCGGATTTTTGGTGATATAGTGACATAGTGCGATTTGATTAGTTATAGGCAATTTAGACTTACATTTAAATTTACACAACACATTGACTGAGAGGCTAGAGACAGACAGAGTATACATATAGTGACACATTAATAGATACATAGATATAAATATATATAGACAGCTAGATTAATAGATAGATACATATATAGATAGATTACAGATACATATATAAATACATATATTATAGATAGATACATATATAGATAGATTATAGATACATATATAAATACATATATTATAGATAGATACATATATAGATACATAGATTATAGATACATATCTAGATACATAGATCGATTCATATATAGATAGATAGATTTGGATAGATAGATAAAATGGAAGCTCCCCAGAAGAGATGCCGTACATCTGTGGTGTGGGAGCATTTCCATTTAGAAACCCCAAATAAAGTGAGATGTGTGTATTGTGATCTGCAGCTAGCCTACTGCAACAATACATCATCCATGATGCGCCATTTGAGGAGCACTCATCCTGCCATTTTGCAGGGTGCAGAGGATGGCATTCCCCCTGTACCTAGGCCTGCTACTGACACTGCTGGGCCATCTAAGCAAGGTATGCATTGTTTGGGATATAATTATAATTGAAATATAATTACAACCTTTTGGGACACTGTTTATAAAGTTTATAAGTTATATAAAGCACTGATTATAAACACTGGAAGGTTTCCAAATAATGAACCAGTAGGCTATACTTTTAATAGATGTGCACTAATTGAAGCTGTATTGTTCCAATGTATTTGTCTGAAAGTATGTTTTGTCTTCTCTTTTAAAAGTCAGACAGAGGGAATTGGATGAGGCTCTTATAAACATGGTGGTGAAGGAACTGCAGCCCTTCACCATCGTGGACGATGAGGGATTCAGGGCATTTGTGAACAAGCTTGATCCAAGCTATGTCCTCCCATCCCGGAAGGTGCTTAAAATAATGGTCAGCGAAAAGTACAACAAAGCCAAGGAGAAGACAATGGAGGACCTACAAAAGGTCGAATTTGTTAGCCTTAAAGCTGACATGTGGTCCTCCATTAATATGGATGGATATCTTGGTGTGACTTGCCATTACATAACACCAGAGGCAAAAATGGCAACTGTTGTACTGGGTGTAAGGAGGTTTTACCAAACCCACACAGCCCAGCATCTCATGGAGGCTAAAGCCTTGCTAATGGCTGAGTGGGGAATAACCTCCAAAGTTCAGTGCATGGTGACTGACAATGCATCTAACATGATCCTAAGTGCCCAGCTACTCCACCTTCGCCATGTCCCATGTTTTGCTCATACTTTAAATATGATTGTGAAAAAGGCACTAGATCAAACCCCAGTCATCAATGTAATACGCCAGAAGGCCAGAAAAATAGTGGGGTTGTTCAGATCCAGCTGCAAAGCAAAGGACAAGCTTGTGGAGATGCAGAGCTTGATGGGAAGACCAACTCTGAAACTGATACAGGAGCTTGACACGAGATGGAACAGCACATTTGACATGCTACAGCGCTTGTATGACCAACGTGAACCAGTGGCTGCTGCACTTTCCTACTTAAACAATGATACTGCTCCCCTGACAAGTATTGATTATGGCATTATTCAACAATCATTGTCAATACTGCAACCATTCAAACTCGCAACAACAGAGATGTCAGAGGAAAAGAGAGTGTCTGCTTCAAAGCTTATACCACTGTACAGGATGTTGCAGCACAAGCTTGCACAGAAAAAAGGAAATGCAACGCAGGAATCAACTGTTCAATTAGGTAGGCCACAATGACCATACTACCCATGTGATTGGCCATAACTGTCATATTATTGTCATTATTATAAATATGTGTTTCTCCTGTTTTGGCTCATAGGCTCACATCTGCAAGAAGGTCTGCACTCCAGATGTGGAGGTTATGAGAGTTTTAGAGCCTTGGCACTGGCTACACTGCTGGACCCAAGGTTCAAAAATGTGGCATTTGGAAATGCTGCCAAAGCCCAGGAAGCTGAAAAGCATATCACACTGGAGTGTGCTTCACTGATGCGTTCAAACACAAATCCTGGTGAGCAGTTTCAGTCTGTGTTATGTTATGTAATCTGAATCATGTAATATAATATATCCTTCATATATGCCGTCAGTTTAGGATTTGTTACTAATTGCTGTTTTCATTTTTATTCAGACCCAGAAATGTCAACATCACACCCATCATCATCATCATCACCATCACCATCAACATCAACACCAGTAGAAACACAGGACAGTTTATGGGAACTTTTTGATACTCGCATCCATCAAACCAAGATGATACACAATGCTACAGCTGATGCCACAGTGGAAGTGAAAAAATACATCAACGATGCGTATTTGCCCAGAACTCATGATCCACTAACTTACTGGAAAGAGAGAGCAGTAATCTTTCCTCATTTGTATGTCCTTGCAAAAAAATATCTTTGTATGCCAGCAACAAGTGTCCCTTGTGAGAGGATTTTTTCAAAGGCTGGAGAAATTATCTGTAAAAAAAGAAGTAGGCTAAGTCCTTCCACAGCAGATAAATTAATATTTTTGAATAAAAATCTCTAAAAAAGTGAGACATTGTGGCTTGATTTCTTTTATTAATATTCATTTTTCATGACCAAAATAACATTATGCACAGTGAGGAGCCTATAGGTTACAAGCTTCACATATTAGAACATTATAATAATAAAAAAACAACACATTTTTTTAATGGCTCGTCAAGGTTGTTTCAGATCAACACCTGCAAGTGACCACTAGGTGTCACCGTTGAGACGGGTGTCGGATTGATTCGAAGCCTCGAAACAATATGGCACATTTGGTTCAACTGTTTCATTGGTTCACGAGGCCTCGATTTTGCCATCACTATCCCTGTTACCACCCAGTAAAACGACTTTTCACAAGAGAGAAAAACCACCCCAACCACCTCTCTCTCTTGCTTTTTATCCTCTCCAATATTGACGAGGCCTCACCCAAACTCTCCGAGTAAATCCCCCGCACCTGTTGCCAATCCGTCATTTGGGGTTGTAATGGCAACAAACGCACACACAAGCCTGGGGACGGGGTTACACTCAAAGTGTCCCAGCGGGAACACTGCTTCAGCGGGAATAAGTTCCATATGCTATTTGTCACACCGTGACAAATGTATCTTAAATTGTGAGTATAGTTGTATCTGATCAAATGTGCATTCTTATGCTTTAGCTTGGGTTAAACTAATTAACTAGGATTTACACAAGCTCCAGTCTGGATCCAGAACACCTGAGAAGAGATGATGCTGACCCTCAGAGGACCCCAGATGATGCTAACCCTGAATTAACAACAGAACTAACAAATATTGCTACAAGTGTGACTGCATCACATAATAATTATTAATTATTAATAATATGAATAATGTTCATCATCTGGCTGACTACGACTTGTATAAATTTTTCTACAAATCCTGTCATACGTGCATAAACTGACAGTCACCACTTATAAGCTATTACTAAATATTGTAGAAACATAATTTTCTGTAAAGTTGCTTTGTAATGATTTGTATTGTAAAAAGCGCTATACAAATAAACTTAAATTGAATTGAATTGAATTACTTAAGAAAGCTTCAGCCTGTTGGAGCCTCTCTGTCTTTTATCCCAGCTGCTTTCTATGCTCAGTGTCTGTGCAGGTTTTATAAAGGCGTCTTGATGCTTTCCACTTCCTCCTGTAGCTCCTTGTCCTCTTCATCCGCTGTCACTTGCTGGTCCAGTTGGTCTGGCAGTTCTGCGCAGGCTCCCGGTTCTCCAGCCTCCTTGTGGGCATTTTCCATTTCCTTTAACTGGAAGATGTGGCTGTGGGCAAGAGCACCGATGATCCTGGCTGGCTTTCTGTAGCTGTAGCCTTGGTTTGATCATGATCTGTCTGCCAGTTCAGGTTGTCATCCAGCCGTTTCGCTTAGGCGCCGCAGATCAGGAATAGTCCCGGACCGGGGGTGGCATCCTTTGCAGTGCTTAGTCCGAGGTTGCTGGCTGATAAGGTGGGTGGCAGGGCTGGTGGTCTGGACACAGGTGTAAGACAGGTGGAGAGGGAAAAACACAGAAAGCACCGAATATGCACCGATTTAGTGAGCTAAAATGTTTGGCTATGTGTTGCATGGTTAACTAGTGTGATCAGTTAGTGACTCACACTAAACGCGTAGATATCGTGGCTGATAAGGCGGGAGTGGATGATTGGTCTGAGTGAGCACCTGAAAATTATAAGGAACATTGTTGATGGGTGATAACCTAGGGGGTCATTTAATGACTTAGACTATTCGGTTTATCAACATTATTACCAACTATTCTCTGATGGTTCAGACAGGTTCAATCACTATGAAGGTATCAAATAAACAAGCTGAAATAAAATCAGTAATAGACAGAGGGAGGGCTTTCCTTATTTAGTTTAGGAGATAGGATTAAGCAGTTATCACTTGAGCCCCTTTCACAATGCACGTGGGAACCGGCATATTGCCGGAACATTGCCTGGTCGACTTCTGTGTGAAAGCCAACACGTCCTGCGATTGATTCTGGGATTGAACCCGGGTCGGGGACCTAGTAACATTGCCGGGTTCAGTCCCAGGACAAGCGCTGTGTGAACAAAAGCCAGAACTAATGCCGCAACGGATGTGATGTAGTGATGATTTAGTTATCGTGCGACTCCTTAAGCTTGTTTTTTCAATAATACAACCCTGCAGTGCCAGAAGAGCTAGTCGGTGTTTTAAACACAGAGAGTGTTCGTATACAAAAGAAACTAAAATTAAACAAACAGAAATGTGCGAAACTGGACAGAAGTCGAGACCACGGAGCTCCTTACTATCCGCGCTGAAGCTGAGATCGTTCGCCAGCTCAGTGGAACGGTACGTGATGCGGTCGTGTATGAGCAAATAAAAATAAAATTGCAACTGCGTGGTTTCTCGAGAGAGAAAGCGCAGGTCATCAGTAAGCTGAAGGCTTTGAAAAAAAAATTTCACCAAGTGCTGGATCACAACGGAAGGAGCAGCAGTGGAAGATTAGACTGGCCTTTCTTCGATTTATGCTACAGCATATGGGGAACAAGCCACTCGGCTAACCAAGTAGCGTTACTGGGCAGTATGGCGGCGTCTTCGTGTAGGAATGATGAACATGAGACAACAGCAGAGGTAGCCGCTTCTTCTTGCACCGTTGTGTCCACAGTTGCGTCCAGCTCGGAGACCGTTGAGGCAATTTCCAGGGAAAGCAATTCAGGTGAGTTACATAACTACGCTATTATGTACCTTGCTGGACTGTTTGTTCGTTGTCTGCCATGTATCACATGCTTCCCTCAGGTTACTAAACCACATTGTTTTGTCTTTTCAGAATCACTTCAACCACCCCCTGCTAAAAAAGCGGAAAATGCCAGTCCAGAACAGATTTAATCATGAAAGAGGTGAAGGACTTCTTTTTTTAAATGGACCGAGACTTTGAGGAGAGGGAACGTGTCCGTTTGGCAGAGCAGAGGGAGTATGAAAACCAATTGAGGAGGGAAGCGAGTCAGGCAAGGGAGGAAGAGCTGGCTAAACAGATTGCAATGCTGCATGAGCTTCAAGACACCCAATATCGTTTTTTGAGTGAAATTCTTAGCCATATGCCAGCTCCAGCTCCCACGCCCTATTATGTGCCCGCTCGTCATGCCCGTTTTCAGCAAAGCACATCAGACAATACAGAAAATGGCCTATTCAACCCGTTGCCATCATTGCAGCTTGAGTAGGACTGTTTCAAAAGTTAATTGTTATTGTATAACAATTATTGAATATTTTACAGTACTGCAGTAGTAGCATTTATATAAAAGTAAGATTTTTTATATAAAAAAGTATGATTTTTTAATTATATAATGTTTATATTTGTGCGTAACTATCTAAAGGCACTCTATTGCTTGCCAGGTAAAGATATTTTTTAACTGCATGAACACTTTGTATGGTGTTTTGCGTTGTTAATATTGTGTTATGCTTTTTTTTCTAATTGCATATTTTTTTTTGTAAATGTCAACACTTTTTATGTCTTATGTGCATCTTACTACACTTTATTCAATTAAACTTAATTTTGTTTTTTTTACATTGTTTTCTTTGTAATACTGTGTACTTGAAACAGTTACATTTGATGTAAACAGGCACAAAACACTTTTTATTCTTTCCAAAATAAATTGTTGACATGTTTTATTTGTTTTTCATGCGTAATTTCACAGCTTTTGGTACAGATGGATGTGCATGTAACAGTGTAAACAAGTTAGAAGAGAGTCTTCATAGCCTCCCGGATTGCTTGAGCATTACGCCCTCCCACTCCCTGGAAAACATATTGCGCTTGCTCTTGCAAAACATCTGTGATGTTCCAGTCAGGCAGAAACATTTCTAAGTGCATCTCACAAATATTGCGCAGAACACAAGAAACAGAAACAACATCAGACATCAGTGTGGTGTTGACATCGTTCAGTTCAGTTAGCAGCGCCAACGCCCTTTGAGTCGTCCGAAGGCGTTCTCGACAACCATTCGTGCTGAGCTCAGTCGGTAGTTGTACAGCCGTTGTTGAGGGGTCAGCGCATGGTGGTTCATAAGCCAGTTCTTGAGGGGGTATGCAGCATCACCAATTAAATGGACAGGAACCTCAACTCCGTTCACAATCCTCGAGTTCTGTTTAAAAGTAAAGAAAAAATACAGCAAATTAATAGTGATCATGCAATGTGGTTGCATACCCTTTTATATATATATATATATATATATATATATATATATATACATACATATATATATATAAATAGCAGCAAATTAAATAGTGATTACCTATCAGGTAGCCACCATTTTCTTCTGCCATTTGTAAAATGGGAGAGTTGGACAACACACGAGCGCAATGTGTGCGGCCAGGCCAGCCTACATACACATCTGTGAAGCTAGTTCGGGAGACATGGAGTTAATATCTGTTCACGTGAAAACATAAAATTGGTAAAGATAAAAACAGCTTATGGACTACATTCTTACCAGAAGTTTTGGTCGACAACAGCTTGAAGTACAGTTGAATGCCATCCCTTATGATTGTAGTAAGCTGCAGCATCTTCCTGGGGAGCAATAATAGGGATGTGGCTACCATCTATTGCACCATCACATAATGGATACCCACGTTCAGCAAATTATAGTGTTTTGAAGAGCTTCTCCTCTGGGCAAGGAGATGAAATGTTTGAAAAGTTTTCTCTTCAATGTCGCTGGCACTTCATGAACCAGGGGTATTTGCCAGGGGTAGCATACCACCATAAAACAATAGCCAATCTACAGCGTGGTTCAAGTGGCTTTCTCCAGTTTGTAGACTTTCGTCTCAGACTTCGTTCAACAAGTTGCAGAACAAACTCAAACGTGGTGTGCGACATGCGAAAGTGCTGAGGCCACTGATCGGCGGTGAAGTTTTCGAGGACATTAGTCCAAAATACAGCACCTTGAGGTCTTCGTAACATCCACATTCTTCTATCAGAAACACCCAGTTGCATGAGCCGTATACACAGAGTGCTTTTAGCATCCGATGGCGCCTCTGTGCTCTAAGTCTCACTGCTTCACATTGTTTCCTACTCTCAGCAAGCTTTGCTTCCAGCGTATGCGTTATCTCATTAACTCTCCGTAAAGAAGTCAATATCGAAATACATGTAGTAATTTGAGCATTTAGCATAAACAACAATGCCGCTAGTTGCTGGTCAACGGTCATGTTTACAAAGCAATGAGAACACTTCCATTTTGCCTTTCCTTATTCTTTGGTGCCAATCTTTTTCGACTCGTACATTATACGTCACATCCGGATGTCATGTGTCAACTCGACCCGGGACCGTTACGGCTCTAACCTAGACAGAGAGGGAAGATGTTGATGGTCAAATAACTAAAATAAGGTAAAGTTAAAATAAAATGTCCTACTAGCTTTAGGAGGCTAACGGAAATAAAAAGACTAAATAAAATAAAATAAAATAAATTGATTTAATTAAATCTAAGGTTTAATTAAAATCAATTTGGCTTAATCTGTACCTTCAAGCTAAAAATAAATGAATGAAATTAAATCATAGATAGGTAGATTAAATAAAATAAAAATAAAAATATAATAAAATAGACACAAATAGAACCAACGTATCTGAGGAGGGGCAAACCTGAGTCTATACTGAAGGTTATAGCATAAACAAGGAGTGTAACCAGGAGTGAGAGAGTGAGAGAGAGCGAGAGAGAGAGAGAGGAGTGGTTCACACTTTAGACTCTCACAGTTGCCGCGTTTCCACCGCAGGAACTTTACCCAGGAACTAGGGACTTTGGGCTGGTACTCGGTGTGTTTCCACTGCAGGAACCAGGAACTTATTAAAGTTCCAGGTAAAAAAATGCCCCTCAGAAAGTCCCTGCTGGCGAGGTGGTACTTTTTAAAAGATCTAGAACTTTCGGGGGCGGGACTTAGGTGCTAAACATCCTGATTGGTTGAGTTCACGCAGCATTGGTTGAGTTCAACCACCATTTATTCAGATCATTTTCAAAATATTACTGTTATTGTGTCATGAAATGTAATTTTAAAAGTATTTCAGGCGAGAATGTAGTTGTTTAAAACTGTTCAAATCTGTGGTTTATTTCTAAAGACAGCACTTATTTAAAAATGTGTTTCGCCGATCTCGGAGACAGTCAAATCCACGTGATCAGCGAGAGATCAGTGATCATCTATCCGCTGAGAGCTGCCTCACCTCGGCTAGACCTTCTGATATGTGCCGCTGGCTTTGATGTCTCTTTAGTGGTTAAACATAAAATATAATTCATTTTGGGTAAATCTAACAGGTTATCTTTGGTCTGTATTCAATTTATCTATATGTTAAAATGAAAATAAAAAAGGCAAATTTATATAATATTTCGTTTCATTGTAATGGGTGTATATATACACATATCCCTGAACTAAGTACATTTCTGCAGCTGTTATTATGTTTAAATGAAAACGAGAGGAGGAAGTTGTATTTTATATCCCATTTCATTTTATTGTAAATATACAGAGAGGAAAATTGCAGTACAATGGTCAGCTGACTGAAGTTATCAAGTACGCTGTTGTTTGCATATTTACCGGATTTGTGTCAGCACGGACATCAAACTTCCGAGTTGAATGCACAAAGTCTGAACTACCGAGGATGCACGTCCAAAATCAGCGCATTTCTTTTGTTGAGAAATGCGCGCAGACCTACATCACCAGTCTATTTGCCTAATCTTCCCGGTACTTTAGACTGCGGTGGAAACGCAGAAAGCAACAGGTCTGGGGGGAAAAAAGTTCCTGGGGAAAAAATTCCTGGTACAAATGTTCCGGGTAATTTCGGTGGAAACTCAGCAAGTGTCAGTTAGTCGGATGCTAACAGCTAAGTTAGCTTTGGCTACACTCAGTTGTTTGTTTACACACGGGTCTGTGACGTGGGTGCTGTTATCAGATTGAACCAGAAGAGGCTGCTCTCAACTTCCGGGATCAGATGTTGCTAAGAGACCGATACAAGCATACAAAATTTGCAAGTGGAGCAGAATTTGCACTGCTGTAAATCTGCATGGGAATCTCATGACGTATATGTTATGACGTATTGCAACTTAATTCACAAATCAAAACAGCACATTCACTTCACAGGCAATGGCAAGTTACTAGTTAGCTAGACTAGAATTAAACTATTACTTCGCTGTTCAATTGCATCACTTCAATGACCACAATGATATGCGATGGTTAAAGGAAAGCCTTAATCCAGAACGATGAGGAACATCGCTCAAATCACTAATAAAAGCAAATATATTGCTGCGAGATTTCTTCGTCGCCCAGTTTTAATATCACTGCCAGTGGGATTTCTTCACCATGCAGTTTAATTCATGCAGCTAATCTGAGGTTTCTTCGTCAGACTTAAAACTTATGCATTTAAAACTGAAAGTGGGGGTTTCTTTCCCCAATATCAAATATATTTAGTATAAAACTATTTATACATGCTACCTCTGGGATTTCTTTGCCAGATAAATGTGACTTATGCAGTTGTTGAAACAATTTTGATTGGGATTTTAAGACTCCTGGTTATCATTAATCCAACACTGACCTGCAGTATTATAAGATTAATTTTGCTCCGTGAATGGGCGAGAGGGCACACATTAGTTAGCTACGCTAATGGTTAAACCCAAGGGAGTTATAGTGTAGTTGTATGGCATCAGTCTAGCTATACATAACTAAAGGCCTTAATTTTAAGATACGCGAGGAACATCGCTCGCTATCTTCTTCACCCTAAAGGAGGGTTTCTTCGCTTAATTTAGGGCGGTTAAAATTGCATTGAGACACACTATAAAAGGTTTAGCCATTTTACAGGGTCAAGTTTTATAAACTGCAGTTAGCGTAAGTCATTAACAGCAACTGGTTTCTCAGTGAGGAACTCGAGAACTGTCAAGGCTTGGAATGTGGGTGTGTACAGCCTACACATTCATTCACAAAAACACACGTTTGGATAGGTAGTCTTGGTTCGAATGAACACACATAAGAAACACACCAAAGTGTCTGGTCACAGAACTAGGTTTAAAACGTTGCCCTAAATTCTCTACCAATAATGTAACAAATAAGCTCAAAGTGAGATGTACATAAATTGAGCGTCAGCATCAGTTCTGGCAGGCCAAGTAGTCAAGACACTGATAATGCTATTTGCTAACAACACTGTCCCGTCAGCTGAGCTGCATTAGCTGGTTAACCCCCCTCGCTGCTCAATGGCCAAAGCTCAAACAAGGCACCCTATTTTAAGCACATTCAGTTTGTTCATACAGGCTGCTGCTCGCTTCTGCTGATCTGTACGCTGGTGAAATCACTCATGTTGTTAAATGCAAAAGTACTGATTCTACTCACCCTATGGTCATCTATGACTTCCGCCGCAGTCGAGGAAGAATGGCAAGACTCTTCTGAGGAAACCTGATTCCAATCGGACCAGGGGCAGGATTCTTGCCCGGAAGATAACGCTATCGTTTGTAGGAGTTCTCGGCGGTTGGCGAATAAATCCTCGTCCCAACCATGCATCTTCGATTGGCCTGTGGCAAAAATACTGGAAACCTTATTTACAAATGATAATCAGTCTCCGCATGGTGCCTCTCATGAGGACCTATTTGTCCTCCTCTGTGATTCTCTAATTATTCCAGTTGTTGAATCTCCACGGCTGCCTCCTCCCCAGTCCTCCGGAAAAAAGCACACCTCAAAGCGCAAAAATCCTGTGATGGCCAGCAAAGCCCCAGCACAAAAACGGGCCATCTGCTCTGTTCGTCTGGGCCCAAGTGCTCTTTCAGCAGATGATCCAGTGCTTATGGCACTTTCTGATATCCACGAAAGTGGCAATGATAAACGTCTCCCTTTTACTCTACCTTTGGTTAAACGAATCATATCAAAATTACGGGATTGGTGTTTTGGGCCGTACACCAATCAGTTGTTCAAAACATTCATTTTCACAGGTTATTATTAACTACATTAATAATAGTTACAAGGCATATAGTTTCAGCAGGAAAGTGTTTCTTTGTCTCAATGACACCTGATTTGCATATTTTATGAATGGCGTGATGAACTGGTTATCTGGTAACCTAAACTATGGTACAAATAGTATGATGCATTTTAGGATCACATAGTGTACATAATTGTTTGTGGAATAAAAAACAGATCATTTTGATACCAAGGATAAAACATGTGGAAGATCTTAAAGCAAAGATACACTAATATACCTGAATAATAGCATTGAGAGTCTAACTACTACAAATAAAGTATTGGAACTAGGCTACTACAATAGTGAAACACACAAACAATACATGTATATACTAGATACATTTGTAACTGATTAATTATAATCTAAATAAATAAAATGTGTGTGTGTGTGTGTGTGTTGTGAGAATGTGAGTTGGCTAGTCAGGCAGGCCCATTTGGTGTCTGGCATCGAGGGCTATCTAGTTATCTCGGAATGTGTCTGAAGTTGGATGGGGAGACCCGAGAGTTGGTCTGCTTAGTATCTCCTAGATAACGGGGGTAAACTTTGCCATTAAGCACTCATAAATGTATACCATGGGGCCAGGTACTGTAATTTATATGCAAATGTCAAAAGGCTAAAGGAATCCCTACAACATTAAAGCCCAAATGAGCGTACATGATCCTAAGCAGATGCTAGACAAGTACATCGACTGCATCACTGCAGAAGCTTCACCTATTCGCCTGTCAATCTCCCGCTCCATTCTTCCCTCACTCGTGAACAAGACCCCATGTTAATTGAACTCTTCCACTTGAGGCAGGAGCTCTCCACCAACCTGAAGGGGACAAACCACCATTTTCCGGCTATTTAATTAATAGTTAAAAATGTATAATTAACTTCTGAAATTTTGAGGGTTTGTGAGTTCCCAGTATGCATCACAGCATGAGTAATGTTGTTATTGTTATAGGAATACTGTTTTGATTTTTATTGACTTTAAACTTTTGTTTTGTTATTCTCATTGTTTCACATTGGTTGATTTTCACTGTCTTGTTGCTAAAGGTCTATGCACATATTGACCATATTTACATAAAGATGACAGCACCATATTAAATCTCTGTGAATGTGAATTATTTTGATATATAACAGTCAAGTCACACTCACACTCATGTACCAGTAGCAATTAATACTTAGAAAAACTCTTGTTACTAAGTCCAGATTGTATAAGAAAATTAAGTTAGATAAAAGTCTTAGCAAAGCTGCACTTTGTGTGCCATCAAAAACTGAGACTCGATATTTGCTTTCTAAATTCATCTCTACAGTGCTTCTACAGTGCACTTTAGTTTCCAGTTCTATTTGGAAAACAAATACTTTGGCTCTACCTCGCTACATGTGTGGTAATCTTCTATACAGTTGTCTGCTTTTAGTCTCCTTATTTACTCATTACATGTTGGCATGTCTTCTTAAATATATAACTATATATATCTATTTGATAATTTATAATTGAATCCTAAATTAAATATTGAGCAAAAAAAAAAAAAGAGACGGTGTTACCTCAGCTCCCTATCTGTCAGTCACTACAAATTATGTCATTACTCAACATAATGGGGTCCTACTTTTGTGTCTGAGTCCTCTCTGATTGCCAATTAAATTTGGCTAATGGATATTGTATGCTGAGCCACTCCCTGTGCACACGGGTATGAAGAGGTGCATCCATTCATCACATTTTTGCTTCGGAGCCGAGTAAATGAACACAGTTTGAATTTCTTCAGGCAAATTATTTCTGCTGCTGGAAGAAGTGGTTGTTTTGGGTGGCGTTATGGCCAAATCAGTGGCTTCCATGTTAATTCAGCAACTGCCCATGGTGCTTCTTCTAAAAGAACAGTTTCTCATCATGGCTGGCTTTGTTAAAGACACTGTTCCATCTGTGTCCTCTTGGTTGCGGGGTCGTTTCCTATCCTCATTTGACAGCCACTATCATTATCTTCAGTGTCTGGGTGTCCAGCTTGCTGAAGCTGCATTTGTAGATGGTTTATGCTTTCACTATGAGCGTTTAACCATGACAGTGTTGTAATCGTGCCTCTCTCTCCTAATGGGGATGGGAGGGGCTCCCTCTATCACTACCCACACTGGCTTCTCTGCCACAAGCAGAGAACCATTAGCTAGTGCTCTGGGAAATCTGAGGGCTAAAGTGAGAGCCCCTCTGTCGGGCCAGTCCCCGTGGATCTCTCATTCCTCCAGCTCCATGGTGATTCTGCTGTGCCATCTGACGGCGTGCCCAGTATTTATTTCTGCGCACCGATAGAGGATCAGATGTTGATAGCAGCATCGGGAGATGGGTTGTTGTCCTTATTGAATGAAGATTACTATAGAGTGAGAATCATGCCAAAACCTCACACACACACAAAACGTGTTTTACTCATACCCTACGATTCACAAACAAGCTCAGTGTGGTTTGCAAATACAAAACATCACTCACAAACTAATGCATTTTGTTCTGCAAATAAAAATGTAGCTATCAAACAAATACAGTACGTTTTACATATACAAAGAAACGTATTTCTTCAATGACAAAAATATCCTCCAAGTACAAAGTAAAATCTTTCAAGTACAAAAAAAAATCCTTCAATTAAAAAAAAAATCCTTCAAGTACAAAACAAAATCCTTCAAGTACAAAACAAAATTCTACAAGTACGAAAAACTGTCACGTGACTTTTGGCACTAATTTTTCGCCTTGCTGATCCACACGCAAATGCCTTCAGATCCACACACATACTAGTAAAATGTCGTGTAATTTGCACTCCACAACAGCAGGTGGCGCTGTTAGCGACTTGCTTGGCGCCACCACTGACATGGAAACAGAAGAGAAGAAGAAACGCTAGCGTGAGGCATGTTTTGAACCTGATGAGCGGCCAACAGGTGAGCTTGCAGTCATTGCTGGTGAAAAATCAGCCTGAAGGGGTTTTTATTCGCTATAACAACCGCCTCGCTATACATGATCCCGCTTATTACATTGCACAAAAAATTTATTTAAAAATGAGATTATTGATTTTAAAAACGATTGTATTGCTTCCGCTTAAGAATAGTCCGTTCCGTGTCCATAGCAACGGTCTGTTTTTCATGGCAGGGGTGTGTTTGCACCTCCAAATCAACCCTGGTCTTCTCCTGCTAGTGTCTCATAGAATATAGAGGCTTCATTCCATGTCAAATCAGTCAGAATCCAGGAAAATGGTTGCAGCAACATCTCAGATGAAGAGTTTTTCTATATTATATTTGGGTCCCAGAACCAAGGCCTGTAAAAATATTCATATTTTTGTCAGTCCTTGAGATTGTCATTTTTATAGCATCAAAAACACTATCAGAGAACCATGTTTGGGCATTAATATCTTAAAGTGTTATTCATAGCCTCACCAAACTTTCCAGGATGGAAGACAAACATGTTCTTAGTATAACTGAACCAAAGTTTGTACTGCATGCCTATTGAGATTCTACAAGGCCCTAGATTTGGGTAAATGGCTAAACCCCTGATACTGAGGGTATTATAAACTCATTTTTTGCATCCATATCACACCAGCAGGCTGTCAGCATACATGGGTGCTGCATTTTTTTAAAGCTGAAAATTAGGACATAACCTGCTTGTTTAACCCTTGCTAAAAAGAACTATATGCATGAAGTATGTGCGAAGATTTTATTTGAATTAAAGTATATTCAATCAGTTTTAAGAATAAACTTGGCAATGGTTTTGGCAGTGGTCCTTGAGGGAGGTTCAAAGGGGGGTACATATAAATACACACACACAACTTTTTAATTCTGACTTTTTCTAGAAATTGACTATTTTTCCACAAATGTCTTTATAAATTTCACCAAAAATGCATCCCATTGACATTAATTTGAACATACATTGACAAAGAAAGTAATGTTATTCAGTCTCAGTCCATCACTTACTAGGCTTACAGTAAAATGTACTCAGCAAAGGACCTGATTCAATGCAATTGTAGCACAAATACAAAAAGAACACTTATTTACAGAACAGTGCCCCTTCTAATAACTGGTTTGTAAGATGTTACAGTTACACAAATAAATATTTCTGAATCAGTGAGGTGGTCTAATGTTTGATTTTTCTCTGTTTAATCAAATCAGACCAGCAGACATGCCCCGTGTTAGGACTGCCAGCGGCAGCAGGAAGCATAGCTTTACTCAAGCAGTGGTAGCAGCGGACTTTAAGACTTTCAGCTCTCTTAATGTCGTAATGAATGTTCAAACCAAACACATTTAGATTGTATTATTTTTTTATTGTAGTGTGAATACAATCTTAAAACAACTTTCTCTTTTTTTTTTTACTATGGGGACCTGGTTTTCTCTTTCTTAACCAACTTGTGCAGCTCTGTGAGTGCATCTAAAATGCATTTTGGGATGAGAACCTGGTTAGAGGCAGCACTAAAAAGAACAGCCTCCTGAAAACACACAAATTCAAGGTAATCCAGGTCAAGTGTTGCTGACTGACAATATGCTGGAGCCATGTGTGGATTCTCTCTAACATTGTTTGTGCAAGCAGTTCCTAGAGAGAGGGGAAAAGAGGAAAAATGTATGAGGTCAAAAATACTGGTGTAACTGAACAGGACCAGTAAAATGACCAAAAACTACACTTTGTTTTATTCTTAAAATCTTCATGACCATTAGTGATAGAGACCTCAAATATTGACACACGATTAATACAATGGGGAAGTCGTGGCCTAATGGTTAGAGAGTCGGACTCCCAATCGAAAGGTTGTGAGTTCGAGTCCCGGGCTGGCAGGAATTGTGGGTGGGGGGAGTGCATGTACAGTTCTCTCTCCACCTTCAATACCACGACTTAGGTGCCCTTGAGCAAGGCATCGAACCCCCAACTGCTCCCCGGGCGCTGCAGCATAAATGGCTGCCCACTGCTCCGGGTGTGTGCTCACAGTGTGTGTGTGTGTGTTCACTGCTCTGTGTGTGTGCATTTCGGATGGGTTAAATGCAGAGCACAAATTCTGAGTATGGGTCACCATACTTGGCTGAATGTCACTTCACTCACTTACAAGATTGCGCTTAAAGAAAATGTAATGATTGATATCATACGGATGCAGAAAATGAGTTTATAATCCCATAAGTATCAGGGGTTTAGCCATTTATGAATTTTCTAACAAACAGACCACAGTCTGTTAAATTGGGCAACCACACATCCAGGATTATAACTGTAAACACAGGAACTCCACAGGGTTGTGTCTTGAGTCCCATGCTTTATACGCTATATACCCATGACTGTGTGACCTCACAGACTAACACCAGTATTATCAAATTTGCTGACGACACCACAGTCATTGGACTGATATCTGGGGGTGATGAGTCAGCATACAGAAGGGAGGTGGCTGGCCTTGTGAAGTGGTGTGAGGATAATAATCTCACCTTAAATGTTAGTAAAACAAAAGAGATGATCGTTGATCCACGGAGGAAGAGGAAGCAGCATCCATCACTGCATATCGGAGGGACTGTAGTGGAGAAAGTGAGCGCATTTAAATTTCTCGGTGTTCACATATCTGAGGATCTCTCCTGGACTCTTAACATCACACATCTGGTGAGGAAATCACGACAGCGGCTGTATTTCCTGAGAAGGCTCAGGAAATTTGGCATGCCAGGCAAAATCCTCAACAGCTTCTACAGATGTACAATAGAGAGCATCCTCACAAGCTCTATCACAGTCTGGTTCGGCAGTTGTACAGCACGGGACCGTAAGGCTCTGTAACAGGTGGTGAGAGCAGCCAAAACCATCACTGGAACAACTTTAACAATGCTGGAGAAGATTTACCAGATCAGGGTCAACAGGAGGGCAGTTAACATCATTAAGGACAGTAGTCACCCACAGCATAACCTATTCACACTTCTACCATCTGGAAGACGCTACAGAAGTGTGAAAGCGAGGACGACAAGACTAAAAGACAGTTTTTACCCACAGGCCATCAGGCTTGTGAATGGTTCTTACCCTCTGCCCCTCCCCCCAACACTGCAGATTGCCCTTTAATCCTGGGAGGTGCAATGAATGATCCATCATGTCCTTACCACACACACACACACACACACACGCGTGCGCACATATATACAGGGACATAAAAGCGAACAATTACTGTCAACTTACCTCTGCATACTTTGCACTGATTCTGCATGTTTACATGGCATATATGATGTTGTCTTTTTTGGTGTCACTTGCTATTTAGGGTGTTTGATTTAATTTTAATTTAATTGATAATTGATGTTTAATGTTGCTAGGAGGAGGCGCAGAATAAGAATTTCATTGTACTGTGTGAAGACAGTTTCCTGTGCATATGACAATAAAGATTTGAATTTGAATTTGAATTTACCCAAATCTAGGGCCTTGCAGAATCTCAATAGGCATACAGTACAAACTTTGGTTCAGTTATACTAAGAACATGTTTGTCTTCCATCCTGGAAAGTGTGGTGAGGCTATGAATAACACTTTAAGATATTAATGCCCAAACATGGTTCTCTGATAGTGTTTTTGATGCTATAAAAATGACAATCTCAAGGACTGACAAAAATATGAATATTTTTACAGGCCTTGGTTTTGGGACCCAAATATATAGAAAAACTCTTCATCTGAGATGTTGCTGCAACCACTTTCCTGGATTCTGACTGATTTGACATGGAATGAAGCCTCTATATTCTATGAGACACTAGCAGGAGAAGACCAGGGTTGATTTGGAGGTCCAAACACACCCTTGCCATGAAAAACAGACCGTTGCTATGGACGTGGAACGGACTATTTTCTTTAGTGAAAGCAATACAATCGTTTTTAAAATCAATAAACTCATTTTTAAATCAATATTTTGTGTCAAATTATTTATTTTGTAGTTAGCAATGTAATAAGTGGGATCATGTATAGCGAGGCGGTTGTTATAGCGAATAAAAACCCATTCAGGCTGATTTTTCACCAGCAATGACTGCAAGCTCACCTGTTGGCCGCTCATCAGGTTCAAAACATGCCTCACGCTAGCGTTTCTTCTTCTCTTCTGTTTCCATGTCGGTGGCGGCGCCAAGCAAGTCGCTAGATTTGGAGTGCGAATAACATGACATTTTACTAGTATGTGTGTGGATCTGAAGGCATTTGCGTGTGGATCAGCAAGGCGAAAAATTAGTGCCAAAAGTCACGTGACAGTTCTTCGTACTTGTAGAATTTTGTTTTGTACTAGAAGGATTTTTTTTTTGTACTTGAAAGATTTTAGTTTGTACTTGGAGGATATTTTTGTCATTGAAGAAATACGTTTCTTTGTATATGTAAAACACACTGTATTTGTTTGATAGCTACGTGTTTTATTTGCAGAACAAAATGCATTAGTTTGTGAGTGATGTTTTGTATTTGCAAACCACACTGAGTTTGTTTGTGAATCGTTGGGTGTGAGTAAAACAAGTTTTGTGTGGGTGTGAGGTTTTGGCATGATTCTCACTCTATAGATTACTCCCTTCAGGTGTTGTCGCCACTGCCGAATCAGACCCAGAGTTGACAGCCATGCTTTCCCCGGCCACCATGAGCATCGGGCTGGACGCATGCACACTTCCCAGTCCCGAGCCCTCACGGCAGGATGATTGGTTCCTCAGCATGGGGCATGGCTCGAGACTATGCCCTGCCTTGGTTTCTTTCTTCCCAGAGGTGCATGAGGAGCTGATGAAGTTGTGGACGGCCCCTTTTTGGCCAGAAGCCGCTCATCTGCCTCTTCCATCCTCACTACTCTCAATAGCAGGGCGGCTAGGAGTTATGTTGACATTCCCCAGGTGGTGAGTGCGGCTGTGGTGCACCTGTGTCTGCAAAATGCCACCACTTGCAGGAATCATCCTCGTCTCCTTTCCAAAGCCTGTAAGCTGATGGTGGCTCACCACCAAAGCCGCAGTCCTGCGGGCCAAGCTGCTATCTGCCCTGAATGCCAAGACTTCCAGTCAAGATGGTGCAGAGCATGGCAGCCGTGTTGGGAACTCTGAGTAAATGCTGCAGTTTTTGGTATGCCTTACTGGTTATTTTGTTGGTCTACATGTTGGATGTTGTTAGCATAACTGTCTACAATAGACACACATTTTTAAACAATGCACAATGAAAACCACCAGACTCCATTGATGCACTGAGCTTATGGGGTTCTCCGTGCACCGCTCGGACAGAATGAAAGAGCTCACAGGGAAAAGCCGAGGTGGGGGTGTTTGTTTCTTTATCAACAACTTGTGGTGTGATGAGAGGAACTTACACTCTATTAAATCTTTCTGCTCTCCTTATCTGGAATTTCATATGCTTCGGTGTTGACCATGGAGGCTATATCTTTAACACCAATTTCTGCAGACTCTGTTGATATTCTCCTTGATTCCTTCAACTCAAAAGTTAAGAATGTTATTGATGATATTGCACCAATAATAGTCAGTAAGAAAACAAACAGACAGAAATCAGTTTGGAGAAGATCAACAGCAGTTCAGACTATGAAAAGACAATGCAGAAAAGCCGAGCGAATGTGGAGGAAGACGAAACTTGAAATTCACTATAGCATCTATAATGACAGCCTTCGTGCTTTTAATGTGAAACTAGCCACAGCTAGACAGAATTTCTTCTCAAACCTTATAAAAAGTAACTTAAATAACACTCGTACTCTTTTTGCCACTGTTGAGAGACTGACAAACCCCCCAAGTCAGATTCCCAGTGAAATGCTCTCAGACAGCAAATGCAATGAGTTTGCATCCTTCTTTTCTGAGAAGACCATCAATATCAGCAAGGTGATTAGCACATCCTCAAGTAATGCAGAGGTCAGACAGATTCGGCCACAATATCAAAAAGATACTATGTCTATTTTTGAAACAATTGATAGCAAAATTCTGGAAGACATAATGCAGCAACTAAAATCGTCAACCTGTTGTCTTGACACACTTCCCACATCTTTTTTTAAAAGTGTGCTTAACTGCTTAGAAGCAGATCTCTTAGAAGTGGTGAATGCCTCACTTCTTTCTGGGACATTTCCAAACTCCCTAAAAACTGCAGTTGTTAAGCCCCTCCTGAAAAAAAGCAATCTTGATAATGATAACACAATTTTGAGCAATTTTAGACCAATATCTAATTTTCCTTTTATAGGCAAAATTATAGAAAAGGTAGTTTTTAAGCAGCTGAACAAATACTTAAACTCAAATGGATACCTGGACAATTTTCAATCTGGTTTTCGACCGCATCACAGCACAGAGACAGCACTCATTAAGATAATAAATGATATTCGCTTAAATTGTGACACTGGCAAAATATTGGTGCTGGTATTGCTAGATCTCAGTGCTGCGTTTGACACTGTCGATCATAACATACTATTAGAGAGACTGGAAAACTGGTACGGGATGGTACTCAAATGGTTCAGGTCATACTTAGAAGGGAGAATCTATTATGTGAGTCTAGGAGAGCATAAGTCTAAGTGGACGTCCATGACATGCGTAGTCCCACAAGGCTCAATTCTTGCACCGCTCTTGTTTAGCCTGTATATGCTCCCACTAAGTCAAATAATGAGAAAGAAACAAATTGCCTATCACAGCTATGCTGATGATACCCAGATTTGCCTAGCCTTATCTCCAAATGACTACAGCACCATTGACTCCCTCTGCCAATGCATTGATGAAATTAATAGTTGGATGTGCCAGAACTATCTTCAGTTAAATAAGGAAAAAACTGAAGTCATTGCATTTGGAAACAAAGATGAAGTTTTCAAGGTGAATGCATACCTTGACTCTAGGGGTCAAACAACTAAAAATCAAGTCAGGAATCTTGGTGTGATTCTGGAGACAGACCTTAGTTTCAGTAGTCATGTCAAAGCAGTAACTAAAACAGCATACTATCATTTAAAAAACATTGCAAGAATTAGATGTTTTGTTTCCAGTCAAGACTTGGAGAAACTTGTTCATGCCTTTATCACCAGCAGGGTGGACTATTGTAATGGGCTCCTCACTGGCCTTCCCAAAAAGACCATTAGACAGCTGCAGCTCATCCAGAACGCTGCTGCCAGGATTCTGACTAGAACCAGAACATCTGAGCATATCACACCAGTCCTCAGGTCCTTACACTGGCTTCCAGTTACATTTAGGATTGATGTTAAAGTACTTTTACTCGTATATAAGTCACTAAATGACCTAGGACCGAAATATATTGCAGATATGTTCACTGAATATAAACCTAACAGAGCACTCAGATCACTAGGATCAAGTCAGTTAGAAATACCAAGTGTTCACACAAAACAAGGGGAGTCCGCCTTTAGTTACTATGCCGCCCGCAGTTGTAATCAGCTTCCAGAAGAGATCAGATGTGCTAAAACACTAGTCACATTTAAATCTAGACTCAAAACCCATCTGTTTAGCTGTGCATTTATTGAATGAGCACTGTGCAATGTCCGAACTGATTGCACTATATTTTCACTGTTTTTTTTTAAATTTTTTTATGTAAAATCATTTTCTAACTTTTTAAATGTTTTAATCATTTAAAAAAAATTTAAATTGCTTGCTTTATTTTTGTTATTATTATTATTTTTCTTCATGATTATTTTACTTTCTTTTATGTAAAGCACTTTGAATTACCATTGTGTAGGAAATGTGCTATATAAATAAACTTGCCTTGCCTTGCCCACCGAGGGAATGTACAGCGATCATTATCACAGCCATTTACATACCCCCTCAAGCCAACAAAGCCAGGTTCAGAACAATAGCTCAAAAATATATTCAACATGTCACCGTCAGCATGCCTAAGTAAGCATTGTTTATTCTCCTATCCAGGACGCCTACAAATCCCTCCCCCGCCCACCTTTCGGCAAATTGGATCACTCTTCGATTCTGTTCCTGCCTGCTTATAGGCAGAAACTGAAATATGAAGCACCCGCCCTCAGGACAATTCAATGCTGGTCGGACCAATCAGATGCTATACTACAGGACTGCTTTGATCACGTGGACTTAGACATGTTCCAAGCAGAGTCTGATGACAACATAGGGGTGTACTCAGAAACTGTAACGTGTTTCATCAGGAAGTGTGTAGATGATGTAGTGCCGACTATAAACAATCTACATCTACCCCAACCAAAAACCATGGATTAACAGCAATGTTCGAGCAGCCTTATCAGCGTAGACATCTGCTTTTAAATCTGGAATTCCTGACGATAGCAAACAAGCCAGTTATGATCTCAGGAAATCCATCAAAGCCGGCAAATGACAATATAAAAACAAAGTTGAAAAACAATTCAACACCAACAATGCAAGAAGCATGTGGCAGGGCATCAATAACAGCTGGATCTTGGACTTCCTGACAAGCAGAAGTCAGGGGCCGTATGCATAAAGCCACTCAAAGTAAAATGTTAGTCTCAAGTCTGTCAAAATTCTAAGAATGACGTCATTTTACTTTTATTCCTAGACTTAAGAATAAGTGTGATTCATAAAGGTTCCTAAGTGTTAAGACTAGGTCTCAGCTCCTAAATTATTTAAGAGAGCTGGAGAGGTCTCCTAACCAGTTAGGAGTAACAAGATGGCAGCAGAGAGGAGGAGGCCGCGCAGTTTCCAACAATGTAAGAATGTGTTGGAATTATATGATGACAGAGAGTTGATCAAACGATACAGGCTTGATCGTCAGGGTATTCTTTTTGTTACTGACCTAGTCAGAAATGCAATAACTTCTCCCACTGTAAGAAACTATGCTTTAACTGCTGAAATGAAAGTTATAATGACTCTGCATTTCTTGGCAACTGGAAAAATGCAGCAATGCACCAGTGAAGACTTAGGGCCATCACAGTCCACAGTTAGCAGGGTCTTAAATACCACTGTTGCTGCACTAACCATACCAGACATAGTGAGGCAGTTCATTGACTTCCCAACTGACCTTCAAACTATACGGCAAAAGCAAGCAGATTTTATGAGGATTGCGGGTTTTCCTGGAGTTGTAGGAACCATCGATGGCACCCATGTACGCATCATTGCTCCAACTGTAAATGAGGAGACATACGTCAATCGAAAAGGATTCCACAGCATCAATGTTCAAGTCGTATTTGATGCCAATTACAAGATCCTCGATCTTGTGCCAAAATGGCCAGAGTCAACACATGATGCTCGGGTTCTTTCCCAGAGTGGCCTCACTGGGTTATTCGAACAAAATTATGTTATTATATTATGTAAAATTAGGGAGACTCGGGTTATCCTTTAAAACACTGGCTTCTCACCCCTTACAGAAGACCTCAAGGAGAACAGCAGCTCAATTATAACAGGTACTGTACTGGACTGAACTGTAGACAAGATACCAATTTTGTTCAATGAGTACATTCTTGACAAATCTGACCTATGTTCTTTTATTGTTTTTGCGTCATGAAGAGCACACAAAGTAACACGAGCCATGGTGGAGAGAGGAATTGGACAGCTGAAGAGAAGATTCCATGTCCTTCATGGAGAGATTTGACATTCACCTGAGCGTGCTTGTCGCATTATTATGGCTTGTGGCATTTTGCACAATATTTGCAAAGCTCGTAACCTCCCATTGCTTGATGATGATGACAATGATGATGATGATGATGATGATGATGATGACGATGAAAATGACGACCATGGTGATGATGACAGTGATCATGATTATGATGAGAATGATGACAATACCACCGAACACACATTACAAAGCATTTCGGGGAGAGCATCATTCAGGGACTGCTTTGCTAACTCACATTTTGGGTAAGCAAACTTGTAGACAATAAGTAACAACAAACTAATTTTTCCTTACACAATTTTATTACACAAAGCATATGTACAATCATTGAGTATTCTTAATTCTTTTCAGTTTTAATGAGTAATATTCATTTTGAATTTCCAGCAACTTAATTTGCAATTTGAGCTTTTTTCTTTTAAGGGACTCGATGTCATCCTCAGTGGCTTGCGCCCTGTGCAAATCCAGTGTCTTGTGAGGCAGAAGGCTCATCTGGAGGACACACGGAGATGTCCTGAGATGATACAGGAGAAGATGCATCTGATGGACCGGCTCCAGAATTATCCACACTACATTCACATGCAGAAAATATTAAACATTGCAAACATGTTTATTCAATTCATTGTGGTGACTGGAATACTATCAATTTATTAAAAAGACACATTACATGCATACATTATTACATGCATAATTTTCTTCTTACCATCTTTGTAACTCCTTCAATTTGAGAAGTGCAGGGTCTGGGGCATCTGGAGTGCCACAAATAGAGGGATTGGCCATTCCAAGTATCTCCTCTACTATTCACCAATCTCAGACAGAGGTTTGCATGGAGGGCCCCCACCTGTTTGACAAGAACTCAGCTGCTGATAAAATGTTTTAATAAGCTAAAATAAAATATACCTGTGGCTCGCATGCTTTCTTTATATGCTGCAATTTCCTTGCGTGTTGTTGCCAACACATTGTACCACCTTTTCTCACAATCCTCTGCTGAACGTCTTGTCCGAGGAAATGCTGCATTTACTGTCAGTACAATCTGTTGCCATGCATTTTTTTTTCTTCTTTGCTTGTTAAAGTTGGACTGAATTTTCCTCTTATCACATCCTTCCATTTAAGGACTGACTGCACTAGAAGATTTTCTTCCTTGGTTTTCTTTTTGCATCCATTTTTTTTAAACAATTTGCAACTTTTGTCTTCCCTTTATATACAGATGTTAGTGCAATTTTGAATTATGTGATTCATCAGCCTAATTACTTAAATAGCATCACATTTGTCCATTTAGTTAATGTGTTGAAACTCTATTAAAATTGTGTGAAATAAATGCATGTACTTATTTGTAAAAATTTTTTTGCACAAAGCAAAAACAAATTATTCTAAATAAATTGAAATATTAAAATAATTGTTATGTCTTAATAAAATAATGAATTAATTGTGTCATGCTGCTGTGACCTCACCCTTGCAGGCTCACTATTGGCCGATTCAAAGGTTCAGGGCGGACATTTTGGGTTCACATCATTGTAGTCCTTAGGTCACAGCACTTAAGTCCCACTTCAGTCAGCACTTAAGAATCAGTCTTATACTTTACTGATAGTTGCTTTTAGCTGCTTTATAAATGTCTCCTACTCTTAGAAAAGTCCTACTCTTTACTAAGTATTTTCTGACACTTAAGTCAAAGGTTATTCTTAAGAGCATTTCTTAGAAGTTTTATACATACGGGCCCTGGTGGTCAGAATGGGCAACAACACTTCATCCCCACTGACCCACAACACTGGTACCCACTCCTGTACTCCCTGTACACACGACTGTGCAGCCACACACAGCTCCTACGTCATCATCAAATTTGCTGATAACACAACGGTTATAGGCCTGATCACCGACAACGATGAGACGGCTTAAAGAGAGGAGGTGAGCAGCTTGACTAAATGGTGTCAGTGGAACCACCTCTTACTCAACATCGACAAGACCAAGGAGCTGGTGGTGGATTTCAGAGACAGAGCAGCAAACACACACCAATCACCATCAACAAGACACCTGTGGAGCAGGTCAACAGCTTTAAATTCCTCTGCAATCACATCAGTGAGGATTCAATTCAATTCAATTTAAGTTTATTTGTATAGCGCTTTTTACAATAGAAATCGTTACAAAGCAACTTTACAGAAAATTACGTTTTACTATATTTAGTATTAGCTTATAAGTGGTGACTGTCAGTTTGATTTTTCAGAAAAATTAATACAAGACGTAGTCAGCCAGATGATGAACATTATTAACAGCAATTATTATATGATGCAATCACACTTAAAGCAATATTTGTTAGTTCTGTTTGTTGATTCAGGGTTAGCAGCATCTGGGGTCCTCTGAGGGTCAGCATCATCTCTTCTCAGGTGTTCTGGATCCAGACTGGAGCTTGTGTAAATCCTAGTTACCAAAAAAAAAACATAGAAAAGAATAGAGACATCACTAGCATAGCTGCTGTTCCAACAAAGTTAAATTAATTAGTTTAACCCAAGCTAAAGAATAAGAATGCGCATTTGATCAGATGGAACTACACTCACAATTTAAGAGATACGTTAAGAGATATGCCTTGCTGGCTTTGTTGTAGTTGATTGTAGCTCCGAGTAGCTATTTTCTTTTCTTCTCTAGAATCTTTATCTTACTATCACTCTCTGTTTTTTAAAGTGACAAAATATAACTTATTTCACACCATATTTCTGATATTATCGATCAATCCTATCAGATTAATTTTGAGCGTTCAATTTTATTTTATATCCGTGAGTGCAGTACACCTGTATTGCGTTAGCACTCGTTAGCTTGTCATTAGCGTTTTCATTCAAACCTATCACTGTTTTCTTTTCTTCTCTCCTCTCTCTCACTCCAGTTTTTCACAAGTTCATCAAACAACTGTGGTAAGAATATTTCATCAAGCACGGTGAGTAATGGCTTCTCCTGCTATTGTTATTTGCACCTCTTGCCACATGTACAGTTTATCTATCTCTGTCGCTGATGAGGGATTCACATGTGATAAATGCAGGGAAATAGTTAGGCTGACAGAGAAGATTTCAGAATTAGAGATACGCATCCAAACTTTAATTGAGGACAGTAAGAATGTTAGGGCTCTAGATATGGCTTTGGATGCATCTAGCTCAGGGATTCCAGTACATTGTTCAGTTCCGGCAACAGAGCCCCTGCAGCAGGGCAACTGGGTGACAGTGAGGCAGCGTAGTCGTGGGTCAAAACACCGCTCTTCTGTTCCGATCAAAACATTAAACATGTTCTCCACACTCAGTGATGCACCCACTGAGAAACCTGATGAAACTGCTCTAGTTATTGGTGATTCTATTGTATGGAACATGAATATAGAGACACCAGCCACCATAGTCAAATGTTTACTGGGAGCCACAGCGGCTGACATTTTGGCAAATTTAAAAGTGCTGGCTAATGCTAAACGTAAATACAGTAAGATTGTTCTTCATGCCGGTGCTAATGATGTTCGACTTCGCCAGTCAGAGATCACTAAAAATAACATTAAAGAGGTGTGTGAACTTGCAAGCATGATGTCAGACACTGTAATATGCTCTGGTCCCCTTCCCGGCTTACAGTGGTGACGAGATGCATAGCAGATTGTCATCACTCAATGGCTGGATGTCTAAGTGGTGCCCACAGAATAACATAGGTTTCATAGACAATTGAACGAGCTTTTGGGGCAGACCTGTCCTGTTGAAAAGAGAAAGTCTTCATCCCTCCTGTGGTGGCGCCGCTCTTCTTTCTAGAAATATGGCAAATAGTCTTAGAGTTTATACTTGACTAACTGGGGCCCAGGTCAGGAAGCAGACAAACTGGCTAAACCGACCGTCTGCTAGCTGCCCAACGTCACAGAGGTCAGTTAATTCTCAGCACATTGAGACTCTTTCACCTAGATATCACACTATAGAGACTGTGTCTGTTCCCCTAACTAGAAAATACAAAAACATCCAAACCAACTTAAGAGTAACAATTTAATTGAGATTCAACAAGTAAAAAACACATCCGATACGGATAAACAAATGATAAAGATTGGCTTATTGAATATCAGATCCCTTTCTACGAAAACACTTTTTGTAAATAATATGATCACTGATCATAATCTAGATGTGCTCTGTTTGACAGAAACCTGGCTAAAACCTGATGATTACATTATTTTAAATGAGTCCACCCCTCAAGATTATAATCATGAGTCGCGTCTAAAAGGCAAAGGGGGAGGTGTTGCTTCAATTTATAACAACGTTTTCAGGATTTCTCAGAGGACAGGCTTCAAGCATAACCCGAAGTAATGGTGCTTCATATAACATTATCCAGAGAAACAAATGTTAATGATAAATCCCATGTGATGTTTGTACTGGCTACTGTATACAGTACAGGCCACCAGGGCACCATACAGACTTTATTAAAGAGTTTGGTGATTTTACATCCGAGTTAGTTCTGGCTGCAGATACAGTTTTAATAGTTGGTGATTTTAATATCCATGTTGATAATGAAAAAGATGCATTGGGATCAGCATTTATAGACATTCTGAACCCTATTGGGGTTAGACAACACATTTCAGGACCTACTCATTGTCGAAATCATACTCTAGATTTAATACTGTCACATGGAATTGTTGTTGATAGTGCTGAAATTATGCAGCCAAGTGATGATATCTCAGATCATTATTTAGTTTTGTGCAAACTTCATATAGCCAAAATTGTAAATTCTACTTCTTGTTACAAGTATGGAAGAACCATCACTTCTACCACAAAAGACTGCTTTTTAAGTTATCTTCCTTATGTATCCGAATTCCTTAGCATATCCAAACCCTCAGAACAACTTGATGATTTAACAGAAACTATGGACTCTCTCTTTTCTAGCATTTTAAATACAGTTGCTGTCAGGGTTTGGCAAGGGAGGACTCAGATGCAGAATTAACAGGGGGAACAGTTTATTAACAAGCGTGAAACAAAGATGACGCAGTAAGACAGTCCACAATAGAGCAGGGCACACGACAGGAGAAGAGGCTGGTCAGAAGGAGGTGGCTCCAGACTCTGTGGCAAAAGGAGACCTGGTAGCAACTCAAGAAGGACGGGCCTGACCCAGTTGAAGGAAACCCTTGTAGTGCCACATTGTCTGTCAGGTCAGAAGAACCAGTGACCAGGGAGGACTCAGGAAGCAGGGCAGGAACCAACACAGACACGAAGACAAAAAACAGGAGATACAAGAATTTGACAGATAAAAGTAAACTTGCAAACCAATGCCTAGGGAGAAAAGAAAACTAAAAGAAAAAAAAAGTAATACTAGAAATAACTCGAATTAATTGAAAACAAAAAGGATAATAATTGGGAAAGCTAGGAATAAATAACTAGAACTACAAACCAAAATAAATAAAGAAAACAGCAACCTTGCTGAAAACTAGAAAGAAAATAAAAGGTGGAAAAAACCCTAAAGGTTAAAGAAACAAAAACATTAAACTACAAAGATTAGGACTAGACTACACATGGGAACAAATGAAAACTAGAAAATAAGAGGGAACCAAATAAGATGCAAAATACTGATTAAAGAGTTCTAACAAGACTAAAGCCTGGTTCACACAGGACGATTTAAAAATTGTCGGCCGATTTTCCAAACCTGAGAGACCCCACACACGGCGATAAAAAATCACGGGTCTAACAGTTTTGGTCGTACAGTGTGTGGTGTGCAGCCACACGGCAAAATCAACACATCACACACGAACCGATTTGGCTCCCGAGCATTCCCAGGTCAGACGGGAAATCTCGCAAAACCTCTCGAGATCAAACGTGACTTCAGAGTAAACAATCATGGCGGACGAAGAGGATGCAGTGGCCATAGTTTGTGCTTTGTTTTTAACCGAAAAAAAAAACCAAGAAAAACAAGAAACCGGACTTTCTGGTGCGCCATGCCGGCGGCTGTTTTGATTTTGTTTCCCGGTACTTCCTCGCCGCCTCGTCACCTCGCTTTCTGATTGGTTACACGCCACAGTCCACAGGCTGCGTGATCTTTTGTCCTCGGGGGACACCACACACGAGAAGAAATCGGGCCAAATAAATCCAACTTGTTGGATATCCCCGATTTGAGATCGGAGCGGTCCCGACGTCCTTCCGAGCAGAGGAGAGCAGTCTTAACACACCACACACGGCAGGAATATCTGATCAGATTATTTTACGATAATCTGAGCATATTTAAGATTGTCGGAAGGGGTGAATCGGGGCTAAAATCGGCCTAATTATCCTGCCGTGTGAACCAGGCTTAAATATGCAAGCTAGAGACTGTACATAAGGCACACACAAAACGAACCAGCAGAGACCAGAGGGAAATGAGCACAATATAAAGGAAGCAGAGCACACAAGGATCAGGTGAACAATTAGACAAACAAAGGATTAAACAAGTTGGTGATTAGAAACGAGGAGGCAGGACAAGGGGAGCACACGGCCAACATAAACAAAGACACAACCATGTGCTCAGGCACAAAAAGAACAGAGACACATTAAACAAAGATAGGACAGACAAGACGGTCAGGGCAGGATCCTGATAGTTGCTCCTTTACGCTTAAGGAAGGTCAAGGAAACCAGTATGACACCATGGTATAATGAGCACGCCCGCAACCTAAAGAGAGCAGTCCGATAAATGGAGCGCAGCTGGAGGAAAACAAAATTAGAGGTATTTCGTATTGCTTGGCGGGAAAGTAACCTATCCTGCAGAAAAACATTAAAAACTGTTAGATCCGATTACTTTTCTTCTCTTTTAGAAGAAAACAAACATAACCCCAGGTATTTATTCAATACAGTGGCTAAATTAACGAAAAATAAAGCCTCAACAAGTGTTCACATTTCCCAACATCACAGCAGTAATGACTTTATGAACTACTTTACTTCTAAAATCGATACTATTAGAGATAAAATTGTAACCATTCAGCCGTCAGCTACAGTATCGCATCAGAAAGTGCACTATAGACCCCCTGAGGAACAGTTCCACTCATTCTCTACTATTGGAGAGGAAGAATTGTATAAACTTGTTAAATCATCTAAACCAACAACATGTATGTTAGACCCTATACCATCTAAGCTCCTAAAAGAGGTGCTTTCAGAAGTCATATATCCTCTTCTGACTATTATTAATTCCTCATTGTCATTAGGATATGTCCCTAAAACCTTCAAACTGGCTGTTATTAAGCCTCTCATCAAAAAACCACAACTTGACCCCAAAGAACTAGTTAATTATAGCTCAATCTCGAATCTCCCTTTTCTGTCCAAGATACTAGAAAAGGTGGTATCCTCACAATGATATTCCTTCTTAGAGAAAAATGGTATATGTGAGGATTTCCAGTCAGAATTTAGACCGTATCATAGTACTGAGACTGCTCTCCTTAGAGTTACAAATGACCTGCTCTTATCATCTGATCGTGGGTGTATCTCTCTATTAGTTCTATTGGATCTTAGTGCTGCGTTTGACACAATTGACCACAACATTCTTTTGCATAGACTTGAACACGTTGTTGGCATTAATGGAAGTGCATTAGCATGGTTTAAATCATACTTATATGACCGCCATCAGTTCGTAGCAGTGAATGAAAAGGTATCATATCGATCACAAGTGCAGTATGGAGTACCTCAAGGCTCAGTACCAGGGCCGCTACTCTTCACGCTTTATATGTTACCCTTGGGATATATCATCAGGAAACATGGTGTTAGCTTTCACTGTTATGCTGATGATACTCAGCTCTATATTTCTTCGCGGCCCGGTGAAACACACCAATTTGAAAAACGAATGGAATGCATAGTCGATAAAAAGAAACTGGATGACGAGTAATTTCTTACTGCTAAATTCTGAAAAAAACAGAGGTGTTAATTATAGGACCTAAAATCTCTGCATGTAATAACCTAGAACACTGTCTAAATTTTGATGGCTGCTCTGTCAATTCTTCATAATCAGTTAGGAACCTAGATGTGCTATTTGATCGCAATCTTTCCTTAGAAAGCCACGTTTCTAGCATTTGTAGAACTGCATTTTTACATCTAAAAAATATATCTAAATTACGGCCTATGCTCTCAATGTCAAATGCAGAAATGTTAGTCCATGCATTTATGACCTCAAGGTTAGATTATTGTAATGCTTTATTGGGTGGTGGTTCTGCACGCTTAGTAAACAAACTACAGCTAGTCCAAAATGCAGCAGCAAGAGTTCTTACTAGAACCAGGAAGTATGACCATATTAGCCTGGTCCTGTCAACACTGCACTGGCTCCCTATCAAACATCGTATAGATTTTAAAATATTGCTTATTACTTATAAAGCCCTGAATGGTTTAGCACCTCAGTTAGAGTCCTGCATGGGTTCGGGTACCCGCGGGTACCCGACGGGTGACCCGCAAATTTGGCTGAAACGGGTGAAAAATATACAGCTGTGTCGGATACGGGTACGGGTCGGGTCGGACACAGGGGAAACACGGGTCTAAACACGGGTTCAAAACAGTCACGTGCAAACGTAAAAATAGGCCTACGTTCCACTTTAAAAAAAATCACAACCAAGCGAATGGCTGCATGAGTCATTAGTTAACAGACGTAAAAGATCAGCCAGCTGTTTTTTTTTCCTCGTTGTTTTTGTTTTCTGTATATATATATATATATATATATATATATATATATATATATATATATATATATATATAGCCTATATATACAGAATCTGAATTAAAATGTGTTTGATTTAAGCCTATTTCAAAATTTGTGTCGTAAAATTATATCGCGCATACAGCTCAACTAACGCGATCGTTATAAAGGTGTTTAAAGAACAATACACTTCCACTTGCATGTATTTGACAATCGGAATATCAGATATTTCATTCCATAGCTAACACATTTGTGAATATGGGCCTAATCTAGGCTATCCAGGGTTGTTTTTTTTTATTGCATCTGAAAATGACTGTGTAGCTCATTCACATGCGCGCTCTGGCGCAGATCCGCCTCTCGCGATGCTCAGCTGTGAACGATTTAAAAATGGGTGCGTTCGACTTGAAGCACAACCTCAGATGGTGGTATGATTCGCTCTTTTGTTGTTCTGTTTTCTTTCAGGATCAAAAATACAACAAATGAAAGCGTTTATCTGTATTTCCGACTGATGAGAACTATGCATATACATTCATAAATCAGTCAATTTTGTATTTTGTTATGAGATGTTTTATTCTAATGTGATCAGTGACTCAAGCACTGATGGACCAAAGAGCACGTATTTCGACATTTGCAGTAAAAACGTGAAATATAAATTCTCAGAAAATGCATTTAATACCAATATATTGAAACGTCTGTTTATATACTCCATTAATAAAGGAGTCCAGACATTGGAAAAATATCAGTGCTGCTGTCGGAATAACGGGTCGGATGCGGTTTTAAGCACTGCGGGTACGGGCGGGTGCGGATTTACAAAATCGGACCCGTGCAGCTCTCTGACCTCAGTATTTGAATGAGCTCCTTTTACATCATAATTCTCTATGTCCGCTACGTTCTCAAAACTCAGGCAATTTGATAATACCTAGAATATCAAAATCAACTGCGGGCGGCAGATCCTTTTCTTATTTGGCTCGTAAACTCTGGAATAACCTACCTAACATTGTTCGGCAGGCAGACACACTCTTGCAGTTTAAATCTAGATTAAAAGCCCATCTCTTTAACCTGGCTTACACATTACATACTAATATCTTTTTAATATCCAAATCCGTTAAATGATTTTTAGGCTGCATTAATTAGGTAAACCGGAACCAGGAACACTTCCCATAACACCCAATGTACTTGCTACATCATTAGAAGAATGGCATCTACGCTAATATTAGTCTGTTTCTCTCTTATTCCGAGGTCATCGTAGCCACCAGATCCAGTCTGTATCAAGATCAGAGGGTCACTGCAGTCACCCAAATCCAGTACGTATCCAGACCAGATGGTGGATCAGCACCTAGGAAGGACCTCTACAGTCCTGAAAGACAGCGGAGACCAGGACAATTAGAGCCCCAGATACAGATCCCCTGTAAAGACCTTGTCTCAGACGACCACCAGGACAAGACCACAGGAAACGGATGATTCTTCTGCACAATCTGACTTCGCTGCAGCCTGGAATTGAACTGCTGGTTTCGTCTGGTCAGAGGAGAACTGGCCCCATCAACTGAGCCTGGTTTCTCCCAAGGTTTTTTCTCCATTCTGTCACTGATGGAGTTTTGGTTCCTTGCCGCTGTCGCCTCTGGCTTGCTTATTGGCTTGCTTATTGGGGACACTTCATTTACAGTGATATCGTTGACTAGATTGCAAATGATTGCACATAAACTATTTAAACTGAGGTGAGATGATGACATCACTGATACAATGATGAACTGCCCTTTAACTGTCATTTTGCATTATTGACATGCTGTTTTCCTAAATAATGTCATTCAGTTGCTTTGACACAATCTTTTTTGTTTAAAGCACTATATAAATAAAGGTGACTTGACTTGACTATATGAAGTTTGCACAAGACTAAATATTGATCTGAGATATCATTGGTTGGATGAATAATTTCAACACCATCCACATCAATTCCATGTGAGAGTATAAAATCTATTATTTCGAGAATGAGTAGTTTCTGAGTCGTGTTGTCTAACCCCAATAGAGTTCAGAATGCCTATGAATGCTGATCCTATTGCATCTTTTTCATTATCATCATGGATATTAAAATTACCAACAATTAAAAATGTATCTGCAGGCAGCACTATTTCGGATATAAAATCAGCATATTCTTTAATAAAGTCTGAATGGTGCCCTGGTGGCCTGTATACAGTAGCCAGTATAAACATCACAGGGGATTTATCATTAATATGCTTCTCTAGATAATGTTATATGAAGCACCATTACTTCAAACGAGTTATACTTGAAGCCTGTCCTCTGAGAAATATAGAATATATTGTTATAAACTGAAGCAACACCTCCCCCTTTACCTTTTGGATGTTGCTCATAATTATAACATTAATCTTGGGGGGGGGGGGCTCATTTTAAATTATTTAATCATCAAGTTTTAGCCAGGTTTCTGTCAAACAGAGCACATCTAGGTTATGAACAGTGATTATATCATTTACAAAAAGTGCTTTTGTAGAAAGGGACATGATACTCAATAAGTCAAGCTTTATCATTTGTTTATTCGTATGACATATGTTTTTTTTAATTATTATTATTTGTTGAACATCAATTAAATTGTTACTCTTAAATTGGTTTGGGCTTTGTTTTTGTATTTTCTAGTTCGGGGAACAGACACAGTCTCTATAGTGTGATATCTAGGTGAAAGAGTCCCTATGTGCTGAGAATTAACTGAATTCTGTGGCATGAGATGGCTAGCAGACGGTCAGTTTAGATATTCTGTCTACTTCCATCTCTTTTTAACAGGTCACTTCTGTCCCAAAAACTCATTCGATTGTCTATTAAACCTATTTTATTCTGCAGGAACCACTTAGACAATCAGCCAATGAGTAAAGTCTGCTGTGTATCTCATCACCATGGTGAGCAGGGAGGGGACCAGATCATATTAAAGTGTCTGACATCATGCTTGCAAGTTCACACACCACTTTTATGTTGTTTTTAGTGATCTCCGACTGGAACAGTCAAATATAATTAGCGCCAGCGTGAATAACAATCTTACTGTATTTACATTTAGCATTAGCCAGCACTTTTTTTTTTTTGCCAAGATGTCAGGTGCTCTGGTTCACAGTAAACATTTGACTATGGTTGCTGGTGTCTCTATTTTCATGTTCTGTACAGTATATTTTATTTATTATTTGGCTCACTTCAGGTTGGATTATGAGCAGCTGAATGAAAGGTTTTTAACCATTGAAAATCTCAAGGTTTGCTCTTCTGGACAGATAGACTTGAGTACACTCAGAAAAAGAACTGATTATTTATCATTGTGTTTTACAGCACCATTGTTGTATGCAATATTCATAAATTTCCTGCAGTAAATAATTGTTCTGAAGTGCATGTCTCAAATGAAAACGAAAGTGAAGATTGTAGCTTGATTCTCTGTTTATTTTTGAATGTGGTGAAGTGGTACTTTTCCATCAGGTTTACACATATCAGAATAGATTAGCATCAACACAGACCTCGATGAGCCTTTCATCTGAGCCACAATCGACCTCTGCCTCAGTGCAAGTCCATCATGGCCTGAGGCCTGCCCTTCTCTCTTTGTTTGTGCATGTGTGCGTGCGTGTTTCTATAAGCTCCTCTGGCCATAAGCTTCAGAAATACAACATGTTCTTTCTTGTCTACTTCTTGGAGAAATACTATTGAAATCATTATATTTAGTCAATATCCAGTGATTTACCACATGAACATTATCTGTACAATTCTAACATGACTAGAGAGTCTGGAATTTCGGTCAAATTAATTATTTAACACAGGGAAAAGGGTATTTACATAAATATAAATTGTACAATGGTATTTACATAAATATACATGCATATAATGGGATGAAAAACCAGTGTAGATGTTGTGGAGAAAATGAATAAAACCTAATGGTCACTAGAGCAATAAATCTCTCCTTCACCATGTTTAAAGGTTATGGCCCACCCATGCTGGAAACTTATCATGAAATGAAATGATAACTTTCCACATGTTAATATGACTTGAAAGGCCATTCATGCCTAGTTTGCAACTACATTATAATTACATGTTTGTGTACATGTTCGGATTGCAAAAGCTGATTCCAAATAATCAGTTCTTATTCTGCTGGATCTATCTGCTGCTTTTGACACCATCAATGATCAGATTCTCCTGTCCATATTCTCATCACTGGGCATCACAGGGATTCATCTTTGCTGGTTTAAATCCTATCTCACTGGAAGGTCTATCAGGGTGGCCTGGGGAGGGTAGGTACCAAAGCACATCAACTGGTAACTGGGGTTCCTCAGGGATCAGTTCGTAGACCTAACCTCTTCTCCATTAACACTACATCACTGAGTCCCATCATACAGGCACATGGCTTCTCCTACCATTGCTATGCATTACACACAGCTCTATCTCTCATTTCAACCAGATGATCAAATTCACCTAACTGTAATTTCCCACATGGAAAGAACCTATTCGTGGATATATGCGCATATATGAAACCTATATGCAGTGTGTATGCACATATATGCTGCATATATGCACATATATGATAATATATATACTCCATATATGTGCATATATGCGTATATAAACTGCATATATGCTGCATATATGCTGTATATATGCTGTATATATACTGCATATATGCTGCATATATGCGTATATATGCCACATATAGGCAAAATTGAGGTGCATATATGTGCATATACAGGAAATATAGGTCTCCTGTATTGCTTCTTCATAGCCACATATAAGCCCTATAGATACAACATATGTCTTCTATTTAGCTAATGGCAGGATCTGGTCATTTTGTAGCTCATATCTCATTTTTGACTGTCTGTCACGGTTGGTAAACCGTGATCTTTGGGTGTTTGCACTTTGTGGTGAAGTCTGTGTGTTTCGCGTCTGCACTGATTAGTTTGTGGGCATCTCCGCTAATTGTCATCAGCAACAGCTGTCACTCATTACTCATCCCCTATATATTGGCTTGTCTCACGTCTTGTGTTTGTGAGATCGTTGTGTCATGTCGTTTACCCTGTTTGTCGGCTTCAGTGTTGTCTGCGTTGGATGTCTGTGTTTCCCCAGAACCTCATCCACTCTATGCACTTCCACTCAGCCACAAACACTTACCTTCGGCTCTTTTCCCCGCAGGTCCTGTGCCATCCTCTCCTGCTGCCTTCTCACCGCCATCATCCGGATTCCTCACCTCCTCACCACCACCTTGGATTATCGTCTTCTCAGTCTCATTGTTCCCTCGTGTTTGTTTGTTTATTCATTTTCATTAAAAACTGTTAACTCACATTTGTTTCCAGCCTTTCCTTCACCCCACCGTCACAGAGCGATCTCACCCGACATGGAAGCAGCGAGCACCAACACCCTCACGGACTTCATACACCACAGCGTCAAACGAATGGATCAGCAGCAGGAAAGCATCTCGAACACCGGACGCGCTGTCCAAGCGCTGGTGGCACAGGTGTCTGAGCTCACCCAGCAGACCCATCAGCTCATATATCCCACTGCGCCCATCGCAACGCCTGCGCCGTCCGTCCCCCGGGAGACCCCCCATGACCACTTCCGGCCAGAGCCGCCACCTCCGGCGCCTGAAAACTATTCTGGTGAGCCAGCATTTTGCAGAACTTTCTTAACCAAGTGTTCAGTGCATTTCGCTCTACAGCCCCGCACCTTCGCCACCGAGGAATCAAAGGTGGCATTCACCCTAACGTTATTGTCGGGCAAGGCTGCCCTATGGGGGACGGCGGTGTGGGAGAATCAACATCCGTGTTGTGCCTCATTCCACGCCCTCTCAGAGGAAATGAGAGGGGTATTCGACCGTCCCTGATCTAAGTTATTGTGTGGATTTTTGTAGCAATAAAAAATTGCTTTCTTCTGCCGTAATTGATGTTACTGACCTGGGCTATTCGTGCCACAGCACGTTTTCAACTAATTGATGATGAAATTATTACCCACCTTAGTGGGTTGCTAAACTGAACATTTACTAGCATTTGATTCTTGGCAGGTGTTAATTTTCTATTTTTGTTTTGTGACACAAGTACACGTCTTCTATGCAGAATTATAGGTGAAAGTTCAAAGTCTACTCAATCCAAAGTTTATTATTTAAGAGATTCTTCTTTAAGATGATGAACAGTTGTGACTAAGTGCATTTCATATACTTATTTACAGTAACTATACCCTGCTGAATTCCTCTAATAGGTGCTTGTCATTTTTTTTCCAATTGTTTTTGTAATTGATTGAGGCATTTACACTTTTTTAAATGTCATGTATCACATGGTAGGAAGTACAAACAAAAATGCTTCATCATGTGGGTGGCTTTCTCTTTTCTTCAAATGTTATTAGACATCTTCAGTGACTTCCTAAATGGCATTTAAGAGACACAGCCTGTAGGTCCACGGGCACATGCATTAAAGGTACTTAACCTTATCTAGCCGTAATGAATGTGCTGCACAGCGGCTGCAGATAATGACAAAGCACCCTCACACACACATACACACATACCACAAGCTCACACACAGTTCATTTTTACTTGAGGGCCATATTGTAGTTATTAATGTATGACACTGGAGAAGGTCTTTGCAGGCATTTGCTTGGCTAACCCTCTCTGCTGTGTTTTGTCCACCCGAGACACCTTGAGGGATCCTGTGGAAAGCAAAAGAGCATATAACCTCTCCTCCATTTACAAGTCTCATTTGACAGTCCTTATTTCCACAAGCTCCCTGTTCAGAAATAAATGTCCCAATAAGAAATGCTCCCATAGGGAAATGTCCATCGAATACTGGTCATTTATCTGCTGTAGGGTGCTGAGATCGGCCTAGCCCCTCACTTTGTTGTATGTCCTTCAGGTACACACAAATGAAGACAGTGTTTCAGCCGCCGTTTCATTCTGTGAAGAAGACATAAAACCTGACAACTTTACAAGACTGTATCTGCATTGTAAAAAGCTCTATTGTCAATCTTTCCAAATATAAACATCTTGCATATGGCATGTCACATACCGGCAGGCCAGTAAAACAGTCCAATTCTTGACTGAATAAAAGTGATACAGGAATAAAATATTCAATGGGAAATATTGTTGCTTTCCTCAGCTAAATTAATGTTTTTTTTTTTTTTTTTACTGGTTTTTCACGTCTGCAATCTAAGCAGTTAGTTTTGCAACATGGGAACATCCCAGTTAGGTAGAATAAATCACATTATTCGGGGATATACAGTTTAGGCGGACAGCATCCCTCCAGTGGATTTCTTCATATTCAGAGCAAGCAAATATTGGCAGACTGAGCAGAGGCAACATTTTTGGAAATATAGATTATAGAATTATAACCTGAAAAACAAGATAATTATGAGATTTAGTCATAATGTAGTCAAAATTTCCTTTTTTTATGTCCAGGTTTCAATGAAATTTATCTATGCAGCTGTTACCTACAGTTATTAAAAAAAAGAAGTAGAAGAAGAAGAAAAATAAATTAAATGTTAAATTTTTATTTAAAAAGATGAGAAAATAGGGAGACTGGTTAATGTTTAATATTCTATTGTGCTGGTACTGTAAAATACTTTCTGTTCCGTTGGTGTTTATGGGTGGGCTGTGGTGAAGTGTGGACTGTGTGTTTGGGTTAAGAAGCTGCGAACAAGAATTCAAGCTGCTTTTCTGACAGAAATAATAGACATACAACTTCCATTAAGCAAATCTACACAATCACAATCTCTGCACAATCTGACTTTGCTGCAGCCTGGAATTAAACTGCTGGTTTGACTGGCCAGAGGAGAACTGCCTGGTTTCTCCCAAGGTTTTTTCTCCATCAGAATCAGAATCAGAATGAGCTTTATTGCCAGGTATGTTCACACATACGAGGAATTTGTTTTCGTGACAGAGCTCCGCAGTGTCACATAACAGCGACAGAACAAAAAACACAATAAGGAATAAAAATACAAAAAAATACAAATAGGTGGGTAAGGATTGACAATATACAAATTGACAATGTATGGCAGGTATATTAAAATGAGCATTTATGTATGTACATGTATATTATGTGGAAAAGTTTTAACTGTACGCTAAGTATGTGTGTTGGATAAATAAGTGTATGTGTATATAAATATAAATATAAGTAGTGTAGTGTGTTCCATGTATGTACATGTATATTATGTGCAAAAGATTTAAGTGTACGCTAAGTATGTGTGTTGGATAAAAAGTGTAGTGTATATAAATATAAATAGTGTAGTGTGTCCCACAGTTATTATCAGCTGTTCATAAGATGGATTGCCTGAGGGAAGAAACTGTTCCTGTGTCTGGTCGTTCTGGTGCTCAGTGCTCTGTAGCGTCGACCAGATGGCAACAGTTCAAAGAGGGAGTGTGCTGGATGTGAGGGGTCCAGAGTGATTTTAACAGCCCTTTTGCTCACTCTGGATAAGTACAGTTCTTGAATAGATTGGAGGGTTGTACCGATAATTCGCTCAGCAGTCCGGACTACCCTCTGTAGTCTTCTGAGGTCAGATTTAGAAGCTGAGCTGAACCAGACAGTTACTGAAGTGCAGAGGATGGATTCGATGATGGTGGAGTAGAACTGTTTCAGCAGATCCTGTGGCAGGTTAAACTTCCTCAGCTGGCGAAGGAAGTACAACCTCTGCTGGGCCTTTTTCACAATGGAGTCAATGTGAATGTCCCACTTCAGGTCCTGAGAGATAGTGGTGCCCAGGAACCTGAATGACTCCACTGCAGTCACAGTGCTGTTCATGATGGTGAGTGGGGGGAGTGCAGGGGGGTTTCTCCTGAAGTCCACAGTCATCTCCACTGTTTTGAGCGTGTTAAGCTCCAGGTTGTTGAGAGTGCACCAGACAGCCAGCTCTTTAACCTCCTGTCTGTAAGCAGACTCGTCACCGTCCTGAATGAGGCCGATGAGTGTGGTGTCATCTGCAAACTTCAGGAGCTTGACAGAGGGGTCCTTAGATGTGCAATCGTTAGTGTACAGGGAGAAGAGCAGTGGGGAGAGAACACAGCCCTGGGGAGCTCCGGTGCTGATTGTACGGGTGCTGGATGTGTATTTTCCCAGCCTCACTAGCTGCTGCCTGTCTGTCAGGAAGCTGTTGATCCACTGACAGATGGAGGTGGGCACGGAGAGCTGAGTTAGTTTGGGCAAGAGGAGGTTTGGGATGATCGTGTTGAAGGCAGAGCTGAAGTCCACAAACAGGATCCTCACATAGGTCCCCGGTCTGTCTAGGTGTTGCAGAACATAATGCAGTCCGATGTTTACTGCATCGTCCACAGACCTGTTTGCTCTGTAGGCAAACTGAAGAGGATCTAGCAAGGGTCCAGTGATGTCTTTCAGGTGGGCCAGCACCAGTTTTTCAAATGACTTCATGACTACAGACGTTAGAGCCACAGGCCTGTAGTCATTTAGTCCTGTAATTTTGGATTTCTTTGGGATAGGGATGATGGTGGAGCGTTTGAAGCATGAAGGGACTTCGCACAGTTCCAGCGATCTGTTGAAGATCTGTGTGAAGATGGGGGCCAGCTGGTCAGCACGGGATTTCAGACAGGCTGGTGTAACGCAATCTGGGCCTGGTGCTTTTTTCCTTTTCTGCTTCCGGAAGACCTGGCGCACCGCATCCTCGCTGATCTGTATTGCAGGTGTGGGGGAGAGGGGGGATGCAGGAGGTGTGAATGGTGAGAGCGCTTGATTGGAGAGGTGTTCAGGATGGGTTGCAGGAGTTGTGAGTGGTGTGAACAGTTGTTTGGAGAGGCATTCAGGGTTGGTTGCAGGAGTTGTGAATGGTGAGAGCGGTTGATTGGAGAGGTGATCAGGATGGGTTGCAGGAGCTGTGAATGGTGTGAACGGTTGTTTGGAGAGGCATTCAGGGTTGGTTGCAGGAGTTGTGAATGGTGTGAATGGTTGTGTGGGGAGGTGTTCAGGGCAGGTGATGGGTGTTCTTTCAAACCTGCAGTAAAACTCGTTCAGATCGTCTGCCAGTCGTTGATTCTCCACAGTGCTGGGGGGTGGTGTCTTGTAATTGGTGATCTTCTTTAGGCTTTTCCACACTGATGCGGAGTCGTTCAAAGTGAACTGAGTCCTTATTTTTTCAGAATAATTCCTCTTTGCCACTTCGATCTCCTTTTCCAGTGTGTATTTAGCCTGTTTATACAAGACATTGTCCCCCTTCCTGTAAGCATCTTCTTTGGCCTGACGGAGCTGTCTGAGTTTTGCAGTGAACCACGGTTTGTCATTGTTGTAATTTAGTTGAGTCTTGGTAGGAATACACATATCCTCACAGAAACTGATATATGATGTTACGGTCTCTGTGAGTTCATCCAGATCGGTGGCAGCAGCTTCAAAAACACTCCAATCAGTGAGGTCAAAACAAGATTGTAAATCCTGCTCTGCTTCATTAGTCCATCTTTTTACAGTCCTTAATACAGGTTTAGCTGATTTTAGTTTCTGCCTGTAGGTCGGTATAAGATGAACCAGAAGGTGATCAGAACGTCCCAAAGCTGCTCATGGAACAGAGTGAAATGCATCCTTTATTGTTGTGTAACAGTGATCCAATATATTACTGTCTCTTGTGGGACAAGTAACATGCTGTCTGTATTTTGGCAGTTCACAGGAGAGATTGGCTTTATTAAAGTCCCCAAGAATGATTAAAACAGAGTCTGGGTGTTGTTGTTCTGTCTCTGTGATCTGCTCAGCGAGTTTCTGTAAAGCTGAGCTCACGTGCGCTTGAGGAGGGATGTAAACACTAACCAGAATGAGCGAGTGAAACTCCCGCGGCGAATAGAACGGCTTGCAGTTAATGAAGAGCGTTTCGAGATTTGAGCAGCACGTCTTCTTTAACACAGTTACATCTGTACACCACCGTTCATTGATGTAAAAGCATGTCCCGCCGCCGCGCGATTTCCCCGTTGATTCTGCGTCGCGATCCGCTCTAAACAGCTGAAAGTCCGGCAGATGGAGCACGCTGTCCGGTATGGTGTCATTCAGCCAAGTTTCCGTGAAACACAGAGCAGCAGAGTGAGAGAAATCTTTATTTGTCCGAGAGAGCAGAAGCAGTTCGTCCGTTTTGTTGGGTAGAGAGCGGATATTTGCCAGATGGATGCTAGGCAACGGCGTTCGAAATCCGCGTTTTCTGAGTCTCACGAGCGCGCCAGCTCTTTTTCCCCGTCTGCGCGTCCTCTTGAAGCGTGTGATCAGCGCAGCCGCTCCGCCGACAAGAATGTCCAGCAAAACATCAGAATAGTCGAAAACCGGTGAAATATCGGGAGATGTGTGTTGCCGAATATCCAGCAATTCGTCCCTTGTGAAACTGATTGCAGGAATATAACTAAAGACAGGACAAACTAACAAAAACACAAAAACAACTGCAGAGCACGTCACGGAGGCAGCCATCCTGTATCGGCGCCACTCGTCTAAGTGTAAATTCTGTAAATTCCGCCACTCGTCTAAGTGTAAATTCTGTAAATTCCATTCTGTCACAGATGGAGTTTTGGTAACTTGCCGCTGTCGCCTCTGGCTTGCTTAGTTGCTTAGTTCCTATTTAATACTGTAAAGCAGCTTTGACACAATCGGTATTGTTAAAAGCTCTTTATGAATAAAGGTGACGACTTGATGACTATATACGAACAGAAAAGAAGAAATATGTTAGATGAAATAAGGCAAAGTTCAGGAATAAATATTAAGGCTGTAATAAGATGGCCAAGTGAGGAAAATAGTAAAGCTTTCATTGATTTTATTAAAGAAAAAGGCTTATAAATTGAATAGAATAGAACTCTGTTCCCTACAAGAGAAGAATGTGATGATAATGTGCCTATTACTTTGATGCCAGTCGCCATTAAAAACCAAGAAGATAGTTTCAATCAATCAATCAATCAATACATAACTACATACATAACTTCCTCCTCGGCCTGGATACAGCGGAAAGCTCCAGGCCTCCGCACGGGGGCGGAGACACACAAGGCCTGCTACACACACACCTAAGCCGTGAAGTCTCCGTTCCCCTCCACCATCAAGACAGCCTCTACAATCCCCAACATTATCGTAGGCCTCGGCTTCACCATCCATCCCTCCCATTGGGAAATGGACCATTGCGGGATTGGGACAAGCGCTGTCAAATTCTGAAGATACGTTTTCTCGAAAAATGAGCAAAGCTCAACTTTATGATCTTTACAGCACTTTGGAAAATACTAATTCACCTACCTCCAAAAAGGTAACCAAAGCCCACAAGACTAAACATCATCATGTCTTTTTAACGTCATCTTCATCTAGATCAAGTTCCGGCTCCCCTCGAGCATCAGGACGTAGCAGGCCATCAGCAAGTCTGGGCAGCACCCGAGATTCACCCGCTCCTCCCACTGCACTGCCTCCCTCTTCTCAACCTATCTCTGCAGTGCCTTCAGCTGCCGCACCACATGCAACATTGTCCACTGGCACAACTTCCCAACCTCATATCCTTTCCACTCTACCTTCGGCTGTAGAGGCTAACATGAGGCTGCCTCTGCTAGCCACTCAAGCACAGCCTCCTTACTTTTACCCTTCCACATTCCTTTTCCACATCAATGGACAGCAGCCCCCAAGTTGGGCATCTTCAGCCAGCAACACAAGCATATACTGGCCTCCTTCCTCACTTCCATCTTTCTCTTCCTCTTCTTACAGGCTTCCATAAGCGCCAAGGCTTAATCCATGCATGAGGATGCCTCTGCAAACGGTTACAGCCCCTCCTTTATTTCCGTCTTTCTCTTTATATCCATCTCCGTACGGGCCTCCCCAAGCACCAGGGGATAATCTGTGCGTGAGGCTGCCTCTGCAAATGGTTATGGCCCCTCCTTATCTTCCTTCTAACTTCCACCCAAGCTAAACCACAGTATACTTATTCATAGCAACCCCTCTACCTACTCCACCGAATGCCGCCACTCTGGAACCACCTCCTGTGCCTAGTATCATTAAATAGCAGATTCTCTCAGAAATTCAGAGCACTGGCTCCGGAGGCAGAATCATCACCAACCCCAGTACCTCTCTATTCGCAACTCATATTCCCATAACTTATCCCCTTAAACCCCTCATTGACACATCTATCGACTCTATCCTACAAGCATCCATTCTTATCTAACAGCGTGGAAATGTTTCAAAACTTTTCACCTCTCCTATAACCTGCCATTTCCAAATGTGTCTCTCCTCACAATTACTTCATTTATTTCCTACTTCAGTTCTGTGAAGAACCTGAAAGCAGGGTCTATTAAAGGTCACTTAAGTGGCATTAAATTTTTTCATAAACTAATCCACAGCTTCCCCTTCCTCCGAAATAAATAATTCTCAAACTTCTCTTCTGATCAAAGGAATTCAGCGATCTTGCCCATCACACACGGATTCCAGACAACCTATAACTCTGGACATCCTTACAAACTGTTTCCAAAATCTCCGCACAGGTTACCATTCGATCCATAACACTCGTACTCTAGATGCCATGTTCCTATTGGCTTTTTTGGTTTTCTGAAATGCTCAGAAATTTCGATAACCTCTAAATTCAACCCCAAACTCCACCCGACAAACTCGAGAACGAGTCAGTCTTTTGTTCGTTATCTGGCTCAGCGCGGTGTTCATCTCCAGTTCTCTCTTCACAGCATTTCAGTCAGTGTACTGTTTGAGTAAATGAATTACTCCAGGATATTAGTTTGTTTGAACTCAGAGGGAGTGTCAGCCACATTAATAGAGTTAACAGCTAAGGCATTTGTGAATTAATACGTATTGGAGATGCGAACCGAGTAAAACGATTCAGTTTGATTTGGTGAACTGCTTCAAAAAGATCTGGTTACATCGAATGATTCGTTCGCAAATCGGTTATCACAAACTGCTTTGTTTTGAACTCTCTCATCACAGACACGGAAGAGAAGACAATGCTGAAAAAAGTCGTAGTTTTTTTTGCTATTTTTGGACCAAAATGTATTTTTGATGCTTCAAAAAATTCTAACTGACCCTCTGATGTCACATGGACTACTTTGATGATGTTTTTATTACCTTTCTGGACATGGACAGTATACCGTACACACAGTTTCAATGGAGGGACTGAGAGCTCTCGGACTAAATCTAAAATATCTTAAAGTGTGTTCCGAAGATAAACGGAGGTCTCACGGGTTTGGAACAACATGAGGGTTATTAATGACATAATTTAGATTTTTGGGTGAACTATCCCTTTAACTCAAAATACACATCTTAGGTGCTGGAGAGAAGTCAAGCTCAAACGGGGTACACCACACTGGAGAAAAAATATCCTTTTATCAGTCAACTCATCATAGGTAATCCATCGCACCTGCCACTTGTCTCCATCCTGCAAACAGAAAAAATAAAACAGACACACACGAGCCACCTAGAGGCGAACAGATCCCTTTTAGGGAACAGGTGCTACCCCGGGTCATAATAAAGGTAAAACTGCAATGTAGGAAACTATACTGTGAATAAGCATCATCCTTCGGATGAGATGTTAAACCGAGGTCCTGACTCTCTATGGTCATTAAAATCCCAGGATGTCTTTCAAAAAGCATCATGGTCTCCTGATTATCCTCATATCTACTGATTGGCTTCATTGATTGGTCTCCTCTCCACCAGTAAGCTGGTGTGTGGTGGGCATTCTGGTGCACTATGGCTGCCGTCGCATTATCCAGGTACCTAAAAAAATATACAGGTGCTGGCCATATAATTAGAATATCATCAAAAAGTTGATTTATTTCACTAATTCCATTAAAAAAGTGAAACTTATATATTATATTCATTCATTACACACAGACTGATATATTTCAAATGTTTATTTATTTTCATTTTGATGATTATAACTGACAACTAAGGAAAATCCTAAATTCAGTATCTCAGAAAATTAGAAAATTGTGAAACGGTTCAATATTGAAGACACCTGGTGCCCCACTCTAAACAGCTATTTGACTCAAAACACCTGCAAAGGCCTTTAAATGGTCTCTCAGTCTAGTTCTGTAGGCTACACAATCATGGGGAAGAAGATTGCTGACTTGACCGTTGTCCAAAAGACAACCATTGACACCTTGCACAAGGAGGGTGTAGCCGATCTGACTCGAATCAGAAAAATTAAAGAGTCAATTAGGACTGTGGTTGAAACACGAGCCGAATTCCTCAGTAAGGCAACAGGAAGTCATAAAACATTCTGTGCCACAAGTCCCAAGCAAGATAACCAACCAACCAACGCTTTCACAGAACAGCTTTCAACATTAACACCACTAGAACAATTATTGAAAATTTCAATTCAGAGAAGAGATTGTCAAATTTGGGGCAAGTGAGATGCAACGTCGGACATCACATGTAAACCCATGAGAGTTATACACAATATCCTTAAACACTTCCCACACCTAGCAGAACCAGACTGAAATTCCTAAGGTGGGGGGGGGGGGGGGGGGCTTTGAACCTCTGGTCTCCACAGAAATCTTTGTCAAAAGATAATGACACAGAAACTGTCTTTTCTACATATATATGGACCAAGATGAACTCAAAAAGACTTATAAATGAATATCAGTCCATCGCTTCACTCCATATTCATTTATGTGTAACCCACACTTTTGACTATCATGTTTATAATCCCTTATTGTGTATATCTTTTAATAACTATTGGATAGCTTAAGGATACATATTCATGTTTCATATGTATGTGTTTGAATCTGCTTGCTTGAAACAGTCATGACCATCAGTTATTTGGTTATGTTATAGTCAGTTGTATATGATTTATGATACTCCCGAGCCAAGACAATATCTGATTGGTCAAGACAACATTTAAGGTGTGGCCAACAGGCCAGTTTAAATACTCAGGACACCATAAAATTAAGCTTTTAGCTTCTAGCTTTGCTCTGCTATTAGTCATGTATGCTTTTAGTTTTAGCTTTGCTTTTGCTATCAGTCATGCCAGCTTTTAGCTTTTAGCTTTGCTTCTTAGCTTTAGCTTTTAGTCATGCTAATAGTCATCACTGTTCTTTGAGCGCGGTTCCAGCGTGTTTCGGCCTGCACGCCTGCTGCTACTTAGCCACAATGAGAAGGAACACCACCTAGTCTCATCAAACTTTACTTCTTTTCTTTTCCGTTTGAGAGTTTCGTGTTCTGTGTTAAGTTTTTATAACGCCGTGTGTGACCTCGAGTGCCCGTTCAACTTCAACCAGCCACACAACTACGCGTCTTCAGCCCAAGCCCAACCACGGGCTTCCCAAGACGTCACTTCAGTGACTACTGAACTTCCAGCCAATCAGCGACATTGGGAAAAACCCCTTTCAACGTCAACAACGGGAACACAGGCAATGTACCTTCAGACATTTCAAATATAATTTTTACCTCATTGAGGAACTCAATGCAAGGGTTAATTAAGTGATTGATGGTTGTTCATGTCTATGCAATTTCACGTATTGCTGTAAACTTGGGATTCCACATTTCTATGCTCTTAAACTCATCTTTCCCTAACTTTCGATCTTCCTGCAACTTGTGTTAATGTGTGAGTGCGTGACATAAAACACATTGTAATTTGGGTGCAAAACATGTTTTAATCACCTCTACACTTATATTAGTATACTATTGTGAATCATTAAACAGAATATTCCATCATACATTAGCAGGAGGGGGAATTTTTTTTTTCTTCAAGAAAATACTTTTAAATACAATAAAAACAATGCAATATAAACAGATTGAATTGTTCCCTTATAGTAATCAAATTGACCCCTGTACACTTGTTGACCCCTTACTCAACCTTAAACCTACCCACACACCAAACCTGAGCTTAACCTTACCCGTATCACACCTCAACAGCAGAAAAGGTGGTGTGCATTAACAAAAGCTTTTAATCATTTTATAACATCTGTTAAAATCATGTGTAGATTTTAAGATGTGCAGTAAACAGTTGAGTTTTACTGTTTTCAAATCCATTCAGCCGATCTCCAGGTCTGGCAGTAGCACTTTTAGCTTTGCATAGATCATTGCATCTGATTAGACCATTAGCATCTCACTCAAAAATTACCAAAGAGTTTCTGTATTTTTCCTATTTAAAACTTATCTCTTGTATAGTTACATTGTGTACTGAGACTGACGGAAAATGAAAAATTGCGATTTTCTAGGCCGATATGGCTAGGAACGATACTCTCATTCTGATTTTATTATCAAGGAACTTTGCTGTCGTACCATGGGTGTAGCAGGCACAGTGATATTATGCAGCGCCTGAAAATAGTTCCATTTTTAGGGGCTGTGTAATATCACTGCACCTGCTGCACCCATGGTACTCAAATTGTTGCCACAAAGCTGGAAGCACAAAATTCTCAAAAATTCCATTGCATGGTATAGCATTAAGATTTCTAGAGTAGAAAGAAATGAAATTTGATGGGAAAAATATTTTGGTTCTGTTCTTGTTTGCTTGTGTTCTACATATTTCATATGATATTAAAAATACAATCTGACAAATAATGCTGTCCATCAGAACACAGCCAGACTGCTTTGGAGTTATATTGAAAATACATGTTCTTAGTATCAATAGTTTCAGGCAAAGCACATGTATCATGGCAAATATGTTTAAACCCATGTGTTAATATGACGATATTTCCACTAATTGCACCAAGGCATCTTCTACAGGTCCTTCTCAAAAAATTAGCATATTGTGATAAAGTTCATTATTTTCCATAATGTAATGATAAAAATTAAACTTTCATATATTTTAGATTCATTGCACACCAACTGAAATATTTCAGGTCTTTTATTGTTTTAATACTGATGATTTTGGCATACAGCTCATGAAAACCCAAAATGCCTGTCTCAAAAAATTAGCATATTTCATCCGACCAATAAAATAAAAGTGTTTTTAATACAAAAAAAGTCAACCTTCAAATAATTATGTTCAGTTATGCACTCAATACTTGGTCGGGAATCCTTTTGCAGAAATAACTGCTTCAATGCGGCGTGGCATGGAGGCAATCAGCCTGTGGCACTGCTGAGGTGTTATGGAGGCCCAGGATGCTTCAATAGCGGCCTTAAGCTCATCCAGAGTGTTGGGTCTTGCGTCTCTCAACTTTCTCTTCACAATATCCCACAGATTCTCTATGGGGTTCAGGTCAGGAGAGTTGGCAGGCCAATTGAGCACAGTAATACCATGGTCAGTAAACCATTTACCAGTGGTTTTGGCACTGTGAGCAGGTGCCAGGTCGTGCTGAACAACGAAATCTTCATCTCCATAAAGTTTTTCAGCAGATGGAAGCATGAAGTGCTCCAAAATCTCCTGATAGCTAGCTGCATTGACCCTGCCCTTGATAAAACACAGTGGACCAACACCAGCAACTGACATGGCACCCCAGACCATCACTGACTGTGGGTACTTGACACTGTACTTCAGGCATTTTGGCATTTCCTTCTCCCCAGTCTTCCTCCAGACTCTGGCACCTTGATTTCCGAATGACACGCAAAATTTGTCCAAAAGTCCAGTGCTGCTTCTCTGTAGCCCAGGTCAGGCGCTTCTGCCGCTGTTTCTGGTTCAAAAGTGGCTTGACCTGGGGAATGCGGCACCTGTAGCCCATTTCCTGCACACGCCTGTGCACGGTGGCTCTGGATGTTTCTACTCCAGACTCAGTCCACTGCTTCCGCAGTTCCCCCAAGGTCTGGAATCGGTCCTTCTCCACAATCTTCCTCAGGGTCCGGTCACCTCTTCTCGTTGTGCAGCGTTTTTTGCCACACTTTTTCCTTCCCACAGACTTCCCACTGAGGTGCTTTGATACAGCACTCTGGGAACAGCCTGTTCGTTCAGAAATTTCTTTCTGTGTCTTACCCTCTTGCTTGAGGGTGTCAATGATGGCCTTCTGGTCAGCAGTCTTACCCATGATTGCGGTTTTGAGTAATGAACCAGGCTGGGAGTTTTTAAAAGCTTAATTAGTTGATTCAGATGATTAGGTTAATAGCTCGTTTAGAGAACCTTTTCATGATATGCTAATTTTTTGAGATAGGAATTTTGGGTTTTCATGAGCTGTATGCCAAAATCATCAGTATTAAAACAATAAAAGACCTGAAATATTTCAGTTGGTGTGCAATGAATCTAAAATATATGAAAGTTAAATTTTTACCATTACATTATGGAAAATAATGAACTTTATCACAATATGCTAATCTTTTGAGAAGGAGCTGTATATTAATTTCTATTCAAACAGGACTGCTTTCTGAGGAGCTGAATGTATTAACGTCAATGGCAATGTTTTTACAAAGGAGTTGGTTTTTACACTCTCGTTCCATATACATTTTTTTGGATAAAAGTAACACAACCCAAGGTTTTTTTTTTTTTTTTTTTTTTGCTGATTAGAGCTAGACACCACAACACTTCTGTTCTGATTTCACAGGGACATTCGGTTCTCTGAGTGTAAACGCAGATGAATAATGACAGAGTATTCTGATGTTCTCTAAGGAATTCCCTGACATGAAGAGCAGCGCAGGGATGAGGAGCATTCGGCTGATCTTCAGGGAGTCAGTGACGGCAGCGGTCTGATTTATTGTGTTAAAAGCTGAGGCGGCAGACCAGAACGCTGCATGTTTCGATGACTCTAGAGGTTGTTACTATTACGCTGTAAATGCACAGACACTATTTAACTGAACAGAGATGACATAACTGAATCCAATGATGAACTGCCTTTAACTATCATTTTGCATTAATGACACTGTTTTCCTAATGAATGTTATTCAGTTGCTTTGACGCAATGTTTGACGCAACCTGCATACATAAGGATTTGCATCCAGCCGGGCAGATAGGAATTTAGAAGTCTTCTGGGAAAACTCTCTAATGGCTTGAGGAGTTATATGTGTCACACACCTGGGGTCTCATTTATAAAACTATGCGTAGGATCTTTACTAAAAGTTTACGTGCGCCCAAAAGCCAAAAATGGCGTACGCCAAAAAATATTCCGATTTATAAAACCGTGCGTACGCACACCTGTAAGCAATGTTCCCTTTATAAATCACAGATCACCCGCAGATGTGCGTACGTGAACCAGCCTCATATCCCGCCCTGTACACGCCCATTTTTAACCATAAATAGTCAATGCAAATCACCTCATGATTGCTGATCAGCATGTAAATGAGAGTGGAATCCCATATATACCTGGAAAACTGGCATGCGACCCGCCAATTAATTAATCCAAGAAAGTGAAAACGTGCATTTCTGTTAGCCTAATTTTAATAATGGCGACAGGTGAGAAAAGAGGAAAAAAACGTAATTTCTCAGATACTGAGATTGAAACACTTGTAGGGGAGGTGGAGGCTCGGAAAACTGTGTTATTTGGTGGCCACAGCAGTGGGGTCACTAATAAAAAGAAGCAGTGCGAGTGGCAAAGTATTGCTTCTGCCGTCAATTGTGTCAGTGGGACAGAACGGACAGTTGCAGAATTAAAGAAAAAATGGTCCGACCTGAAGGTATACAAATTTTTTTTTTACCAACATATTACATTTGTGTTTTATTAGGCTATATACCTATATAAATAGCAATATTGATTTTCAAAAAGTTTTATTTACATGTGCTTACAGTATGCAAAATATGTGAAATAAAGATTCTCATTCATTCAAGGTGGAGGCAAAGAGAAAACTGTCCTCCCACCGCCAGAGCGTGGCTGCAACTGGTGGGGGCCCATGTACAGCTGATCTCACATCAGTGGACAGCAAAATCGCGGCTATAATTGGGGAGGTCAGCGTGTGTGGTATTGTGTCGGAAAAGGAGGGAGACACTGACGTGACTGAAACCACAGAGGAGCAAGGTTAAACCGATTTTTAATCATTAACGCTGTACATTTGAGTGTGTGGGGTGATAAATGGATAAATGTTGCCAATTGTTTGTCCTCCAGTCCTTCTGGAGTCTGAAGCTGTAAATGAACAGGAGGTTCAGGGTGAGGGGTTCTCAGATGCAGATGCACAGCGTCCGGCTCAAAGCAGTGCCCCTTCTGCGTCTGGCACGTCCAAAAGTGGTCGGGTACTCACTGACGCAGTCCTGCAGTTACAGCGAGAGACAATAAACGCTGTCAACAGGGTTGCAGATGAGCTACGGCAGATGAGAGAAGTGATGCAAGAAATTGCACAATCATTAAAAGATGCAGTTAAAACATGAACCTTGAGTTTTGTCTTTCTTTACAAACGCCGCATGACATCCTCACGGATTCTTGCACCTCGTTGATATCCCTCTTGTCGGCCAGGGGGCTGTGGCTCGGGGTCGTAATGCTGGGGTAGAGGGAGATCAGGAGGGAGAGGAATACCGTTTCTCAGTGCTATATTGTGCAAAACACCACACGCCCTGACAATCTTGCACACTTTTGCTGGATGGTATAAAAGTCTGCCACCCGAGGCATCCAGAGCACGCCATCTGCATTTCAGGATGCCGATGGCACGCTCCACAACTGCGCGGGCACGAGAGTGGACCTCGTTATAATGAGTTTCCTCTGCGCTCTGCGGGTTTAAAAATGGGGTGAGGAGCCAGCGTCTCAGGGGGTAGCCACTGTCGCCTGCAGGTTATAATTATATTAAAAACAAAATTGTTACAGTTTCTACTTTTTAATATTGTTAAACTCACCAAGAAGCCAGCCATCACGTACTGCGCCTGCATTTAGTCTGTTCCCTACACTGCTATGTGTCAAGATAAAGGAATCATGTGTTGAACCAGGCCAGCGTGCCACAATGTTTGTGAGGGTCATGTTGGAGTCACATATGATTTGCACATTAATAGAATGCACATGCTTTCTATTAACATAAGCAAATTCATTTTCAGATGGTGCCCTTATAGCAACATGAGTGCAGTCAATTGCGCCGATTACATTTGGGAAACCAGACATTGCTGCAAATTGCGTTTTAATTTCGGCCTGTTCTCGCACAGTGTAGGGGAACCTGATGTATCGACTAACCATATTAAGTATACCATTTAAAACGACAGATATTATGGCACTCAGGGACGGCTGTGATATACCAGACCTATAGGGTGAGATGATAGATTCCAATAGAATTATTTCATATACAAAAAGGTCTTAGAGACAAATTTGAGGATTACTTATAGTTTTTTTATATTATTAATTTACCTGTCTGCCAATTCCCGCTGGAAACAGCCGGTTGCCAAGAACCCCAGAGTGGTGAGGACTTGTATTTGGACTGGGATGGCATGGTTCCGGCGTGTTGCCCTCTCTAATACTGGACCCAATTCAGCACATAGATCCAAGAGCACAGCTCTAGGGAATCTAAATCGGCTTATTAGCCAGTCATCATCATGGGCCAGGAAATCATCATGGTCCCTGAAAACTCGTTCTCTCCTTATTCTGCCATTAGCGTAATCCTCCAACAGTGCCAGGAGTGCCATCATGAAGCATTACATACCCGGGTCACCGGAGAATTTATATGTTTCTAGCAAATAGACTGATCGTTAACACCTTGACAAAATCACTTAATTAATTTGTGGGCGAAAATTTAAGACGAAAATGTTATAGTGAACACATGCTTCTTGACGGTTTTGTAATGAACACCGTAATAGTTAGGACCGATGATGAGTAGCGATTGTGCTTCATGACTGTATTTGCAGACTTTGACATTTTATGATATAGGCATTATGTACATTAAGGAAAATATTTCCTTTTTACACTGTGTTCTGCAGTTCTCTAATAAAAGGGTATTTCATGCTATTCTGTAGGCTATCACATGTATCGCGCCATGTCCTCCTGTGCTCCCGTTGTGGACAATGTGACTGTAAGGCAGCGCTGATTATTATTTTATTTTACTTTTAATACATTTTGAATTACGTTTGGATTTTACTAGATGTATATAGCCTAAAACAATCGGCACAAATAACACTGTTGGATTTAATCTTCATGATAATGTGGATATAACGTATGAAATGGAGTGAAAATTAAATGTCATTCATTCTTATAATCGTTCTTCTCACATTTATTTTCTACAATCTAACTTCAGTTCACGACCTCACCATCGGTGTCGCCAATTCCCTTTGTCTCCAGAATGTGCGTACGCACGGCTCAAAGTTTGCTTAAAGGTGCGCACATTCTCCCGTCAAGTTTGTTTTTTATAGATCACAACCTTTGCGTGGGAACTGGCGTACGTACGTTTCCAGCCCCGTTTTGTGCGTACGCACGCTTTATAAATGAGGACCCTGGACTCATTTTGTGTGTTTTTGCCCCTGTGACCCAGTTTCTGTCTTCCGTGTTTCGGTTTGATTAGTTCCCAGGTGTGTCTATTCTATTTTCCCATGTGTTCCATGTCCCGGTTAATTTAGTCATGCCATCCACCTGTGTTTTCCCAATTATCGTTTGTACTTAAGCCTTGTCCTTTCAGTTCTGTTTTGTCGGGTCGACTCGTCTACTTGTTACGTGTCAACTTGTCTACTTGTCCACTTGTTACCTGTTACTTGCCACTTGCCATTTGCCACCTGTTATTTTGCTACTTACCTTGCCTATGTTTGAGTTAATAAATCCTTGTTTCGTTTATCCCTCGGCTCCGTGTTCCTTCCAGCACCGTAAGCCGTGACAGAAGACCCGACCTAAAAAGTTAGAAACTGCGTGTTTTCCCTCCGTTTTGTTTTCCGTTTTTTCACAGTCTTTTTCTTTCCGCAGTGTGTCATGGATCCCCTCTATCGCCCCGAATACCTCCTCCTCCTGCTGGAGCAGGAGGGACTGTCTCTCAAGGACCATACCAGACGGTTTCTCTGGATAGCTAATGCCACCAGCTACCCGGACCACGCGCTCTGCACCTTTTATCACGCCAGCCTGAACTCCAGGTGCAGAGCGTTGTCGCCCGAAGATGGTCCTCGGGAGGATTTCGCCGCATTTATAGAGTGGAATCTGGTGAGAAATGGGTCACCTCTCACGGTCGGCCCAATGGAGGATCTCGCCAGGTCCACTCTGGACCCAGAGCCCAGCCTACAATCTCCCCACGGTACGAGGCATAAGCCCGAGCCCACCGATGATGGAGAGCCAGAGAGCAACCCGTCAGACCAGGTGCGAGAGCCGGCGACACTGCCCACCACGAGGGAGCAAAATGTGGAGCGCCAAATGGGTCAAAATGAGGGAGTTTCCAATTCACCTATGCCAGATCCTCCTGTAAGCCCAGGACGGGCTCCTGATCCTCTGTTAAGCCCAGGAAGGGCTCCTGATTCCCCGTTAAGCCCAGGACGGGCTCCTGTTCCCCCGTTAAGCCCAGGACGGGCTCCTGATCCCCCGTTAAGCCCAGGACGGGCTCCTGATCCCCCGTTAAGCCCAGGACGGGCTCCTGATCCCCCGTTAAGCCCAGGACGGGCTCCTGATCCTCCGTTAAGCCCAGGACGGGCTCCTGATCTTCCGTTAAGCCCAGGACGGGCTCCTGATCCTCCTGTAAGCCCAGGACGGGCTCCTGATCCTCTGTTAAGCCCAGGACGGGCTCCTGTTCCCCCGTTAAGCCCAGGACGGGCTCCTGTTCCCCCGTTAAGCCCAGGACGGGCTCCTGATCCTCCTGTAAGCCCAGGACGGGCTCCTGATCCTCTGTTAAGCCCAGGAAGGGCTCCTGATCTTCCGTTAAGCCCAGGACGGGCTCCTGATCCTCCTGTAAGCCCAGGACGGGCTCCTGATCCTCTGTTAAGCCCAGGACGGGCTCCTGTTCCCCCGTTAAGCCCAGGACGGGCTCCTGTTCCCCCGTTAAGCCCAGGACGGGCTCCTGTTCCCCCGTTAAGCCCAGGACGGGCTCCTGTTCCCCCGTTAAGCCCAGGACGGGCTCCTGATCCTCTGTTAAGCCCAGGACGGGCTCCTGTTCCCCCGTTAAGCCCAGGATGGGCTCCTGATCCTCTGTTAAGCCCAGGACGGGCTCCTGATCTTCCGTTAAGCCCAGGACGGGCTCCTGATCCTCCTTTAAGCCCAGGACGGGCTCCTGATCCCCCGTTAAGCTGAGGACGGGCTCCTGAACCCACGTTAAGCCCAGGACGGGCTCCTGAACCCCCGTTAAGCCCAGGACGGGCTCCTGATCCTCCGTTAAGCCCAGGACGGGCTCCTGATCCTCCGTTAAGCCCAGGACGGGCTCCTGATCCTCCGTTAAGCCCAGGAAGGGCTCCAGCCCCAGAGCTTACTCCAATGCCTGCTCCTCCAAAATTCCCACCCACTCCTGCCTCCTCCTCCGCTGTCGTCTGGCTGCCCCTCTGCTCGCCCTCAGCCTACCATCATTGTGGTGCGAGCTCAGCGGGACCGCCATCCTCCAGCGACGCCTTGGTCGGCGTCTCCCTCACCTCCGCCTCCAGCCTCTGAGGCCTGGACTCCGCCTCGGCCCGTTGACCCGTCGGCTCCACCATGGCTCCTAGCTCCTTCCTCTCCGCCGTGGCCCGGCAGTCCGCAGGCTCTGCCTGGCTCCCTCGTCCCTCCGGCTCCGCCTTGGTCTGGCGTCGTCCATCCTATGCCTTGGGACTCCACTCCTCCGGCTTCGCCTCATCCCTCCGTCCCTCCGGCTCCGTCAGGCTCCTTCATCCCCTCGGCTACACCTCAGTCCTCGGTCACTCTGGCCTCACCGCGGCCTTCCGGATCCACATCGCCGCGTCAGTCACCAGAGCCATCAGTTCCGCCTAGGACCTCCGGCTCCTCCCCGTCACCCTGGCTCTTCGGCTCTCCGTCTCTGCCTCGGGCTCCTCCTCCACTTGCTCCGTTGCCGTGGGTCGAGTACCTGGAGTCGGTGACCATTCCTCCTCCATGGCTCCTTCCACCGTCGGCCCCACCTTGGGCCGTTATGGCTGTGGCCTGGGTCCTGCTGGGTACCTCCTGCTTCAGATCCTTCCTGTCTCCTCCCTGGCTCCTCCCTCCGTCATCTCCTCCCTGGCTCCTTCCTCTGTAGTCCCTGTCTGCTGGCCCCCTCCTGGGAGGCTGTCCTCCACCGGAACCTCCTCCCAAGTTCCCACCCACGCCTCCCTTTGTTGTTTCTACGGTGCGAGGACGCACCTACCGGGAGGGGGGAGTACTGTCACACACCTGGACTCATTTTGTGTGTTTTTGCCCCTGTGACCCAGTTTCTGTCTTCCGTGTTTCGGTTTGATTAGTTCCCAGGTGTGTCTATTCTATTTTCCCATGTGTTCCATGTCCCGGTTAATTTAGTCATGCCATCCACCTGTGTTTTCCCAATTATCGTTTGTACTTAAGCCTTGTCCTTTCAGTTCTGTTTTGTCGGGTCGACTCGTCTACTTGTTACGTGTCAACTTGTCTACTTGTTACCTGTTACTTGCCACTTGCCATTTGACACCTGTTATTTTGCTACTTACCTTGCCTATGTTTGAGTTAATAAATCCTTGTTTCGTTTATCCCTCGGCTCCGTGTTCCTTCCAGCACCGTAAGACGTGACAATATGTGTGTGTACCTAATTCAGCAATTCATATTTTATGTTGGTATATCATAAGCTATTCAAAGATAAAAACATGTGAAATGCACTTCTTTTTATGATTTATTTAAAATTTACCCAAATTTACTGACTTTGCCTTGGCATAAAAAACTATGTATGCTTTTGACATTTGACCTTGACATAGTCATGAGAGTCTGCAGGAATGTCTAAATTATCACACAATCACTTCCTACAAATAGTATTAACATTTATTTTCATTAACTTTTTCACATCTTGCACAACATAAAAAAAATACAGTTAGTCCTATTTAAAGGTATTACCTGTGATATTTTATATACCTTTCCTGCCTCCCCAACCATTCTTCCTCATCATTTATTTTTCTTTCTGCCACCATTCTTTGTTGATGTCCCAGTTCATGTCTTTGAGTCTGCTTCTTACCTGCTTAGTTTGAGCTGTTTTAGAGAACTTCATAAGTAGCAACTTTCTTTTTTTCTAGAAGAATATTTTCCACATTCTCCTCTATCATCTCACATTCTTTCTTTACTGGCCTCTAGAAATGCTTTGCATATCAACTGGAAACATATTTTTTCACCACCTCAATTCTGTCCACCTCCCTTGTACATATTATATTACATCTGCCATACTTTTTCTGTCACCTGTCTATTCTGTTTCCTAATCAGAACTTCATAAGAAGCATATTATCCTGATCGTCCTCCTCTGCATCGCTCTTATGATTTCCTCCTCCCCCTCTTCTTCATCCATTTTTATTTATTATTTTTATTTATTTTCCATAATGACAGCAGTGTCACATGCATGTGTCGTGGTATGCTTGTGAACGCATGTTAAAGATTGACACGTAACAGAAGAATTGTTGAATAAAGTCATTATGTTTGTTGTCTTTGCCCACAACAAAAGATTTCTTGTAGCTTCATAAAATTACAGTTGAACCAGTGATGTCATATGGATTATTTTAATGACGCCCTTACTCATGGTAGTACTAGTACCCTTGCTGTCTATGAAAGGTCAGAGAGCTCTCAGATTTTATTTAAAAATGTCTTAATTTGTGTTCCAAAGATGAACAAAGGTCTTATGGGTCTGGAATGACATGACAGTGAGTTATTAATGACAGAATTTTTATTTTGGGGTGTACTAATCCTTTTGAAGGAAAGTCCCGTTTCAGTTGCTGACACAGTACTTGAGAAGCCTCTTCATTCTCCTTTTGAGGTTGAGGATGTTAAGGTACCAGTGGAAAGTAAGTATATAAATTCTGAGAAATTCTGAGGAAATTCTGAAAGATTGGGAATTTCAAGAGCCTATTAAAGAGCCTATCAAGAGCCTATTTGTCTGATGCACATAGATCAGAAATATAATGTATCATCAAATACTCATTGGATACATCACAATGTGGATGTTGGTGATGTGCAGCCAATACACCAGTTCACTTCTGAGAAACAAAATGCATAATAATCTAAGGTTCAGTAAATGCTTGACAATGGCATAGCCCAGCCTTCAATTTCTAGCTGGCCATCACCTTGCTTGTTATACATATAGGTTCTGTACTGTTTTCCAAAAAAAAATAAAAAAATAAGTCTGATGTGTTTCCTCTTCTGTGCATGGAAGAGCGCGTGAACCAAGTTAGTGCATCCATGTTTATTATCTCAAATTTTTATATACATCAGAGAAAGAAGCTTTAGCAATGGTCTGGTAACTCCAACATTTTGATGTCTGTGTTTAAAAAGACACCGATGTGTTGGTGTACTCAGATAATAATAATCAGATATGTTTTGCATTAATTTAAAAGTACTACAATATTTTAGAAAGATAAAAAATAATTTCTGACAGTCAGTATGGATTCAGATCAAACAGTTCAACATCAATGGCATTAATGGATTTGGCTGAATAAATTACAAAAGCTAGAAATCATAAGCAGTTTATAGTTGGAGTTTTAATTAATCTTAAAAAAGCTTTTGATACATTGGTCATAATTTCTTAATGATTCAACTTGAATGGAATGGGATGGGGGTAGTACTGGACTGGGTGAAAACTTATTTAAGAGACAGAAAACAGTTTTGTAAAGTTGGGGAATATACATCTTTGTGCTTGAGCATTGCTTGAGGCATCCCCCAGGGGACAGTACTGGGTACAAATTAATTTTTTTTATTTTTATCTTTAAATGATATCTGCAAAGTATCAAATATAGTCAACTTGGTTTTATTCGCAGATTATACACACACACACACACACACACACACACATATATATATATATATATATGTGTGTGTGTGTGTGTGTGTGTGTGTGTGTGCACGATTTAGCAAATCGAGGGAATGAATTAGTAAATCGTGCGCACAATTTACAAATCGAGTGAACGAAATAGTAAATTGAAGGAACGCAATAGTAATCATGTGCACGTTTTAGTACATTGAGGGAGCAGTTAGTAAATTGTGCACACGATTTAGCCTTATATTTTTTTATTAATAAATATATTATTAATATATTATGTGATATTTATTACTCCGTAATAAAGATCACACAAATTCATTATTTTTAAAAACAAAGATATTCAAATTTGGATTTTGTTTATTTTCAAACAGCACAAATAATGTATAACACAAAAAATAGTTAACTCCCTGGTAATATTCAGAAATTGTCTCTTAACCCGTTTAATCCCAAATTTTCCCTATACATGAAAATATCCAAATGATGCATTATAAGTAACCCTTTGAAATAATCAATAATTATTATTTTATTTTGTATTTTATTTATTTATTTATTTTTTTGAAAAATTGGTCACTATTGTGACCGGTGGGATAATGTGTGTACTGAAATAACATATTTCTGCAGTCATAAAATGGTTAGATATCTTAGCCTAGCTATTTGTAACTTTTTGATCACATTCCAGGGTTACTATTATGCATAAAAAATTAATAAAAAAAAAAAACAGATGCAACACTGATAGGAACGCTGAGATTTGAAAATTTTTACTTTTTGTAATATATATATATATATATATATATATATATATAATATTTTTTTTATATTAATGCTTAGAGTATTACAACATCATTAATTTAAATTTTTTGTAACATTTTAATTTTTCATTTTGTGCAATATTTTGTCATTGCAACATTTTATTGGCATTTTCACTAGAAACTGCAATTTTATTTACATAGTATACCTAAGTTCACTGTTATCCCACTGTGACCATCAAGATGTTTTCTCATTCTATGACTACACTCAACAAAACTAAATATATGTGAAGGCATATATTAATAATAGACACCCTAAAGATCATATGCAGCAAAAATCTTTGTCATACATTTACAGGTGCATCTCAATAAATTAGAATGTTGTGAAAATGTTCATTTATTTCAGTAATTCAACTCAAATTGTGAAACTTGTGTATTAAATAAATTCAGTACACACAGACTGGAGTAGTTTAAGTCTTTGGTTCTTTTAATTCTGATGATTTTGGCTCAATTATGCCAATCAGCTAATCAACTCAAAACACCTGCAAAGCCCAAGTTTCTTGAAGTCCAGTGTTAAGTTTCCACAGTCTGTGATGATTTGCGGTGCAATGTCATCTGCTGGTCTGGGTTCATTGTGTCTTTTGAGAACCAAAGTCACTGCAGCCATTTACCAAGAAATTTTGCAGTACTTCATGCTTCCTTCTGCTGACCAGCTTTTTGAAGATGTACCACAAGATGTTTTGAAGACTGTTCCACAAATTCTAATTTATTGAGATGCACCTGTATGTTAAGACACATTTCTAGCCTTTAGTTTTGGAGCTTTGATGCAGTCTTAATCTTCTCAAGGTGCAAACAGGAAATAAACTGATGTGGTCATGTGACAATTTGCATTAATCATGTGGAACTGCACATATTTCATTTTATTTTTTCCATATTTGCAGGAAGTGCACTAAAACATCATTCAGTAAGTTTTTTAGAGCTTTATAAATGAAAAATGATAAATAAAAAACTTATATAATTTCAAGAGGGAGTTTGATTTTAATCAACTTTTTGTTTGTACAACATTAATATGTTTTTGTATTTTGTGTATGTGGAGTGAAATTGTGAAACAGACTAAGTCTAGTGCTCAATCAATGCCCAAATGTGACCTAGTTCAAAAAACAAAACACTTTATAAACTTTTTTTTTCAGAATGTATAAGGAGGAAGAATGGATTTGAGTAGGTGTTCATACAGATTATTTAGTCATTGTTTTTATTTGTATATATATATATATATATATATATATATATATATATATATATATATATATATATATATATATATATATATATATATATATATATATATATATATAATATTTGTTATAAGAAAAGATTGAGATAACAGAATCATGAAGTTCAATTGATGATTATTGTTATTGATTATTTTTATAAATGCCAAGTTGAGAAGGGGTTAAAAAAAGTGAAAGTCATGACATTTACCAAGTATGGTAACCCATACTCAGAACTGGTGCTCTGCATTCAGCCCATCCAAATGCACACACCCATATTGAGGGTGAAAAAGAGCAATGTTCAGTAAACCCCCCCCCCCCCCCCCCCCACCCCACCCCCCCACCACCACCTACAACTCCTGCCAGCACCAATACTCAAACCTGCGAGATTCGGGTTACAATTCTGTTCAGAGCACAACACTGTAGCACTTTGCCCAAGACAAATTTCCCTTCGGTGACAAATAAAGTTTATCCTTATCCTTACAAGTACAATGCTCTAACAATTAGGCCACAGCCGCCCCCAATATATATATACACGCCCCAAAAGTTTGGACACACCTTCTCATTCAAAGAGTTTTCTTTATTTTCATGACTATGAAAATTGTAGAGTCACACTGAAGGCATCAAGGGCTATTTGACCAAGAAGGAGAGTGATGGGGTGCTGCGCCAGATGACCTGGCCTCCACAGTCACCGGACCTGAACCCAATCGAGATGGTTTAGGGGTGAGCTGGACCGCAGACAGAAGGCAAAAGGGCCAACAAGTGCTAAGCATCTCTCGTGGAAATCCTTCAAGACTGTTGGAAGACCATTTCAGGTGACTACCTCTTGAAGATCATCAAGAGTGTGCCAAGAGTGTTATTTTATTTGGGTAGCATATTCTGAATGCCTTCGGCAGAATTCAATTGAGCCATTTTAATCTATATTAATCTAGATTAATTCCAAGATTACAGTGAGATTAATCTAGATTAAAAAATTTTATCTATGCCCACCACTAATATATATATATATGTTATTCTGATGTTTTCTGACTTGTATGAGTTAAAAATGTTTTGTTTTGTATTGTGTTTCCAACAGTATTGTGAAGAATCCCAACCATCCCTCCCACAGTCTCTTCCAGCTTCCATCAGGAAGATGGTACCCGAGCATCAGAGCCCGCTCCGCCAGACTGCTCAACAGCTTTTTTCCCCAGCCCGTGAGAGACCTGAACTCAAATGACCCCACCCTCCACTGAAATCCCACACAAACCCCCTACCTCCTGAAACATGGAAACATCTCATCTCACCTCACCCCAACCCCCCCAGCCTTAACATATCACAGAAAAACTGTCTGAAACTCTATTTTTTTTACAATTCAAAGTGTACACACAGGTAAGTTGGCCTGTACAAACCACCTGTATTAAGACACTCTCCTCTATGCACATAAGACACTTTTCACATACACTGCTGTGTGTACATAATCTCAAAAAAGACTCAGTAATATGTGTATGTTTACAAACTCATGCGCTACAAATCATCTTGCACTGTTCCCCAGCCAGCTGCTTGAACTTACGATGTTTCTCTTTGCACATGTACAGTACTATGTGAAGCATTTGTATAGTCTGTTTTTATTTTTTATTTTTTTGGTTATAGGCATACATTTATATATAGTATATTTATAGTCAAAATCAGTCAGTAGGTTAGTTGTGTATAGGTACAATATTTATGTGAAGCATTCGCATAGATTGTATTTTTAGTTTATGTATAGGTAAACATTTATATATAGTATATTTATAGTCAAAATCTGTCAGTAGGTTAGTTGTGTATAGGTTTATACTGTTTTAAGTCATTGTTGTATGTCTGTATTTATGTAGCATTTTGTTCCACTGTATGTCCACACATGTAGCGGAATGACAATATAGCTCAACATGAATTTATTTTATTTTTATGTTTTACTGTTTTCTGAGGTCCACTAATAATGTTATCAAGATTTTTATATCAAAAACATCATAATTTAGAAGTAATAGGCTATTTTATATTTTGTGTTTAACCCCCCTTATCGGAGCACTGTTTGTAAACAAATCCATAGTAATATGAAGTGAACAAAGGACTGTTACTGATGTGTTCTGCACATCGGTTTCCTGAAAAGTTATATCTCAGTTCTGATTGGTTGATTAGAATGTTGATCCAGGAACATGTTGAACTCGGTGAAATCACGCTCATCGGAACATTACACAAGCTGTTATTTTGGCAGACTGGCTTCAATATAAGCTGTTTTTAGACTAACAAGAACGATTTGAGTTCTGAAACTTACAGGATGTTTTTATAGTACAATGACCTCTTATGTGTGAAAACATATATAGCATTTTGGTTGTTCAATTCATGAGCCCTTTAAAATATATATTTGTTTTTTTAAAAGGCTAACCATATAGGCAATTTTTATGAGACACATCTTTGCCAGGATTTCTATATTGGCTAAAATATCCAGGTTTTGGCTGTGTGCGTGTTGTGCAGAACGATCGTTGTATGACATTCACGAGAGCTATAGAGAGTAGATCAGATTGCTCTTTATGCTTTCAAATTGTGCTTGCTTTACTTTGATGTCATACAACAATCGGTCTGCTACTGCAACAAACGAACACACCAGCTAACAAGCACATATTTGCATTGCTTTGACCATTTTCTGCAGATCCCACCTTCTCATGCTCCACGATTGGTCGATTATTTACAATGCCTGCACATTATCGTTAGATCATTACCTTCAGCAAATATGACAACAGGAAAACAGAGCCAAATACAGAAATCCTGGCCAGGACGTGTCCCATAAAAATGGCACTGACTCTCCATATGATTATTTACAGAGCTCTGGAAGTTCACCTCTCAACAACTCAAGAACACCTTGTCACTGAAACACTTGTAAATAAACTACTCACTTGCACTAAATTCTCCATAGTGGTTCCTAACAGAAGACCAGACCAACAAAATTCAACCATATGGATCCCCAGTCACCCACATCTGTCGATCTGTTGCAGGAACTGGGCAACCTCCTCCAGTCAGCACTCACCTCTTCATGCAGTCCCCGATCTGCCTCCGCCAGTCCCATGGCACTGCCTGCATCATATGCTAGGGAATCAGGTGGATGTGGCGCTTTCATGCTCCAGGTATCACTGTACATTGAGGAGCAACCACAGAAATTCTCCACCGATTGTTCCAAGGTAGCTTTCTTAATTTCTCTACTATCTGGACGCGCCCTGCAATGGGCAAAGGCCATATAGGATGCGAACAGTGCCAAAAATAAATCTTTTGTAGCTTTTACCGCCCACTTTAAGAAGCGTTCAGCGCATCAGAGGAAGAGATCTCCACAGCAGATCAACTACTGTGGTTGCACCAGGGAGAAACCACGACCAGGAAATAAACCATCCTGTTTCGAACACTGGCGGCTAGCGATTGGAATGTTTATAAGCACCTTCGTCAAGGTCTTTATCCATGGATCCGTGCCCAACTGGTTTGGGGCGGCAGTGGCTCAGTGGTTCATGTAGGTTGTCTACAAACTGGAAGGTTGGTGGTTCAATCCCCGGCTCCACCTGACCAAGTGTCGAGGTGTCCTTGAGCAAGACACCTAACCCCAGATGCTCCCGACGAGCTGGATGGCGCCTTGAATGGCTGACACCGCAGTCGGTGTATGAATGAGTGTGTGAATGGGTGAATGTGAGGCAACTTGTAAAGCGCTTTGGATGGCCATGTGGTCTGTTGAAAGCGCTATATAAATGCAGTCCATTTACCATTTACCATCTATGAAGATTCCATCGGATTGGAGAAATTTATGCTGAAGGCCAATCATATCTCACAGCACCTAGCCACCTGCCCAAATCGTCGAATCAGTCCTCCAGTCTGGTTCTCCCGCTAACAGCCCTCGAGTACCAGAACCCATGCAAGTGGAATCCACACGTTTATCAACTGAAGAATGCAAACGCCGGCTCACAGCAGGAATCTGCCTTTACTGTGCATCGCCAGATCATGTCATCCGTGCTTGCCCAGTAAATCCCCCACATCCTTCGGTGAGTATTATCCAGCAGAACTCTGCAATTTCCATGCTTACCACCATGCCAGCCCAACTAGTCACCCCAGAATGCACTGTTTCTGTTTCAGCACTGGTAACTCATTGGAGTCTGTTCTGCCATCAACATTGCATCACCCATCTTCCTCATCCAGTTCTATGTTCTCCAGGGTGTCAAGTGGCTTTCACCCTCATCGAGAGCCCTGAGCCTGATGTTGCTCCAATGATCCAACCTGATTATGTGGCGGTCCAGGATGTGTTCAGCAAGCAGGCAGCCACCCACTTACCACCTCACAGGCCATGGGACTGTGCCATCAACCTACTGCCTGATGCTAAACTCCCTAAGAGTCAAGTATATCCACTGCCCATCCCGGAGCGCAAAGCTATGGAAGAGTACATCAAGGAGGCCCTCAAGCAAGGATTCATCAAACCATCCAGCTCACCGGCTGCTCCAGCTTCTTCTTCATGGGCAAGAAGGATGGGGGGTTGAGTCCTTGCTTTGATTAGAGTACTGAATTCGCAGACCCTGTGACCCTCGAGGAACTCCGTGGGGCCCGCATCTTCTCCAAGCTGGACCTGCAGAGTGCTTATAACCTCGTTCGAATCCGCAAAGGGGATGAATGGAAGACACCACCCCTTCTGGTCACTAAGACTACTGCGTTATGCCATAGGGACTCGCCAAATCCCCCTCTATCTTCCAAGGTTTCATGAATGAGGTGTTCCGGGAATTCCTCCAAGTCAGTCATAGTTTACATCAATGACATCCTGATCTATTCCTGGAATCTGGTCAAACATCGCCACCACATGACGCAGGTCCTCCAGAAGCTCAGACAACACCATCTCTTCCTGAAGCTGGAGAAGTGTGAGTTCCATCACTCCACGGTACAGTTCCTCGGGTACAACATCAGCCCTGAAGGTATCCAGATGGACCAGGGGAAGGTATCCGCCATTAAGGAATGGCCCACTCCACAATCTGTGAAGGAACTCCAGAGGTTCTTACGTTTTGTTAACTTCTATCAACGCTTTATCCAAGACTTCAGTCTGCATACTGCACCACTGACCTCTCTCCTTAGAGGTAAGCCCAAGTCCCTAACCCGGACAACCACCACCCATGAAGCATTTGAAGATCTGAAGAACACCTTTAGCATGGCTCCCATCCTTCATCACCCTGATCCTGAGTCTCCTTTTGTGGTCAAAGTGGACGCCTCCATCACCGGCGTTAGAGCTGTGCTATCCCAGCATTTCGGTGAGCCTCCACTCCTCCAGCCTTGTGCTCACTATTCCAGGAAACTGACCCCAGCGGAGCAGAATTACAACAATGGGAACAGGGAGCTGTTAACGATCAAGCTCGCTCTAGAAGAATAAAGACACTGGCTGGAGGGAGCTAACCACCCCTTTATGTAATCACTGATCATAAGAACCTACAATATCTACGTGAAGCCCATTGATTGAATCCCAGATAAGCTCGTTGGTCCCTGTTCTTCACCAGGTTTAATTTATTCATCACTTACCACCCTGGAAACTGCAACTGCAAGGCTGATGCTCTTTCTCATCTGAATTCCCTGGACACTCCTTCGGACCCCGAACCAATACTCCATCCAGCCATGATTATCAGCTCTATCATGCACGGACGAGGACATCAGAGCCGCTACCCAACATGAACCTGCTCATGCATATGCATCTTGGTTGTTGTGGATAGATTTTCTAAAGCCTGCAAATTAATTCCCCTACCAGGATTACCAACTGCCCTAGAAACTGCCGAACATCTCTTCAATCATATCTTCCGCAACTTTGCTCTACCAGAGGATATTGTGTCCGACCGTCCACAATTCATATCCAGGGTATGCAAAGCCTTCCATCTCCTAGGAGTGACGGTTAACTTGTCTTCTGGGTACCATCCGCAGACTAACAGCCAGACTGAGTGGAAGATCCAAGAACTCGGATGGTACCTCCGGGCATACTGCCTAGACGATCAGCACAGCTGGAACCATTTCCTTCCCTTGGCCGACAAATTCCACCGGCCTCACACCCTTCCAGTGCATGCTCTGTTACCAACCCCCTTTGTTCCCTTGGACAGGTGAACCTTCGGACGTTCCAGCTGTGGACTACTGGGTCTGAGAGAGTGAGAGAGTGTGGGACTCGGCTCACATCCACCTCCAGCGCCCCATACGGAGACACAAGGCCTTTGCTGATGTTTGACGTGCCGCCACTCCAGTTTACTAGCCAGGGGATAAGGTCTGGTTGTCAGCATGGGATCTGCATCTCCGTCAGCAATGCAATGCATTGCAATGCAATGAAATGCAATGCAATGCAATGCATTGCAATGCAAAGCAATGCAGGAAGCTGAGTCCCCACTACATTGGTCCGTTCACGGTCGAGAGGCAGATCAATGAGGTCACCTACAGGCTCCAACTACCACCCAGGTATCGCATTCACCCCTCATTCCACATATCACTCCTAAAGTCCATCTCTCCCTCCACTACAGATGCCCCAGAACCTCAGGAACCCCCTCCTCCGCAGATCTTAGAACAAGACGTTCTAAGATGTTCTAAGATCCCATGCTACTTGAAGAGTTCCATCGACAACATCCTGATCGTCCCGCACCCAGAGGATGTGGTCGCCCTCGTCATCGCATTAGGGCGTCAGGTGCCACCCTGGAGGGGGGGTAATGTCAGGAACTCATCGTCACAGCCACACCAATCATCACCCGCACCTGACTCTCATCAAGCACAATCTCAATCACCAGAGTACTGTTCATCTGCACCTCCACCCAATAAACACTCACCAGGATAAAGACCTCAGTGATAAAGATCTCAGTGCTCCGGTGTCCGGTCTACCGTTCACTACCCATTGAACTGGTGCCCAACCTCTTTCTACTAACCTCTCTTTGCTATGTCCTCAGATATCCTCATGACGATTTTCTGTGAACTACATATGCTGACTCTCCATATGATTATCTCCAGAACTCTGGAAGTTCACCTCTCAACAACACCTTGTCACTGAAACACTTGTAAATAAACTACTCACTTGCACTAAACCCTCCGTCCCCACAGTGGTTAGTGACAATATGCTGTTTCAAGTTCAGTTTTCACAGTTTTAATGAATCTTCTGCAGATCTTCCAAATAGAATTTTAGCTCACTTGTAGAAAAGCACACAATTCTTTCATCAAGAGAGATTAATGTGAATCAGCTGAAGAAACATAAGCGTATTCAGTAAAGTGACTCTACTGAGAAGATTTCAGGTTATTTTTGTCATGCTGTCTGGTCTCTGTTTCCCTGAGTCTCCACTAGTGGTCTCACTTCCCCATAGGCACCTCACCGTAGGCACTACAATTCCCACAAAGCCTTGTCCCTTCATCACAGTAATTGCACTCCTGTTAATTGCACTCAGGTGTCTTCACTTGATAGTCATTACCCTGCCTATATTAACCGGTCTTTTTCTGTTGTCTTGACGGAGTCCTTTCTTTCCCTCACCCAGTTTCCTCGCCTTCCGAGTTTCCTCGTCTTCCGAGTTTCTGATTCCCATTCCTGTTCCTTCCCTGTTTGTCTGATGTTTGGATGGATTTATGGTTTTGACCCCTGCTTGTTGGATTCTGATTTGGATTACCCATTAAATACCACACTGCGATTGGATCTCTCATCTCCTGTGTTTCCCTGGGTTCCAATCATAACAGAAGGACTCCATCCATGTCGAGATCCAGCAGTGTGGGACTTCGCCAATATGGTGGAGCGGAGGGCGAAATATATAAAATTAACCACCCTCCGCCAAGAGGGCAATGAGGTGGGTGCTATGGCACATGTGTTCTGGACCCTGGCGGCTGGTATGGGATCTAATGATGCGGCCCTTAAAGACATTTTCAACACTGGTCTGGATGAACTGGTACCTCGTATAGAAATGGATCAGTTCGACGCGTTTGGTTTCTGGGAATTCGTGTTCTACTTGCAGCATTGGCTTCCGTGGGATGCCCCAGCCACTCCTGTCTCTCCCGGTGGGATGGCCGATTCTGGACCGGGGTCTGCAAACAGGAGGACCGCCAGCCCAGCACCACTGCACAGTATGGTCGCCAGCCCAGCGCCACAGCACAAGGTGGTCGCCAGCCCAGCGTCACAGCACAAGTTGGCCGCCGGCCCAGCGTCACTGCACAAGATGGCCGCCAGCCCAGCGCCACAGCACAAGGTGGTCGCCAGTCCAGCGTCACGGCGCAAGATGGCTGTCGGCCCAGCACCACTGCCCAAGATGGCCACCGGCCCAGCGCCACTGCCCAAGATGGCCGCCGGCCCAGCGCCACTGCCCAAGATGGCCGCCGGTCCAGCGCCACTGCCCAAGATGACAGCCACAGTTGACCCTCCAGAGTTGAGTCAGGTTCCTGTTGACCCTCCAGAGTCGATTCAGGTTCCCGTTGACCCTCCAGAGTCGAGTCAGGTTCCCGTTGACCCTCCAGATTCGGGTCAGGTTCCCGCTGACACTCCAGAGTGGGGTCAGGTCACCGTTGACACTCCAGAGTCAGGTCAAGTCACCGTTGACACTACAGAGTCAGGTCAAGTCTCCGTTGACACTCCAGAGTCAGGTCAAGTCACCGTTGACACTCCAAAGTCAGGTCAAGTCACCGTTGACATTCCGGAGTCAAGTCAAGACATTGGTGATCTTCATGGGCAAAGTCAAGTCACCAGTGTTCTTCATGGGCAAAGGCAAGTCACTATTGATATTCATGGACAAAGGCAAATCACCATTGATCTTCATGGACAAGGGCAAGTCACCAATGATCTTCATGGGAAAACGGCCACGTCTCTGCTGAACTACCAGAGCCTCTCCACGTCTCTGCTGAACTACCAGAGCCTCTCCACGCCTCTACTGAACTACCAGAGCCTCTCCACGTCTCTGTTGAACTACTAGAGCCTCTCCACGTCTCGGCTGAACTACCAGAGCCTCTCCTCGTCTCGGCTGAACTACCAGAGCCTCGTCACGTCTCAGCCGAACTCTCTGAGCGCTCGACTGATCCTGTCGTGGCCACGGAGGCCACCCTTAACTTGTTCATGTTCGCTGTTTCAGACTTGCCTAACCAGACTTGCCCTCCTGTGTCATCGATCCCACTGTGGTGGTCTTCTGCGCCGCCCAGGTGGGCTTCTGTCTCGACCGCACAGATGTGGTGGTCTTCTGCGCCGCCCTGGTGGACTTCTGTCTCGACCCAAGGAGGTGGTGGTCTTCTGCGCCGCCCTGGTGGGCTTCTGTCTCTACCGCACGGATGTGGTGGTCTTCTGCGCCGCCCTGGTGGGCTTCTGTCTCGACTGCAAGGATGTGTTGGTCTCTGCGCCGCCCGGGTGTGCTTCTCTCTTGACCGCACGGATGTGGTGTTCTTCTGCGCCGCCCGGGTGGGCTTCTGTCTCAACCGCACGGATGTGTTGGTCTTCTGCGCCTCCCTGGTGGGCTTCTGTCTCGACCGCACAGATGCGGTGGTCTTCTGCGCTGCCTGGATGGACTTCTGTCTCGACCGCATGGATGTGGGGGTCGTCTGCGCCGCCTGGGTGGGCTTCTGTCTCGACCGCACGGATGTGGTGGTCTTCTGTGCCGCCCTGGTGGGCTTCTGTCTCGACCGCACGGATGCGGTGGTCTTCTGCGCCGCCATGGTGGGCTTCTGTCTCGACCGCATGGCTCCAATTCCACCTTGCTCCCCTCTGGATTGCTGCCCTGTCAATTTGGCCCTGGGCCACGTAACGTTATGTTCCTTCATGGACTTGTGTTTTGTTGCTGTTTTTTGTTTTGTTTTTTGCTCTTCTTCTCTATGTTTCCCTCTATGTACCTGGCCCTCCGTCCCCCTGATCCTCCGCCGGTCCACCTCCCTCCTGAGCTCCTTCTTTTTGTTTTTCTCTCTGTTTCCCTCTATGGACCTGGCCCTCCGTCCCTCCCCCCGGTCCTCCGCCGCTCCACCTCCCTCCTGGTCTCTGTGTTCCTTGGTCTCTTCTTGTGTTCAGGTGGAGCATCTGGTAGCTGCTCTGTGGAGGAGGAGGTAATGTCACGCTGTCTGGTCTCTGTTTCTGGTCTCAAGAATGTTTGTCTTGATGGAGTCCTTTCTTTCCATCACCCAGTTTCCTTGTCTTCCGAGTTTCTGATTCCCGTTCCTGTTCCTTCCCTGTTTGTCTGTTGTTTGTATGGACTTATAGTTTTGACCCCTGCTTGTTGGATTTTGATTTGGATTACCCATTAAATACCACACTGCGTTTGGATCTCTCATCTCCTGTGTTTCCCTGGGTTCCAATCGTAACAATTTTCCAGGAGGCCAAAGAACTGAAATCCATCTTACAAAAGAGTTGCAGCATGTCAAATATAGCATGGTTATTAGTGGAATAAGATGACAATTAGAAACTAAGCAACACAAGTAAGAAATTATCTCTGAATTGTAAGAACACTATAGCAATGCTCTTATATGCCTGACTAGGATGTATTTGTAAGTGGCCGATATGAAAAATCTGTCTCCAGCCATTGAGTTTATTTGAAAGGACTGTAAAGTAATGCATGAATAAAAGCCGACAGCGGAGTGCCTGTCTGATTTCATGGCTGCCAGTGTTTTCTGATAAGTGTGAATGTACTTTAGACAGGAAGCTTTGAAACTCATGGAGACCATCTGTGCAATTAATGCACCACAAGCACAAACAACATAAAAACAAATACATATTCAGCAATGTGCTGCAAAGTTGTTTCAATGCAACACTGAACTTGTACCATAACAAAGACCATTTGCTGTACTTTGAACTTAAAGCTGAACTAAAAGCACTACTGTCACAGCTGTCTGAAATCACTCTATCCACTCAGCCGATAACCAGTATCAATGTATTTCACTGTCAGGAAGAAATTGCACTAATTTGGCTCAGCCTCCAACTGTGCTGGTAATACCAGTCTTAGCAACAGGAAACTTTTAAGAAATTAAATTGCAATTACATACAACACAGAGCAACTGATTTAGTTGGGACTCGAACCAGCGGTGAAGCAAGATATATATATATATATAAAAAAATAATAATAATAATAATAAATGTGACAATGGCTAGTCATTAATAAGTCTGCATGTTCTGCATGTTTCTGTGTGAATGTACAGACTACACAAACTCAAACACACGTGACACTCTCTGTGATTTCAGCATCTGCCATCTCATTATATGAACTATAAACAAGCAAAAATCATCCAAATATGATTTCAAACACAGAACAAATAAAATTAAAATGTATATTTAAAAGTTCATTAACACAGCTGTGAACTGTGATTGGATGGGGGAAAACTGGGCTGATTTTCATTCCTTTTAGAGTTGCTTTGGGCATGGAAATTTTTCTGGGATTGAGAATCCATGCATCAAAATAAAATGTAAGCAGATATTCAGCGGACCACTTAATGACTCTAATGACTGCTAGTTGGCATGTAGATGCAAAGTTACTTATAGATAGATTAAAATGCTATTGCATGCCATTTTCTTGCTGCTTAGACAATAACCAAGTGGGAAAGTGCATTACATGGGATAATATTTTTATTTATTAACTCAGTTTCTCTTTATAGGCCTGTTGGCTTAGTAAATGCAGCATGTTTGCACATCATTGTCCTTATCATTGTCCAGCGGTGGTCTGATTTTGCTTGTGCACTTATAGTAGTAATAAAACTGTAATGTTCACAAACAGTAGAAGCAGCAACAAAAAACCAATTAGGACACAGTGTTACGTTATGAAAGCTGCATCATTATACAATGTGGAACAACACATTAAGTGTGTCACTAAAATGCCACAATTTACAGATTTGTTGTTTCTTCACAAACACTGTGCTATTTGCATTAAATTGAAAGGCTTTTGCATTCCAGGCACACTCACAGTCAACAAGGCCTGTAGAAAACAGCACAAAACCTCAGCTCTGTCCACTTTAAAATGAACAATAAAATGAACTAGCACAGCTAGGTATCTACTACTGAATGCCTCCAAAGAAATAGTTCACCCAAAACTAAAAGCTAATCATAAATAAGCTGGAAACCTGATTTTCTCCAGTGTCCCCGAACATACATCAACAATTAGATAGCCTACTTCATGGAAACTAAACTCAAGCTTTCAACAGATACTGCAAACTGAATCAAGTTTCACAGAGTTCATCATCTTGGATCTCATTCGAACAAAACACCCAACTAATCATTGCTAAACTGAAACATTACTCGTCAATCTCATCAAAAGCATGGCAAGAAAAAAAAAAAAAAGAAAGGCACAAACTACGGACTAAATGATCAATTTGGACGTGAAATAAATAAATGTCACAAAACTCTTTAACCCATCATGAAAATACATCAAACAACAAACAAAAACATCCAAGGAAAACTCTACCATGGCTGCAACATCCCCCTATGGCTCTTTTAAATTACGTCATAAGATCAAATAATCAGTGACTGCTAACATATATTTATATAACACACCCACTGGACTTCCACCTTCTGGAATGCCTCTTGATTAACAACTGACAAATAATTATATCAGAGTACTTTTTTCAATAAATAGTACAGTAACACACTTCTTTTTAGAGAGTTTTCTTTTTTTTTTACTTTATCAATTAAGCAATGCCAATAACTTTTTTTCCTGTTTGTTGACCGACAGCTCTCCCGTCCCTAGTATTCTTAAGTTGAACCTTAAAAACATAATAATTCTGAGTGTCCATAAGTTCAAGAGGCATAGAATTCCAAAGGACAAGATCATAGCAAGAGAAAGCCTTATCACCCATAACGTAATCAACGACTAGGAGTGTATGGATGTAACAATTCTGTAAGGTAATATGTTGCCAGTCCATGTAATGCTTTAAAATTAAGGCTCATAATTTTGAAAGGCACTCTAAACCTTATCGGGAGCCAGTGAAAAGATTCTGGTACTGTTTACAAACAAGGTGGTATGACAGGCCAGTAGTTGTCACTGTCACCTTGTTTGTAAACAGTACCTGTAGGGAAGTGACGATTATATAATGTATATGATGCTTCTCTACTGTTCCAATTGCTGAAGTGCTAGCAGACTCTTGAGTAGCAACACAGGTACCATTTACTCCACCACTGTTGTGAATGTTTGTTCATGCTTTCTTTTTAAAATCGACACATATGACACATATGTCTACATAGCTAACACCTACTACGCATGACACCACAGTTTTCAAAGATTCATGTTTTGGTTGTTCACATGGAAATGATTACTGTGGCGTTTTCAAAAACTTACAAACAATCAAAAAACACAGTTTTTTGTAAATGGAAAACGTGTAAATGGCCCTTGAAGCTACAGTATGGGGCCATACAGTGAATGGAAACAATTACTTAATTTGTGACCTGGTCGCTGCTAAGCTCTTTTGCCATTTCCATGGTAACAGTAACTCAGTGAATCTCTTCTCAGAATGATGTTTAGTGAAGTTCTTCATCTGGAATTCAGCAATTAAGTTTTGCTTAACAATCATGTTTACTTAAACTATAGGTCTGTCAAGACACTTTGGCTAATTTTTTTTTAGGATTTTCTTTTAGTTCCAAACCCTGACTGTCATCTTCCATATAAAATTCACCCACACTTCTCATCACCCTGTGAGCGCAGTGAACTTTCTTTAGTGGGAACTTACTCAGGCAGTGGATCTAGGAAGAGCAGGTAAGATAATTAAGACAAGACTCATACATAATTCATGTTATTTGCAGTTTTCTGTGACCCCTGTCATTGTGTTTCTGTGTGAGTCAGTGCATGACTGAATCACGACAGTTAGATCTGCTTGCAAGAATCCCCCCAAAACACTGGAATAAGCCATATATTTGTGTTAATTAGCAGATTGACTAAAAGCACAAAATAATAACAACAGCAGTAAGAGATGCTTACGTCAGTTACAAATGATCATCCATGGGTTTTACGTAGTTATCTCAGACAAGACTAGCATAACGAGCTGCAAATTCCATAAGACTTAGAACACAAAATTAACATCTCTAAATTGATCAGCACATTCACTGCCAGACTTCAAGATTTCAAGATTTGAAAAACATACATTCACTGCCAAAAGATTATTCCTTGTTAGATTAAAATATATTGGTAAAAATAATGATAATGTCTGTTAAGCAGTCATACTTTTGTCTAGAGCAGAAGTGATTTAATAAAGCAATAAGCCATGACAAGCAAGGGTTTTGTAATGTGTTTTTTTTTTTTTTTACTATGGGATTACTGTTCTGAATGATGATAAGTGGAATAACTACCTTCTTAACTGTAGCAAAATCACAATATTGAATGGCTTTGAATGGTTTACTGCTGTTAAAAAAATGGAACCAACAGCAATATGCTAAAAGTAACCAATGTTCCATAAATATATGAATAATAATGAATAGAATAGAATAGAGTAGAACATTTTTATATGCTAGTTTCAATGTTAATAAAGGTATTGTTGTAAGTTACAGTTACTGTATAGTTATTTTTCTAGGTGTGAATAGGCATCAGCTATATGCAGTTGAAGGTTACCAGGCAATGTATATCCTGGCTCTTTAATAAAGGCATTTACTCATGTCCAAACTGGCTAATTAAATCAAAATTCAGAGTCATTTCCTTGCTGTTTACATGTTATTAGGCAGGTAAAAGATGACCATTTATCCTATTGATCAAATGAATCTTTGCACAGAAGTGAAATGGCATAAACATTTTAAGGCTATTTAGTTCAAGCATTTTATGATAATGAAGACGTTTTAGAGGGGTTCTCTGACTGCTGGTCTGCAGACTTTAAAAAAAAGAAAGAAGAAAGAAAAAAAGAAATAGCTGCTTTGCATGATCCTATGACAGGTTCAGCCAGGTTTAGACCAGCTTCTGTTTTTCACAATCAAAATTATTTCAAATGATTAAGCAAAAGGTTGCTTAAAAACAGCATCAGGTTTGACATTTTGCTAATACCTCATTTTAAGTTTCAAAGGAATAGAGCTGAGATGGGAGCTCCATGGTGGGTAAATGGTGGCAAAAATTTGAATGCTTTACTTGACTGGACTATAACATACCCAAGAGAACAGCTGATAGATAATCTACTATATATACAAAATAAATAAATAATAATGACCAAATATACAATTGTTTTGTGGAGGTTGCATTATAATTTACTACTACATTGCAAAGTAATTATTAAATAGATTTGATTAAGATTTAGACATCAAGAGCCATTATTACACTGGTACATGACCACAAATCTTATCATGATATAAAATTTCAAGTATTGCGTATGAGTATCGACAGAATCTGTAAATTATGTATGAACTGTCCTTGGACCTTAGATAAATAGACCCTGCTTTAAAGAGCAAACAGAAATATAACTCGCAGGTAATGTGAGATCGAACATCTCCACATTACCTCTAAACTGGTCGATATCGCTTCTTGAATTATTACTCTAAAATTCAAGGACTGTACATGACACATGGCTTTATTCTCATGTTTTACTTTAGTGGGCTAGAATGCAGATATTTTATTAACCAATACAAAAGACAGCAAATAACCATATTTTTTAGAACCAAAGAAAAAGAAACTTTCACATATAAAACACTGGCTGATAAAGAACCTCATTTTTTTATAAAAAGGAATTTTTTTTTTTATAATCTATATTATGTAACATTAAATTAATACATGGTTGTTCAATGAGGTCATAAATATATTTAAAAACTGCAGAAAAATCAAAGGTGTTCTGAAATAAAAATTCCACTAATTTTCTTCACAGAGAAACTGATTTTTAACAATACCATATGAAAGTGTATACACTTTAATTTAAATTACTACACTACCCATAATCCAGAATAAAACCTCCATCAGAAAAGGCTTCAACAACATAGATTTGCAATTAAAAGGTCAGCATACCTAGCTACTCTCACAAAGCAACATGAATGTTGTTGAGTCTCTGAACACATGCTTAAATAATTGTACCTAATATTTTACAAAGAAACTTATTTATAATCAGTGACTGTAAGACAGTAGTTCTATATTGTACCATTGCTTTGTCATTCTCAAAGTTTTAAGGGATGAGTAGTTAATACACTCATGCAAAACAACTGAAATGATCATTTGTGCTAAAACATAACATCAGTCAGGTGATATTAATCTGCAGAACAATGCCCAGAAGCAGCATCATCAGTACTCTCTAATCATCTGTAATATGGGTCAGCTCGGCTCCCTTTCTACATTCAGTGAGGTGGGGATTGATGTCTGTCTCGTCTGTGCTCTTCCTGGAGGTGTAGGTGGATTTCCAGCGGAGGAGAACAATCCTCTTTAAATATTTGACAGTGTTGTTCTTTACACTGACGAAGCAGAACGTGTTGATCATGCTGTTGCTCATGGCGATGCACTCGATGATGTAGAACGCCACCAGAGAGTTCCTATCACGGGAGATGAGCGTGGGGTGGAAATCGCGCAGGATGGTGAAGCCGTAGTACGGAGCCCAGCAGAGGATGTACGCCGTGAGAATGCCGATTAGCACCATGACTGTCTTCCTGCGGCAGCGCAGGCGTTTGCGGATCTGCTCTGTTTGGAAACCCGGCACGCTCTTGAACCAGAGCTCTCTGGAGATGTGCAGGTAGCACAGGGACATGATGAACACAGGCCCCACGAACTCCACGGCGAAGATGAACAAAAAGTAAGAACGGTAGTACAGCTGCTGGTCCACCGTCCAGATCTGGGCGCAGAAGGTCTTGCTGTGGTTGGCTCCATGGGGGACTTTGGTCATGGAAGCGAAATAAGCGGAAGGAATGGAAATGAGCACTGGGACGATCCACATCCCCGTTATGAGGCAGTATGCAGTCTGGGGCTTCATTCTGGGCCTCAAGGGATGAACAATGGCCATGTACCTAAACACAACAAAGATGATTAGTGGGTTTCCTTTCATGTTCTATTCTCTACAATACAAATTACATAAACACCTGCATTATAAACAGTCCTATTTAACAGTCTGCACTGGTTTAGTGCTGCACCATGCACATTCTCATTCAGTCACTGTCACTTTCATGATATGCAAGTTTAGATAATTACAGGTGTCAGTGTTATATACCTAATAGCGGTGGTGGAGAGTAATGGAGTATGTTTGACTTTTTACCAGGGTTCTGAACTGATTCAAGGAACTACATTTTTGATAGGAACAGAATCAGAAACAGAAACTAAATAAAATTGTATAGTTCCGAACAGAATCAAAATTATGAAATGGCCATCAATAACGTTATTTTATCATTCAATTTTATATTTGAAATGTGCAAACAACCAATCAGGAATTCAAGTAGTACAGCATTCAAATGTGACACTAACGCATCCAGTGAAATGCCCACTCAGCTGTGAACTCATCACAAAGAAGTTGCAATGACAGTGCATTAGAGTTTATCCGAGTATAGTGTAAGATGGATTCAACAGATCAGGTGCTGAGTTTAAGTTCATAGTTATGCGATCCAAAGTTCACGGAAAGAAAAACGGGTAACATTTCATTTTGAACATTCTGTTGACTATTCATGAGTTCACGCTTACATATAATTAGCTGAGGTATGGTATGCGTATTTGACTCACTGTCCGGGTAAGGGCTCCAAGCTCATGAATTGACCGTTTTGCAGGCTGGAAGAGCCTATGTGCTCCAGTGGGAGCGACTTAAGCATTGGAAGGGTAGACCCTACTGGCTGCAGGTATACTGGACTATGTGGTTAGGGGCACCCAATTGGTAGGGCTCGAGCCGATGCTCAACGGGAGCTCACAGCGTTCGCGTGGCTGGCCGAGCAGAACAGCTGTGGCTGCAACTAATCCCGGTGGTGTCTGTCAGAGAAGGAGCGACCCTTGGGCTGGCATATTGGCCGGAGAAACAAAAAATCCCCAGTATAGATCTCGTCGTTTAATGGAAGAAGCTGAGTCTGACACGTAATGGCAAAAGGTGCAAACGGAATGCTGATAAACCGTCAATGGATAGAGGTAAGTCAGCGGTATTTATACTATGGTATTGATTACTTGATTATGGTCCACCAGTGTTGATTAGGCTAAGTATCTGACACACTCCTTCCGAACCTTGTTAATAGAACATCATTAAGTAATGTTGCACCTACATGTTTACATGTTTAGTAGACTGTTGTCATGGTCTCCAAACAGACATTCTACTGACTATAAGTAACTTTGCAAGTACATGTCAACTTATGTTAACTCAATCACATCATTAACACATCCCTCCAAACTGGTGTTTTTCCCTCATCATTTGCACAGGCTCATATAACTCCACTACTTAAGAAACGCACCCTCAACCCATCTCTTTTAGAGAACTACATATAATTTCCCCTTCTTCCTTTCATTGCGAGCTGTGTTTAACCAACTCTCTCCATTTCTCACACAGAACAACCTCCTTGACAGCAACCAATCTGACTTAAGAAGTGGACATTCAACTGAGACTGCCTTCCTCTCAGTTGTTGAAGCTCTAAGACTGGCAAGAGTGGAATCCAAATCATCAGTACTTATCCTGCTTGATCTGTCCGCTGCTTCTGACACGGTTAACCACCAGATCCTCCTATCAACCCTACTGGCAAAGGGCATCTCAGGAACCCCAATCTGATGGTTTGAGTCTTACTTATCAGATGGGTCCTTAAAAGTATCTTGGAGAGGTGAGGTGTCCAAGTCACAATGTCTAACTAATGGGGTTGCCTCAGGGCTCAGTTTTTGGACCACTTCTCTTCTCTGTCTACATGGCATCATTAGGTTCTGTTATTCAGAAACATGGCTTTTCATACCACTGCTATGCTGATGACACTCAACTCTACTTCTCATTCCATCCTGATGATCCGATGGTAGCTACTCGCATCTCAGCTTGTCTAACAGACATTTCTTGCTGGATGAAGGACCATCACCTTCAACTCAACCTTGCCAAGACAGAACTGCTTGTGTTTCCAGCAAATCCATTGTTTCATCACAATTTCACTATCAAGTTAGTCACATCAACCATAACTCCTTTAAAAACAGCCAGAAACCTTGGAGTTATGATTGATGATCAGTTGACTTTCTCAGACCACATTGCTAAAACTGTCCGTTCCTGCAGATTTGCTTTATTCAACATCAAGAAGATCAATCCCTTTCTTTCGGAACATGCTGCACAACCCCTTGTTCACGCTCTTGTTCTGTCCAGGCTGGACTATTGCAATGCTCTCTTGGCAGGTCTTCCAACCAGTTCTATCAAACATTTACAATTAATCCAGAACGTGGCAGCAAGATAAATTTTTAATGAGCCAAAAAGAATACACCTCATACCTCATACCTGTTTATCAATTTGCACTGGCTACCAATAGCTGCTCACATAAAATTCAAGGCATTGATGTTTGCCTACAAAACTACCACTGGCTCTGCACCTATTTAATTAAATTTGTTACTTCTTATGTGCCTCTAGAAGCTTGCGTTCTGCAAGTGAACGTCGCTTGATTGTGCCATCCCAAAGAAGCACAAAGTCACTTTTATGGACTTTTAAATTAAATGTTCCCTCCTGGTGGAATGACCTGCACAACTCAATCCGAGCAGCTGAGTCCTTAGCCATCTTCAAGAGTAAAACCCATCTCTTCCATCTTTATTTGACCCTCTAACTTTAGCACTAACTATTCTTATTCTATTCTTAATTCTTTATTATACAATTATAAAAAAACTAAACTAGCTTGCTCTATTCTTTTTCGATTATATCTGTTTTCTTTTTATTTATTATATTATTTAAAAGCACTTGCTACATGTACTGCATTTAAGCTAACTGAGACTTGTTATAGCACTTATATATCATTGCACTTTTGTTGTTTTTGATTCCATTGTCCTCATTTGTGGGTCACTTTGGATAAAATTCTAAAATATTTGATAAAATAAAATGACTAAATGTAAACTTATTCTAACTGTAACCTTACCAAGTCTACTACACATTGATGCGAATGAAGTACAAAGACTATTACATAATAAACAATATTTTAGTATCCAGATATGTCACGAATATGGAAACTTTGGATTCGTACAAATCGAGGTAGGCATCAGTTTTTTTTTTGGATTGATGTTTTTAAAGCCTAAACTCATAGCCTTAACTTTAGAGGATTTGTTGTTGAGAGAAAGAAACTATAACTGTTTATAGATAGCCTATGTGTGTGTGTGTGTGTGTGTGTGTGTTTGTGTGTATATATATGGTGTTTATAATGTTCATAAACATTTTGCTTTACCAGCATTTTAGCACATTAATTCTGAATACAGATCAGGTAGGTACCCATCAGCCTGCACCAAGTGTCATAACAGAATTTGGCATGCTGTTCCCAGTTATTTAGGTACATAGTTTGAACCTAAAAATTCACCACCCCCTCTAAAGACACAAGAGTGATGTCTGATTCAAGAGCTGATTCTTTCCCAAAAAAACGTTTTGACCAGTCCTCATTTCACACTGAATGATTTAATTGCAATCAAGACTGATCTGATTGTAGCTGTTCTTGAGCCAACGGCACACTGATCTCATCAGTATGAGCAGGGCTGACGCAAGCCTTTATGGGGCCCTAAGCAGAGTTTTACATGGGGGCCCCTCAGTACCGCCAATACTACTGATTATGGTCAGTGCTTGATTATTTGCACACCCATAATCGATTTTATTTGCTGCAGCTGTGCTGCTTACATCATACCAGTGTCTCCCTGATATGTTTTTATCCTTATACATTTTTAAATTGTAACAGTAGCAAACCCAAAACAGTGGTTATGTGTTACTTTGCACTTTAGGATTCAAAGTCTAAGTGGCGTACTAATGTGGTGTACTAAAAAGTAGCTAAATAAACCAGCTGACAATGCATTTACAGAACAGAATGTAATTTTAAAAACATAAATTATTGAACCCACATCTAAAACAACCACTCTTAATCTATAACTAGCTAACTGAGGCATAATGATATTGGAATATACTGTAGCAAGTTTCCGAAAGTAGGCTAAGGTAAAAATTGTTATGCTGTATTAGCACCATGTTTATGAAACAAAAACTTATTTGTATTACAAAAATATATACACAGGAAAGTTATTTTTAACACAGGAGAACTTAAATCAAACTTAAATCAAAAACTAGCTAAGTAAAATATTACAATATATTATGATGTCAAGGCTATTTACTAATTTAATCAAATGTGAACTTCCCTAAAAAAGAAGATACCCAACCTAGGCTATGCTAATTAACTAGTCAGTCAGGCCCCATCCCTCCCCAGGCCCCAGAAGTGCTCTGTGCTTTTTATATATCAAAGCTGTTTAGTGTTTTCAACCAATTTATTTAATTTATTTTAAGATTCCAAACATTTAAAAAAACATTCAATTAAGTATTAGCAAAAAAAATAATAATTTATAGCTTGTACACACTGATTTCTATGGAAAGCGTCAATAATAAACCTTAAAATTTGAAGACATGTTTTATTCCTATCAAATACACATTGTGTAGGTAATCAAAGTTTACTCTGTTTTCTCCCTGTTCACTGGCCACTTATTTTCATATTTTGGGAGAAATAGGTGAACTTAGTTGATGTAAATTCAACAGATCCAAACGACAGTTTCCAGCGCACATATAGATCAACTAACATGGGCTGCATTTCCCAAAAGTTTGTAAGCTTAAGAAGTTTGTAAAAATGATCGTATTACTTTCTCTTAATATTACGGCCTGTTTCCCGAAAGAACTGTAACTTAAGTAGCACTTGAAAATCACTGTAGATCTATGAGTGCTCTGGAGTAATCATAAAGACCGAAGTGCATTGTAAGAAGATGAATTTATGCGGTCACCTGCAGGACAATCGGCAGATTGCACGTTTAACTTTATTTTAAGTGCAATGTGATTATAATGGAACATTTTGATTGTACTTTGTTGTACATTTTATTTTATTTTTTAAATGCATTTATAAATGAAATAATTAAAAAGGGCAGAAAAATTTGAAATCTAAATTGAACGACTGAACCAAAAAATAAAAAATAAATAAAGATAAATAAAAGAAGTAATGTAAGAAATATGCTTCAAAGACTGGGAGGTGTCACACCTCTGGACTCTTTATGTAGTTTTTTCCCCATGATCTGTGTGACCCAGTTTCTGTCTCCCTTGATTGATTAGTTCCCAGGTGCGTCTGCTTAGTCCCTCATTTGCCTGTCTTTAAAAGCCTTGTCCTTTCTGTTCTTTTTTGTTGGGTCTACAAACCACATATGTGTGTCTTCCTCAGTGGTCCAAGTGATAAAGTCTTATTTTCACTTATCCTTGGCTCCCTGTTCCTTCCAGGCAGTGTAACGTGAAAGGAGGAGAAAATATGTCAATGACTTACTGACCTGTACGAAAACCAATGACCCGGAAATAATGTCTCTACACAGATAAATACTTTAATATATATTTTTGTATAAAGTACAACTTTAAAAACAATGTTCCTCAACGTCAAATTGCAAAGGCTTTGCAAATCTCATCATCTACAGTGCATAACATCATCAAAAGATTCAGAGAAACTGGAGAAATCTCTGTGCGTAAGGGACAAGGCCGGAGACCTTTATTGGATGCCCGTGGTCTTCGGGCTCTCAGACGACACTGCATCACTCATCGGCATGATTGTGTCAATGACATTACTAAATGGGCCCAGGAATACTTTCAGAAACCACTGTCAGTAAACACAATCCGCCGTGCCATCAGCAGATGCCAACTAAAGCTCTATCATGCAAAAAGGAAGCCATATGTGAACATGGTCCAGAAGCGCCGTCGTGTCCTGTGGGCCAAGGCTCATTTAAAATGGACTATTTCAAAGTGGAATAGTGTTTTATGGTCAGACGAGTCCAAATTTGACATTCTTGTTGGAAATCACGGACGCCGTGTCCTCCGGGCTAAAGAGGAGGGAGACCTTCCAGCATATTATCAGCGTTCAGTTCAAAAGCCAGCATCTCTGATGGTATGGGGGTGCATAAGTGCATACGGTATGGGCAGCTTGCATGTTTTGGAAGGCTCTGTGAATGCTGAAAGGTATATAAAGGTTTTAGAGCAACATATGCTTCCCTCCAAACAACATCTATTTCAGGTAAGGCCTTGTTTATTTCAGCAGGACAATGCAAAACCACATACTGCAGCTATAACAACAGCATGGCTTCGTCGTAGAAGAGTCCGGGTGCTAACCTGGCCTGCCTGCAGTCCAGATCTTTCACCTATAGAGAACATTTGGCGCATCATTAAACGAAAAATACGTCAAAGACGACCACGAACTCTTCAGCAGCTGGAAATCTATATAAGGCAAGAATGGGACCAAATTCCAACAGCAAAACTCCAGCAACTCATAGCCTCAATGCCCAGACGTCTTCAAACTGTTTTGAAAAGAAAAGGAGATGCTACACCATGGTAAACATGCCCCGTCCCAACTATTTTGAGACCTGTAGCAGAAATCTAAATTGAAATGAGCTCATTTTGTGCATAAAATTGTAAACTTTCTCAGTTTAAACATTTGCTATGTTATCTATGTTCTATTGTGAATAAAATATTGGCTCATGTGATTTGAAAGTCTTTTAGTTTTCATTTTATTAAAATTTAAAACACGTCCCAACTTTTCCGGATTGTATATTGTATAATATTATACATATTAGAGATCAACCAATATGGGTTTTTCTATAGCCAATGCCTATGTTTAGAGGTCAGGGTCAGCCGATGGCCGATATGTGCTAGCAATTTTTATGGCAGATATCTTGAAGTTTTCCCCTTCATTTGCATGCTAAAATGTCACAATAATAATACGTGGATGCACAACATTTCTAAACTTATATTCATTTATTGAGCACTGACTTGAACCATCTCTCGAATTTTAATTTTGTGCACTGCACGATATTAAAAAAAAGAAATGTATCCAAAGTTAACCAAACAAATCAATAAACACACTGCAAACCAGGGCCGGTTCTAGGTTATTTGGTGCCTAGTTCTAGGTTATTTTGCCTGTCAGAGTGACTCAGTCTTTTTTTAGGATTGTAAATCTAGTAAAAGAAATGGACAAATACAAGCAGTGTGTGGACAGTGCACAGTAAAAGTGTAAAGTGTGTGCGCAGCTTTCATAATACGCAGGGGCGATTCTAGGATTTTTTCAACTGGGGGGCACAAGAGGGGCCACGATTAATACAGAGGGGCCAATCTTGTGTTGTTTGAACTGTATATCCAAATCATTTCAAGAGTTCAGTAACCTTTAAAATCAGTAATAAACAGTGATACCCTATTATATTTTAATAGCAGTTATTCACTGCTTTAAATCAAAACAATCAAATACAATTTGTATTAACTTTTCACTTTACAAAAGTGAAAGAAAAACTGTGATAAATAAAAGAATCCAATGTATGAATAGTGTACAACTCACAAATAGTAATAATAATAGAATTTATTTATAATAGCCTTATATAATATATATATATATATATATATATATATAATAGCCTTATTTATATAATTACAGAATAACATAAATAATTCATATAAATAAATACACAATGAATTAATATAACTAATATAAATTTAATATATTAAATTGTTTTTGTTTATTATCCACATCCCATTCAATTTGCATAGCAGCAGTTGCAGTAAATTTGCATTGATGAATAAACAAAATCTACTTATGTCAAGGCTAATTAATCTTGAGCATATTGATTTAAAAATATCATATATCCTTACTTTGTTAGATAGCTACTTGTTCAAAAAGGTAGCTTTAGTTTAACATGTAAAATATGTGGATCCTATAGAAACAGTTTAGAATAGCTTAATTAGTCCAGTGTTATTTTAGTATTAGTTATTGATTTTGCTATTTAATCATGCATTAAATATTTATGTATGATTTTTTTATTTGAGAATGTTTCTGGGTGTCATCAAATTATGTTTTGTCAATAACTTCTGTGAAAACACAGTACACGCCAAATTTGAGACTCATTTTATTTACTTTAATTGACACAAAATTCAAAAAAACTACAATATATTGTATAGCAAGTAAACATCAAGTTATAGAAATTACATACAATTTATTTTAGCCAAACAACTGTTAATACTGACCAAACAAATAAACAACAACAAAACCACTGTCCTGCAGACTAAATACAGCGGATGTAGTTCATTTTCTATGTAAAATGTGGCTTATAATGGGTTTATGTATCTGGTTCATTTCAAAAAAGTACAATTCTGCGATTTTTTCCAGGGTGCAGACAGCAATCGCGGAGCACCTTGGTGATTTAGAACGCCAACTGAATTTATGAGAAATCTACAGACGCAAATAGACTAAAGGTGTAGTAAAATAAAGACCTATATGTGTTTTTTGGACTTTCACCACAAGTCTGAAAGAAGACATGTTATTGAAGACAAACAGCCCCAAATCTCAAAATTGATCAGTAAAAAAAACGATGTTTTTGCATGTGTCTCACCCATAGACTGTAAAAAATGCCTCAAGAGTGGAGCGTTAGATAAACATCATACGATTTGTTTCGTCACCTCACTTAAGTGAAAAAAGTCGCTAATCGACTGCATGATTCAATAATGACTTTATTAGAATTGCAATTATACTTTTTTAAACCATTGCTTTAAATTGCGTTGTTGCCTATATCGGTGCGTTCGGCCGAAAAATAAGTAAATCGTAACATCGCATCTTGGTCTGCTCTAGGAAATAACATCGTCATCGAACCTGGTCTGTCTAACACCGAAAGACGTTAACGTTAGTACCAAACACTTCTTGCACTACAACAACTCGCTAATCGAAAAACATAAGCTATATAAAATAGATCAACTTACCGTGTGCTTTTTTTTGTTGGAAAACAGCAGCTCGCTATTCTTGGTCCTCGTTGAGAAGTTATTTACTAGAGTTAATTAACTCGAGTTAAGAGTTATTTACTAAACTGAAAGATTAGGATTTGAATTTGTGAGTGACAGACAAGTAGAAGGGTGGGGGCACACTGGGGGGCCAATCAGTTTTCAGGAGGGGCCAGTGCCCCCATGGCCCCTCCCCTGGCTACGCCACTGATAATATGATACATACATTTAATTAATTTTTTTTTTTAATTCTGCAATTTTGTACCCCGTCCAGCAGATGGCGCCCCAGGCGGCCGCCTGTGTCGCCTGTCGGCAAAGCCGGCCCTGCTGCAAACACACTAGCAACATTTGTGTTTGGTATAAACGACACACAGAACATCTAAAGTGCATTCTAATTTCAAACTTACATCGCAGTCTGTTCATTATTAAAATAAAGTATAGTCAACCAAACATATACAAGGTTACACTGGTAAACACGTAGTATACCAGTCCACTCTGCTGTTATGCCAAGGATGTTTTTTGCTCATATGAAGAGGATGATCTTTTCCGTCTAGTTTACATAAAAAAAAAAAAAAAAAAAATATATATATATATATATATATATATATATATATATTATAGTTTAACATTCAGATACATTGTGAATATGTAAACTTTTGCATATGTGCAGAACGAGACGTGAGCAATTTACTTCCATTATAACGACATTTTTTGATTGCAAAGCCATGACACCATATAATCATGCATTCTTGATTGTTTGTGGTTTTCACTTTTGGGAAGAGGTAAAAAATTTGATTTTTACAGTTGATCGCTTGGTGGGACCATTAACCCTTTAGATAGGCCTGTGCAAAAAAAGGCTTAGTTTCTGGCTTGTATATGGAGTTATATGGAGTATAATAGCAAATTATAGTGTGTGTGTGTGTGAGAGATTCTTGATTGTTGGTGGTTTTCCATGTTGGGAAGAGGTAACATTTGTTATTTTTTACAGTTGATCACTAGGTGGGACCATTAACCCTTTAGATAGGCCTGTGGCAAAAAAGGCTTAGTTTCTGGCTTGTATGGAGTTAAATGGAGTATAATAGCAAATTATAGTGTGTGTGTGTGTGTGTGTGTGATAGAGAGAGAGAGAGAGAGAGAGAGAGAGAAAGAGAGGGTGTGAGAGAGACCTTTATTCACTTACCTTGATGTACAGTATCTGAAAAAATCCAAATATGCACCTCATGCTATCAGAACTACATGGAGTAAACAATAAAAAAAGAAGTGTGTTTATGCACCTGCTTCCTTTTGATGGTGAAAAGTACAGATGGCCTATATGTGAAATGCTCCTCTTTTCTTGATGGTAAAGCCAGTTTAAAACCTTAAAATCCTGTAAAAAAAAATCTACTTCGCATCAAATTTATGAACAATGTATTATGAACCAAAATGCAATACCAACTTCAAATAAGATGGAGCTCGCTGGAGGGGTCACGCTACATAATCATTTCTAAAACTTTGGTACAAGTCAAGCCCTTTCTCGTGTTGCTTGCTGCTCTTCTCACCATTAAATATCCAGCACGATGGCATGCAAGTGTTTAAATCCACGTACTTTGCTTTTGTTTAGTCTATTCGCTTGTTAAGTCTGACGTCACGTAGCAGCGCTTCCGTGTCCAAACGCTCTATCAGTTACCACGAGAAAACAACAAAAGGTGCTAATATAAACTCACAATGTGATAGAATACTAGCGAAAAAGTTATAATATTAACCTTTAACTCCATACCGAAGTACCAGATAGCCAGACAATGAAAATATAAATATATAAAAAAATATATAAAAATTATTTGTGTTTGGGATGCTGTGAGCACGGAGACTGTAGTGTATATCGTAAGTTTGAAAGCGTTCAACTTAAATTATCAATATGAATAAACAGTGCTCATAAACGGCTGCTGAGGTCATATTCTCAAGTGAAGCGAGTTGAGGCCTGGACCCGGAAATAGCGCTTCTTACTTCATCACTTAACAACCGAATACTTTCACCACCATTAAAAGGCAGCAGGTGCATAAATACACTTTTGTTTACTCCATGTAGTTCTAAGAGCTGAGGTGTACATTGTGATTTTCTGAAATACATTAAGGTAAGTGCGCAAAGGTCTCTCTCACACACACTCTCTCTCTCTTTCTCTCTCACACACACATACACACTCAATATAATATGCTGTTATACTCCATATAGCTTCATATACAAGTCAGAAACTAAGCTTTTTTTGCACAGGCCTATCTAAATGGTTAATGATCCCACCTAGTGATCAACTGTAAAAATAACAAATGTTACCTCTTCCCAACAGGGAAAACCACCAGCAATCAAGAATCTCACACACACACAAACACTATAATTTGCTGTTATACTCCATATAACTCCATATACAAGCCAGAAACTAAGCCTTTTTTGCACAGGCCTATCTAAAGGGTTAAAGGAGCTATGTGGAGGTTTTCACTTTAAAAAAATCTTTAAGATAGAGTTTTCATTTGTACATGTATGAGCCAACCATGATGTAAAAAAAAGAATGACACCTCGACTGTCCACCACGGTTGCCTCTATCAGCCTGTAGGCTAAATTGTGTGTGGAGGAGTCGGCCCGAATTGGCGCGAAAATTCACAAAATGTGACGTCATGCGTGTTCTTGTCTACTTGGGCTTACAACCGTACGGCACGCCAGCCATTATAGTAAGCAGCAGCAATAGTGTTTTCAAATGGACTCTGTGGATGGAAAGAAGCGACCAGCCTCCAGCACAATTCAGACACCCACGGACACTCCTCGTAAGTAAAAAAAAAATGAGCGTGCGCACTGAGAACGAGCATGAGACTGGCTGCAGTTCCTCTAACAGCCACAGGTGTCAGTAACGGTTAGAAATTTCAGAACCTGCGCAATGCTCCTTAAATGGTCCCATTACCTCTTCCCAAAAGGGAAAACCACAAACAATCAAGAATGCATGATTACATGGTGTCATGGCTTTGCAATCAAAAAATGTCGTTATAATGGAAGTCAATGGGGCAAAAACAGCCACCAACAACAAATTAGGGAGAAAAAAAATGAGAACAACGCAATGTTGCTACTAATCTTTGACATGCCCAAGACTGTTATAAAAAGTAAAAAAAAAAATCCATCCACAATTACTTTTATATTGAAAATAAGTTATTTTGTGTGTTTTTTTCCCCCCAAATCAGTGACATCATTTATGAACTTGGCAATTAAAGAGTTAAAATCTTGGATTTTTTTTAAAACATTTGGTAGTTTTGATCAGGACTGAGGTTGATTAACAGATTTATGCAAAAAAATTATATTTTGATACATTTTTACAGCAGTTTAATTGAACAACTCGAAAGGGTAGTGAATTTGAACAATCCACAAGGGTTAAAGTTGAGCCTGTACACTGTAATAATGACAGATACTTGAGGATGAAGTACTTAAAGCTGGACTGGATATACATTACAGGAAAAAAATATGCCATGATGCCATTAAAATATGCCAACTTCAGGTATATATTTGAACATTATTGTCACCTTTGCACTGCACAGTGACAGTGTTTTTGAGTCTTGTGTGAAAGCTAAAGTTCCCTAATACTTTAGCAAATTTCTTCTGCTGCATTGCCAGCACTGACGTTTCCCTCAGGAAATGCAAATCTAGTTCAGTGTGTTCCATTGGTCGTATTTAACGATTTCTATTAGCAGATCAGAAGCTTCACATGTAAGTCATCTATGATTGAATTTTGCTTGATTAAGGACTGTCAGTTAGAGTCAAGTCAAATGGCGAGGCAGATTTAATTATAAATGGTCCTCACAAGGCCATTATCAGAATTAAAAATAGACTGTGAATAATGTTCAAACAAACTAGATCCTGTCAAAATGGAACTGTGTAAAATGGCTTATTTGCCAGGGGAAACTTCAAAAGCTTAAAAAAAGTAAAACTTCTTCTGATGTCTAACTGCTGAAGAAATAGTACAGGATATGCAATGTACTTATTTTAGCAAAATTAAAGCCCTGGGGTACAGGATAAAAATAGATCATTAATATTGTCAATATCTCCACATATTTTATTCCATTTCAAGCTATTTGAGCAGGCTTATGTAAAGAGCACATAATTGTTGTTTCCTCTGGCCATATTTTATACCTTCATATGGAAAGGATAAAGAAAGCCCACACAGAAACAGCAATTTAAACCGTTTCTTGAGTGCCTGAAGGATTCACTCACATTATTAAAGAAATATTTAAAGCAGAAATATTCCAAAATGTATAATGTTTTATACATGCATTCTTAAGACGTTATAATAGATGCAAACACCTTTCATGAATAATCATAACAAGAGTTATAGTATGACGGATCAAATTACTTATGTCTGGTTATCACATTTAAGAGTAAGTTGATTTTCAACCATTTATCCCATTGATAAAAGTATTATAAGTCTCATATCTTGACATTAAGGTCTGTACAGTTTCTAACTACATCTTATGAGTGGTTAGGAGAGTTTTTTCGTACCTGTGAACTGAAAGTAATGTAAATTTCACTGTGAGCTCACTGGTAACCATTTCACATCAAAAACAATGAAATATGGTGTGTGGTGGATATTAAAAATCGAAATGTTGATAACAAATGTGTCCTAGCCCATTAGTAATATAAAATAGCTGTTTTAAAGAAGATCATAATCATGTTACATTAATCAAAGCAAGGACCACTAATAAATATTATGACCACATTATAAGAGGTGCTTTCAAGAAGAGTTGTTTCAGTTTGTAAGATGCTGTGCAGATTTGCCCACATAATGCATTAGAAATACAGGCTTCAAAGAAACTGTTCTGCAAAGTTCATCTAAAAACTACAATTTCATCATTATTTACTCACTTCCATGATGTTCCAAACCTGTATGCTGTTATTATTATTATTATTTTTATTTATTTTTTTATTTTTTTAATAATACTTCATGCCTTATATAGTGCATTTTAATGAATGCAGGTGTGAATGAGATTTCAAAGTTCGGCAGAAGGGAAAATATATAGCGAATGAAAGCATCAACTTTGGTTTCCCCATGACACAAAACTATTTTATATCTCATATAGACACAAATCTTTCTGTGCTATTTTTGAAAAAATGTTCTTATGAAGTATTGTATTATGAAAAATCTTCCTTTTTGAGCCATAATCACAAGAAGAAGAAAAAAAGGATGGATTTAGGGAAAAATAAAGAGTGTGCAAACCATGAGAGAAATTATATTTTGGGGCTGTCCCATTGTTTGACAACTGCAAACAGCTTACAGTTAGGCTAATGATTTATTTTGTATTGTTTATTATGAATTTTACTATACTGTAAATAATAAATAACAGCCTCTCAAGGCTTATTGCTTTAATTTACTTCTTTAAGGTTGAAGCTTTTTTGCCTTTATATTTGTTCTCAAGTACAGCTCTGTATTTTTCACTTGTTTTCATTTGTTGGCAGTCAAGCATGATGCACAGCAGATGATTAAATCCCACCGTATTACTGGAAAGCTGAAAATCTTTTCTCTCAATCATCTGTTTGAGCAGTATGTGAAGTGCTTTGTTCAGGAAGCACCCTGCATAATGCATAAATCGGAAAGCCAATGATATGACCCAGCCCCGGGCTTCCCTTTTCCTTCCCACTGTCTAGCCTAGCGGGACTGAAGAATGACATCTAAATCACACCAACCTGTCAACAGCGATGGCCAGTAAGGCATTGGTGGACACATGGAGAGACACAGTCCTGAGGTAGTTGACGGAAGCACACAGCACTTTCCCATGATCCCAGGATAGCTGCTTGACCACGTAATAATCCAACAAGAAAGGGCAGCAGACCACGGCCACTATGAAGTCGGAGATGGCTAGGTTGGCGATCAGCAGGTTGGTGAGGTTCCTGAGTTTCTTGTATCTGGCCAGAGTGGCTATGAAGAGGAAGTTGCCAAAGCCGCACACCAGCATGATGCAGACGAGCACGGCTCCGATGACTATGGTGGCCACGAAGTAGGCCAGGCCCTGCGTGGTGTCCGGCATCTCCTCTGAAGGAACGCCATAGTCCATGTCGTAGAAGTCTGTGTAGGTGTCATGAGCGTCCAGAACAGGCACCTGGCCATGAGGGTTCACGAACACGGCCGCCAAGTGAGTGATGTTTGCGTCCTCCATGGCAGAGGATGGAGAGGAGCCGGAGAGCTCTGATGGGTTTCTGCTGTCGTAAGTCACCAAATCTTTTTCTAGCAGTCAGTAGTCATGATACAGGAATGTTCTTGTCTTTTGAAATGGTTTCAGATGTCATTTCCAGCAGGTGACGAGCCACACGTGAAACACAAAACACAAACACTGACATTATTGCATGATAATTGTTTTCAAATAATTCATGAAACATTCTGTTTAAAGAGCAGTTCACTCAAATATCAAACCTGTGTCACTGAAAATGAGTCTTATTCAAGAGTAAATCTCTTCACAGAAGCATTTTAATGAACTAATCAACTCACTGACTCACTGTAGCACTTAAGTAAATTATTAGTTAATAACTATGATTTTTTTTCACATTAAGCTATCATGGCTTCAGAAGACTGATATAGCTTTTATTAAACTTCAGTGGCGCTTTTAATTTTTTGAATGTATAATTTCCCTTTCATTATAAATGCATGGAAAAGATCAATCATGTATTATTCACGGTTTCATCTTTTGTGTTCGAAGAAAGAAAGTCATACAGAGTTTTAGAATGACATGAAGGCGAGTGATTAATCATAGATTATTCATTTTGCAGTGAACAGTTAAACAAATATTCTAGAAAAGGTAAAAAAATAAATAACTATATAAATAAATAAAATAAAATAAGGCAACAAAGCAGTAATAAAATTAAGCATCTTTGCAAAGCAAATTCATTTGGACTGTAAAATGTGCTATTTTGAAAAATGATCTCTCTTCAAACAATTAAAGGTCGTACTACAATAGAATAAAATAAAAGAGTAGGCTATGATGCTTATTTCAAACCAGAAAATAATTTAATTAAATTATTAAACATTTTGCTGTCCTGGCACCACCACAACATGTTATATCCTATCAACATTTTGCTTTTACCTATACGAAATATGCATAAGAAGTAAATTAAGAGGATATTCATACTGCCTCATGATGCATTATGTGATGCTTTAAGTTTGTAATCACAGTTATAATTTAATATCACAGTTATATTTAATATCATAAATAGTGATGCGTTGTAACACATTATATGAAGCTGGATGTCAATCATTATTTTATAATGATGCACCTTTGCTTTAATGGTAAATTCAGAAGAGGTAGCCCATAATAACGTACTGTAACGGTTCAATTGTTGTTTTCTTTCAGTTAAAAATCAATAGGCTACTTCTGTCTGATGGCCGTTCACTTAATTACATTAGAGGAGTTAATGCTGCAAACTGTTCATTTAGTGGAATAGCACTACAGACATTAAAGCGTTTGAGATGTAACAGTTATTAAAACTAAACATTTTACACTTTATCCCGCAAGATTCGCGCTGTCACCGCACATTGAGTATCAGTACATGACCATGTGAAGTTTCCTCGTGCCGGGTTGTGAAGGACTTACCGACTTGCAGTAGTTGAGAGCAGCGTGTCAGTGTCACTGGTGTGAGATGCTTCATCAGTCTCATCTGTGTAAATCACGTGAAGAAGCGTGCATCTCGCCAGTCCTTCACACACATCAGCGTCTTCTCTCTCCTTCTTATGGCGAATGTGAAAGTCAAGGATCATTAACGTCTTCAGTCCTCAGCGCGATACCTCCCACCTGTGTTCACTGTGTCGAGCAATGCCTCTAAATACATCGGTACCATGGTTGAATCAACGTTGAATTACCTTTCGATTTTGCAAATTGGATCAACGTGGAAATCGCGACGCTGTTTCCCCGTCTTACCTTCATCACGGGTGAATTACGGTCGTTCGGCAGACCTTGGATTAAAGCTGAATGATGTGTTGATTTTGTAAAGTTAATCAACGGTGATAACAAGACGTTGTTTCACCGTCGTACCTTGCACCGTGTATAAATACACACTTGTATGTTCAATTAGATCCTAGTTTGCATTTAGATCAACACTGTACATGCAAGCCTAAAAATCAAATGACTGGCAGCAATGGCTTTACAATCAACTTCAATAAACTACCACATGCTCAAAATTGTAAAACTGCAGTTTTATTTTGGAAACATACTGTATAAAACAGATGAAAATAATCCCAAACTTTATGATGCAGAGTATGCATGGATGTATTGTTAAAAACATGTAGTAGAACAACCCAAATACAATAATATTTAAGGGTTTTTGTAAAATGTTTTTGCATATAAATGCATATTTTTTGCAGCACTTACAAGACAAACCCTTGTACCTTTATGACTGAAACCATTGGATCTTTTATTTTGGTGGAAAACTACAGTTTCTGTAAAACACATGTTTTAGTAATGTGTCTCATTACAAGAGATGTGTACATTTGTGCAGTGAAAATGTGTTGCACAGTTCGAGAAGGGAACTTTCAACCAGTTGATTTCTAACGGGAACCCGCCCAGACTGTGTCTTCTTTACTGTGGGGAATGCAGAATGAGATTTCTACCAAAGAGGACTCTAAAATGTTAGAACCAGCAGCCTCGTGCATACAGTGTGGTTCCCAGCGCTAGGTCCATTCTGACGCCGTCCCTTCCACTCTCTCCCACTTGTGCACTTTCTGTACCGTCCTGTATAAACATTTACATACCTGCCAACCTTGAAGAAATTTTATGAGTACTTCAACCCCCCCCCCCCCCCCCCCACGCACGCACGCATGCACGCGAGAACCTGACAGCCCACCGCCACTGTATGCTCCACCGTTGCACACACACCTGTGAGAAACCTATGAGATACCTAACACTATAAAACATATTATACACATAATATCCTTTCACCAATTAAGATTTATTAGTAACTCCATACCATATACAAGTAGACCATAAATGTTATACAATTACTGCAATGACTCCGAACATTTTGTACAGGAGGCATAGCCCATGGAAACTTCTTCCACCTGAAAATATTGTCAGAAAGAAGAGTAAACTGAGGACATTCTTTCTAAATAAATAAATCAAAACATTAAATAAATGTGCAAAACCAGCAGTTATCAATATCAAAATCAGTTTTCTAAAAACAAACAACATTTTTTTTATATAATTTTCCATGCATAGTGTTTAAACTTTTGCATTGTTTAACTTGTTAAAGGTTGCAGATTTGGCTTTTTTAAGTAGTGCATCAGTGAAAGTCTCTTTGTAACAAATGCTGCCTTTGGAGGCAATCGTCTCGGGTTACTTGACTGTAACCCTGTTCCCTGAGAAAGCGGGAACGAGATGCTGCGCTCAATAGCGCTAATGAGAACATTCTTTGTTCGACCGGTTGCGAAGCACGTGTGTCAAACACGCCAAGAATTGGCTTATATAACCTCGGTGAAAACGTCATTGATTACGTGCACCTGCAGGTTATAAATAGACGTGAAACGGAAACATCCCCAGGTTACCCCTTTGTCTGAAGAGATGTCCGGACACGTCGACAGTGCGGCATTGAGGCGCAGCATCTCGTTCCCGCTTTCTCAGGAAACAGGGTTACAGTCAAGTAACCCGAGACGTTCCCTTTCAAAAGCTACTCTCGATGCTGCGCTAATGGGAACGAGAATACCAACGGCGCCGCACTGTAAGTGTCTGGACCCCCAAGGTTGTGTAGTGTGTGCGCACAAACATCGAAGAGGTCTCAGACATGACTCTGGGATGTGGACTCAAGGACATGCGAGCCCGGAGTAGCATTGACATCCAAGCTATAGAATCTGACAAATGTGTGCGGAGAGGACCAACCTGCCGCATCACACACTTGCTGCAAGGGTGCACCTCTTGCTAAAGCCATTGAAGATGCCACCCCCCTGGTTGAATGGGCCCTAACTCCTAGAGGCGAAGTTTGACCACGCGCCTCGTAGGCTAGGGCAATAGCATCCCTCACCCAATGTGAAATTGTTTGCCTGTGAATGGCGGAGGACAGAAAGCTTCGAGAATGACCGGATGTATGGTCGAGAAAGGAACTTTTGGAAGATAGTTAGGGTGAGGATGCAGAATAACTTTGACTCGCCCAGGGGCAAAATCTAAGCAGGATGGCAGGACTGACAAAGCCTGTAAATCCCCAATTATCTTTAGAGAGGTAATGGCCATGAGAAAAAACCATCTTTAGAGCCAGAAGCCTGTCAGGCGCTGATTCTAATGGTTCGAATGGGGGGCCAGCCAACCCTTCGAGCACTATGGCTAAATCCCATGAAGGGACCGTAGCTCTAGTGGGTGGCCTCAACCGCTTAGCCGAACGAATGAAGCGGGCAACTAGAGGGTGCTTTCCAACAGAAACCCCGTCAATCAGGTCGTGGCAAGCCGAAATAGCGGCCACGTAGGTTCTGAGAGTACTAGGGCCTGTGCCTGAGGACAATTTCTCTTGCAGAAACTCCAGTACTGAAACAATTTGGCAGTGAGCTGGGTCTACATGGTGTGTCATGCACCAGTCCTCAAAAAACACGCCATTTGAGGGCATACATTCTTCTAGTGGAGGGAGCCCTAGCACTTAGAATAGTTTCTATTACGCTTGCTGAAAGGCCAGCCTCTCTTAGCTGGTCCCTCTCAGGGGCCAGACGTGAAGGTTCCAGAGTTCGGGCCGGGGATGAAATATTGTCCCCTGCGCCTGAGAGAGAAGATCCCTCCTGATCGGAATCGCCCATGGCGAGCCGTCGAGGAGGGATATTAGATCTGAGAACCAGACTCTGGTCGGCCAACGGGGCGCGATCAGTAAGAGGCGAGACCCCTGTTGACGGACCTTGGCCAGGACTCCCGGGAGCAGAGCAATCGGAGGAAAGGCGTAAAGACGCAGTCTGGGCCACGTATGGGCCATCGCGTCCAGACCCAGGGGAGCTGGATGAGTCAGAGAGAAGTAGAGGGGACATTGTGCTGTCTCCTGTGTAGCAAAGAGGTCCACCTCTGCTTCGTAAAATCTTTCCCAGATTTGACCCACTACTTCGGGGTGGAGTTTCCATTCCCCGTGTGTCACAGCTTGTCTGGACAGCCAATCTGCTCCCACATTCATATGCCCTGGAATGTAAATCGCCTTGAGGGACAGGAACTTGTCCTGTGCCCAAAGCAGGACCTGCTGCGCTAACTTGTTCAAGCGGCGCGAACGCAGTCCGCCCTGGTGATTTATGTAAGAGACTACAGATGTATTGTCCACCCGCACTAGGACATGGTAGCCTCTCAACTGCTGGAGGAAGTATTTCAGGGCCAGAAATACAGCCTTCATTTCGAGGCAATTGATGTGCCATTCGAGAAGATGACCTCTCCAGATCCCTTGGGCTGGACGGCCATTTAAGACCGCTCCCCAGCCCGTGAGGGAAGCGTCTGTCGTTAGCAAAAAGTCAGAAACCGGGGTCTGAACCACATAGCTAGGGTACGAAGCCCCTGGCGCGTAACCCTTATTTGCCTCTGGGGATTGGCCCTTGGATGAAATCCCCTGGCTCTGAGCCACAACTAAAACGATCTCATGTGCAGGAGGCCCAAAGGTATCACCGTGGATGCAGCTGCCATGAGACCTAAAACTTTCTGAAAGGGATGAACTGTGACTTTCTGGCCTAGCTTTATGTTCTTTAGGGTGTTTAGAATGGATTCGACACGTGCAGGAGACAGCTGTGCCTGCATTACGACCGAGTCCCATACCACCCCCAAATACGTTGTCCTCTGGGAGGGTGAGAGAACGCTTTTCTTGGCGTTGAGTCTCAACCCCAGAGATTCGAGATGAGCTAGAAAGACATCCCGATGTCGAAGCGCTAGCTCCTGAGACTGAGCCAGAATCAGCCAGTCGTCTATATAATTCAAAATGCGGATGCCCTGGAGTCGCAGAGGAGCCAGAGCTGCATCCATACATTTCGTGTACGTGCGGGGTGACAAAGCTAGGCCGAATGGAAGAACCCGATACTGGTAAGCTTTGCCCCCGAAAGCGAACCTCAGGAACTTCCTGTGTTGTGGCAAGATTTCGATGTGAAAATAAGCGTCCTTGAGATCGATAGTCACGAACCAATCGCCTGACTGGATCTGAGACACAATCATCTTGATTGTCAGCATTTTGAACTTGTATGTTCTGAGGTAGCGGTTTAACCCGCGAAGATCTAAAATTGGACGCAACCCCCCATCTTTCTTGGGAACAAGAAAATACCGGCTGTAGTAGCCTGACTGTCTGTCTGGCAGGGGAACATGTTCTATGGCCCCTTTTTCCAGCAGCGTTTGCAATTCCTGTGTCAACCAATGTGCTCGTTCCGGTTTCACGGAAGTGGATACCACGCCGTTGAAACGCGGAGGACGATATGCAAACTGAATCCTGTAGCCCCTCGCTACAGTGTTTTGTACCCATGATACATTGAGATATTTGGCAGTAGCTTCCATGCTGCCAGTTTCTCCGAAAGGGGCAGTAATTTTGACACTTCGTTTTGTTGGGGGGATGTTAGATGTCCGGTGTCCTGAAACGTGGCAGGAAGCAACCGAGCATTTAACATTTCGCGGAGATTGTACAGCGGCCCCCTGGGGGTGCCAGGAAGGAACATCTAGTTTCTGATAGGACTTTTCGTGCCCCTCCCCGGGGGGGAACACCCCCACGTTCCAGGTCGCTTGACCGTCAGGACTTCTTTTTCGATAAAATAATCGTCCTCAGATCCGGCCTCTTGCTGGGCTGTTGAGCTCGGCGAGCCGCTCCCCAGTCCCTACAAGGAGGGGGCACACGGCTCGCCACACTCTGCTTCTGCGACTCTCGCCGCAGAGAGACCGGATTGGGTCGGGGCTGGGTGGCCGACAGCCCTGAAGTCTGAGCACGGCGGGGAAGGAATTTATCAAAGGCTTCAGCATGTCTCTTAGCCTCCCTGAACCTAGTGACAACTGTATTCATGGAGTCGCCAAATAGGCCAGAGGGCGACACTGGGGCATCAAGGAGGAACACTTTGTCTCTATCCTTGATGCCTGTGAGGTTGAGCCACAGATGTCTCTCCGTGGAGACCAGTGCAGCCATAGAACGGCCAATGGCACGGGCCGTCTGCTTGGTCGCACGAAGAGACAGATCTGTGGCTCGGCGTAGCTCTGAAAACGCTTCCTCACTAACACTCCCGCCCGTGCTCAGGTCCTTCAGCAGGTCAGCCTGGTATGCCTGCAGAGCCTGACCCGCTGCTTGAAATGCCTTCCCCACCAGAGATGATGTTACTCTACATGGCTTGGTGGGGAGAGGTGAGGATGTGACTCCCAGGGGAGAGATAGCCCGCAAGCGTCTCTTCGACCTGAGGCATCGCCACATATCCCTGTGCCTTAGCGCCCACGATAGTTGAATAAATTGACGTTGTCGGAACCACAATACGTGAAGAATAAGGCTTATTCCATGAACGGGATAACTCATCATGGAGATCTGGGAAAAAGGGGAGAGATCGATTTTGGGATCTCCCCGCTTGGCCACCTGACAAAAATCTGTCATCTAATCTAGAGTGCTTAAGGTTCTCTTCCTCTTGTGGCCATTCTAACTTAAGCCTGGCCACCGCGTTAGTCACGACCTCGAGAAGCTCCCCAAACGCTTTATCATCGCGGGAGATGTTCCCGATGGGGAACAATTCACAGTGCTCACACTCTGCGTCCTCGAGAGCAGCAATCGCATGCTCTTCCCCGAGGCACTCTAAACAATAATCATGTAAATCATCGTCTGGGATAACTTGAGCACAAGGTGGCAAGCATCTCCTGACTGCACTAGACATGATCTCTATTTTCTTTTTTTTCTTTTTCTTTTTTCTCTTCTCTTTCTATATATATATATTTTTTTTTTCTCTTTTAAACTAGACAGTGACACACACATGGGGATGTTTCCGTTTCACGTCTATTTATAACCTGCAGGTGCACGTAATCAATGACGTTTTCACCGAGGTTATATAAGCCAATTCTTGGCGTGTTTGACACACGTGCTTCCCCAGACAGCAAGCAGTTTTGGCCCAGAACCGGCCCACATCTGGCCCGCGTGAAATCCATGCAGGCCAGATGTGGGCCGGATCTGGGTCAAAACTGCTTGCTGTCTGGGTCGCAACCGGTCGAACAAAGAATGTTCTCATTAGCGCTATTGAGCGCAGCATCGAGAGTAGCTTTTGAAAGGGAACATGACTTTTCTTGTCACCAAAGAGCATCTCTGTGCTCATATTAATAGATTATTATTAATGTTCAAAAGAGCGGAGAATTTTTTTTTCAGGTTTTTTCGGGGGGATACATTGAAAGAACAGCATTGTTTGTTACATTTTCTACAGTTACATTTATATTATTTACATCAAACTTTTGAATGGTATAGTATTGCATATTGTTATTGAAACTTCATAATGTTTCACTTGATTATACATTTCGTCAGGAATTATAGTTTGGAAAAAGTCTAACTAGTAAAATGTTTACACGTTATGTGAAAACTAGTACAAGTATATAAATGAATAAAAAGAGACTCATGTTTATGATCTCTGCTGAATGAAGTGCTTCATTCTTTTTTTTCTGAGGAAATCCAATTCTCAAATAATCAACCAAATCACATTTTGGGTTGAATTATATCTTATTCCTCTCATCACGAAGCAAACAGTAAAATAAAAATAAAAACTTTTTAACATTAGAATCTGAATAGAGCGTTCAGCGCGGGGGCATGGTCCATATTGTTTTCATATGGATTACTTTATCACAGAATATCTGTTTTCGGCGGCAGTTTAGTTTAAAAGTAGACATGTCAAGCTTTCTATAGATGCTTTCTCTCTCATGTCTCTTCGTTGAGTATTCACGGAGTTACAGTTCATTTGAATGACGTGTTTGTAAATGAAGATCAGCGCAGGCAAAGGCTGAAGACAGCACACCTTGTTTGTTATCTTTATTTTATAAGTGCACAAAGTTTTGTTGTTATTATGTCTGTATACAAATAAAAGTAGACTCTTTACAGATTCGATTGATGTATTGATCTTATCTGTACGATCAAAACTGAAAGTGTAATTTAAGTTCTTTTCGGGGTTATCAGGAAAAAATGACTCATAAAGCGAATACGCGTTAACCGACTCAAGAGGGTTGAACAGAACAATTCAAAACGAAAGAAAACAGACTGCTCTCTGCTTATGTAACGTTAATCCATTCCGCATTTCTCTGGCGCGTTCACTACTGTGAAGATCGCGAGACAGCATCGTCAACTTTATCTTTGCAGTCGACACGACATTGATACAGAAAACACTTGTTTATTAATAATTATATTCATAAAATATTCATAATCATTTCTTTTGCCGGTTCTTTGTGACAGCTTTTAGGTGCGTTATTGGCAGCGCCACCCTTACACGTTAGCCTACAAGAACGCGTGAACTGAACTGAGCTCGTCACAGCTGGACTGCTTGTTATGATGTAAAGGTCATTTTTAATGTTCATAAATTCAATTAGGCTAAACATAGCCTATTTGTTACCTTTATCTTACGTTAATCAGCACCTGGCATGTCTAAAACCTTCTAGATTTCAAGCCATTCCACCACTTTTCTGTCAACTAAGCTTGTGGATAGGAGGGGCAGGTGGGCGGCGGGTTAACATGCACTCTGATTGGCTTTTTTTTGAAAGCTTTTCACTCCACTTACACCCTGTGGATCAGCGGCAGAATCAGCGTCAAGTGGACGGAGGAGCTGAACACGCAGCGCCGGATGAAACTCTATGAAGCCTCTGTGCGGGTAAATAAAGGGTGTTATGTTGGTGAGAGGTTATAGTATAGGAAGTGTTAATGGTCCATTTCCAAGATAGGTGGCGGTAATGCACATATCTGTCTGCGATCCGCCGTAAAAAGTAAGAAGAAGAAGAAGAATCAGCGTCATAGATTGCGTAGAAACTGAAATCGGCGAAATGCGAGAAGCAACAAAATGCGTACCTAGAGAGCACGAATCGTACAAGCGTACTTATGGGTCAAAATGCGTGCAGAGTACGAAAAATTAGTACATGTTGGCAGGTCTGCATTTAACAGACGATTTTATCCAAAGCGACTTACAAATGAGAACAATAGAAGCAGTCAGGTCAACAAGAGAACAACAACAGTATACAAGTGCCATGACAAGTCTCAGTTAGTCTAGTACAGAACACATAGCCAGGTGTTGTATTTTTTTTTTTTTTTTTTTTTTTTTTTTAGAAAAGAAGGAAAAGTGCTAGTATTAGTTGGTTAAGTTCTGGTGAAAAAGATGAGTCTTTAGATGTTTCTTGAAGATGAGTAAATACTCAAATTGTACAAATTGAGATTGGGAGGCTGGGCACAGTCCAGGAAAAGGTCCTTGAGAGTGATTTTGAACCTGTTTGGGATGGCACCACAAGGCGTCGTTCAATTGCAGAGTGCAAACTCTTGTGAGTGCAAAAACTTTGATGGAGGGCACATAAGATTTAACCAGTGAGTTTAGGTATGTTCACAATGTTTCACAATAACTTTGATATTGTGAAATATATTTAACTGAAAACTGAATACAAAATAAATCACACAATATTTTCACTTTACAGTTCAGCAACAGTGAGGTTGGAAACAAAGTGGACAACACTATTCATTAAACACTTCATGTATTCAGATGAAAATGTACAATATTCACAAATTATTCACAAGCAGTGTTTTCAGAGCCCCCAGTTACACTGTTTTAATCAGAACACTAGCAATGCAGTGTAGTAAAATAAGTAAAATCTAATTAAGTACATTTTTATTAAACTAATCAAAACCTATCACATAAGATCAATGAATCTCTAGCAGAAGTGACAGTGCAGTGTAGCAGATGAACAATTTCTTACCAATGTTTCAAGAACAAGCTGGATCCTTGCTGACTCTACAAGGGGAAAGAAGAAATGGTTTACTGAAAAGTTCTTAAAAAGCAGGATTTCATATTATACCATTTCTTTAAACCATTGGTTCTCAAACTTTTTATACCAAGTACCACTTCAGAAAATATTTGTTATTAAATATTAAGTTCCACCATAATGACCAACATTAAATTTCAGCAGCGTAGGTGGCAGTTTTATTCTAATAAGAATATTAATTGTTGTCAGCCACTTTACCATGGTAAATACAGTTTGAACATTAACACTACACTGTGCTTACGTACAGGTAAATGGAAAAAAAAAAGTTTAAATTAAAATTTGTAATTTTAAATGTAATTATGTAACAAAAGTTACAAAACTGTAATGTACATTAACTGTAACATACTTAAATGTGCAAAAAAAAACCTTACTCAAAGATTAAATTAAAATGAATTAACATTAATTAGTTTAATTTAGTGATTCACCTGCGTAACAACCAGTGTTGCCAGATCTCGCGAGACAAATAAGCAACCAGGCCTTTGAAAACAAGCCCAAAACAAGTGACCTTTTCTACGGACCCCCCCTAGGTTCTGGGAAGAGAAAAATAAATAAATTGTGTGCATGGTTTTACAATTCGTGGGGACGGATTTTGAACTGTGGGTACAGACTGTCAATTTACATCCATGTGGACAGATTGGTGAACTGTGCGCAGTTTTACAAAACTGCACACAAGGTAACGTACAGTTTATTTATTTTTCTCCCCCCTGAGCTTCAGGACAATGACCACAAGAGGGAGTTAAACCACCTTTTAACATTATTTAACATTAGAAAACTGATGGGATATCAAATATAGACTGATGTACCGAGTACATTACACCGTAAACATCTGATAATCAAAAAGTCCAGTCAGTCACCATCAGTTGCAACTCCTTGATAAACTTTAAATTTATTTAAAGTTTACGTCACTCAATGACGACGTTTTCCTAACCAGAAAAAAAAAAAAAAGATTGCCCTGCTCTGCCTCTGATTGGCTAGTACTCGTTGCCATCTCGGTGAGAGCCAATTAGAAGCAGGATGTGGGTGGGAAAAAACTCAGCTGTCTCCTGTGTGTATGGGGGAAAGGGAGGGACAGAGAGAACAGGCTAGAAAACGTCTCAGGTTACGAATGTAACCATGGTTCCCTGAGAGGGAACGAGACACTGCGTCCTCTGAGGGGACACTATGGGGAACACCTCGTCGTGACCCGTGTCTGAAGCATACTTTGAAAAACGCCAACGTGTTGGCCGGCGACAGCCTCTGACGTCACTACAAGCGCGACTATAAATACGCGCCCGTAGGACCCGTCACTATCTTCTTCGTGAAGCTTGCGTCCGAAGCATGGCAGGGAGCTAGAGGACGCAGTGTCTCGTTCCCTCTCAGGGAACCATGGTTACATTCGTAACCTGAGACGTTCCCTTTCAAGGGAACTTCGAACTGCGTCCTCTGAGGGGACACTATGGGGAACAGTATACCCACGCCGCCATGCTGAGGGGAGTGCAGACCAGAATCATGGCAAACACTAAGTACCAACTCTACCGCTTTTCTCTTCACCGGGAGTCGCCCCTGGGACGGTCTGACGGCTGCCTTATGACATTATCCCTTACGGCCAAAGGCCTAAGCTACATACCCAACTTATCCTGTAGGGCCTTGGCCCGGGGTAGAGCTAGAGGCTTGGAATCACGGAGATTCCTTTAAAGGGATACGGCTAAGAGCCTGGCACTTTCCTCTACCAAGTCTTTGCCTGTCACACAGGGGCTACTGCTAGCTTTCGCAAAAACCTGCCGAAAGGGCTGTCCCTACAGCACTCTAGTAGCGGCGCCCTGTTCTAGATAGGTATCCGAGGATACCTAGGTGGAGTGGTGCCCAAGATGAACGGGGCTTAAACCAACTCAAGAAAAGGGCACGAAGCAGCAGCGCGAAGCCCTTACCATCTAGGGATTTTAGAAAGAACGCAGAGACTAGCGTGCGAACTTACCACAATGTGGATTTTAGAAAGTGCGCAAAGACTCCCGTGCACACTTACCATAACATGGATTTAAAATACTGTTCTAAGGAGGGGTTCTCGTGGGACTCTGTCAGAGCAGCTCGTAGAAGAATGGCCCGGGAGCAGAGCAATTGGAGGCCTCAGCCCCTGCCTCAGCAGGATGCCTGCTCTCACAGAGCGTCTCAAACAGTATGTGGTACTGGAGCGCTCTGAAGAACCGGGAATCAGTCTCCCAAGAGAGGAAGACTCCGAGCTCCGAGCAGCATGCTCATAGGTGACCCTTTCAGAAAAAGGGGGGTGCTGCTGAACTACCCGAGAATTGCCCACACAGCCCCCCCAAGTTGAGGGGGCTTGGGGTGTACAATAAGTACACACCGGTTGGATGAAGCCCAAGGAACACCGGGGCGAATCATCCCGAGAAAGGGAACGAAGCGGAGCGCGTAACCCTTACCATACAGGATTTTAGAAAGTGCGCAGAGTCTTGCGTGCACACTTACCACTTTACGTGGATTTCAGAAAGTGCGCAGAGTCTTGCGTGCACACTTACCACTTTACGTGGATTTGAGAAAGTACACAGGCAAGCGTGTGTACTGAAAGGTTACCTGACAACCACAGTATGTGGGAGCTCACATTCAGAGAGGCCTGTGAAGCCTGCTACCTGATAACCACAATATGTGGGAGTTCATCTACAGAGAGGCCTAGAGAGGCTTACTATCTGTTACCAGATAACCACCTCAGTGGAAACTGAAAGCAATATGGAACTCAACTCCAGGGAGGCTTGGTGAGGCCTACCACCTGACAACCACAAATCGCGGGAGCTCGTATTTTCTTTATGAAACGCACAGTATGTGGGAGCTAAATCTCCAGGGAGGCCTGGTGAGGCCTACCACCTGGCAACCACAGTATGTGGGAGCTCGTCTTCAGAGAGACCTGATGAAGCCTACTATCTGAAAACCACAATGTGCTATTTAGTGGAACGCACAATATGTGGGAGCTAAATCTCCAGGGAGGCCTGGTGAGGCCTACCACCTGGCAACCACAGTATGTGGGAGCTCGTCTTCAGAGAGACCTGATGAAGCCTACTATCTGAAAACCACAATGTGCTATTTAGTGGAACGCACAATATGTGGGAGCTAAATCTCCAGGGAGGCCTGGTGAGGCCTACTACCTGGCAACCACAGTATGTGGGAGCTCATCTTCAGAGAGACCTGGTGAAGCCTACTATCTGAAAAAAGCCACAACATGCTATTCCGTGGAAACGCATAGTATGTGGGAGCTAAATCTCCAGGGAGGCCTGGTGAGGCCTACTACCTGGCGACCACCGAACGTGGGAGCTCACCTCCAGAGAGACCTGGTGAAGCCTACTATCTGAAAACCACAATATGCTATTTAGTGGAGACGCACAGTATGTGGGAGCCAAATCTCCAGGGAGACCACCCAGCCCCTCATGTTGAGGGAAGCGATGGATCGCACGGGAGCGGTGAGCTCCAACCCTCTTTTCTAGGCGAGGGGAGCATCACCTCGCCAGGCGGCCCCTCAGAGGACGCAGTTCGAAGTTCCCTTGAAAGGGAACGTCTCAGGTTACGAATGTAACCATGGTTCCCTGAGAGGGAACGAGACACTGCGTCCTCTAGCCGGACATCTATGGAATTCCCTGCAGTGCTGTGCCAATTCTTTGGCCACCTAGCTACTGTAAGGAAACTCACAGAGATTGTTAGTAGACATATAACCACCAGCACCGTCCACCTAACCTCGATCAGGTGGAAGCTGGTGGCTACAGGGGAATTAGGCAGGGGAGGACAAAAAACAGAGGTTAAAAACAGAGGTTAAAAACATCCGGAGCTACTAGGTCATACTACCGCTCTGACCCGGGCGAGGACGCTGCCTCGTCCGAATCACGTCCCTCAGACCCTGCTTACCGCTCCGTGACCCGCGGTTCCTCTCGCCCCTGCCCTTAGGCGGGGGAGGAGCGCGAGCCGCAACACTAGCCTTCTGCGCCCCTCTACGACCCTCAGATCGAGATGAGCCAGGACCCCTGAGTTGCTCGGGCTCGGACCTGGACCTTCGTGGAATGAAGGATTTAAAGGCCGCTGAGCGCGCCCTTGCCTCCCTGAACTTCCCGACCACCATCTCGATGGAGGTACCAAAAAGCTCAGAAGGCGAGACCGGAGCATCGAGAAGAAACCCCCTTTCTTCCTTCCCGATGTCAGCCAGGTTCACCCACAGATGTCTCTCCGTCACCACCATGGCCGCCATAGACCTGCCCATGGCGGAGGCGGCCTGCTTGGTAGCTCGGAGAGAGAGGTCTGTGGTGCGGCGCAGCTCGGCTACCTGGTCAGGTGAAAGGCCCTCACCTGTATCCAGGTCCTTCAGCAGGTCAGCCTGGTAGGCCTGGAGCACCGCCATCGTGTGCAGTGAAGCCACAGCCTGACCGGCTGCCGCGTATGACCTGCCATTTAAGCGGGATGTATCTTGGAGGGGCTTAGATGGCAAAGCGGGAGATTTAAGAGAGGATGTTTGCCCCACAGAGAGATAGCAAGCCAGCGTCTCTTCTACAGGGGGCATCCTCTCATAGCCGTTCTCATGCAAGCCCTCGATATTAGCATAGCTCGTATGCTGAAACCGGTGGATGCGAGAGGAAAACGGCCTCTTCCATTCCTTTTCGACTTCTGCATGTAAGTCAGGCAAGAATGGAAGGCTCACCTGGGCTGGAGGGCTATGGTCAGACAAGTACCGCTCAGCAAGGCGACCTCGTGGCGCCACCTTGCTGGCACGCTTCCATGGCAAATCTAATTTTGCCGTGGCGCGATCCATAACCTCTAACAGCTCCTCATACGCGGGACAGGAGGATTGAGAAGGCTCAGCCTCAGCTTCTCCACCACTCTCAGACATCTCCTGCTCTTCCTGGGTAGAACCCAGCAGAGCACTAACTTCAGTGTCAGAATGGGTTAATGATACCACATCTGCCTCCCGAAGTTCGCTCTCGTTCGCCGCCAGAGAGTGTGAAAAGGAAGGTCCCTCTCTACACTCCTCAGCGAGATCCATTTGTGATCCCCACGAGCTCATTCTCCTCCGTGCCTCGGCAACGGCGGGACCTGAGCCGCGGGATCCAGATGGCTGTCCCTCTTTCCTCGAAAAGAGAGACAAACGAGAGTGGAGCTTTCTCAGAGAGAAACGCTCGCAGTGCACGCAGACCGCCCCCTCAAGGACATCGCGCGCGTGCTCTTCGCCCAAACAAGAGACGCAAAGAGTGTGCGTGTCATCGGGTGTCAGATAACGCTGACACGGATGCACACACTGTCTAAACGCCTTGCTAGTGGAAGCCATGATGAAAACAGTAATAGATCGCCCTTACCGTTTTGGTCGTTTCTCAGATGCACGCTTCAAACAAAACAGTCAACTGAAGACGAAGAAGATAGTGACGGGTCCTACGGGCGCGTATTTATAGTCGCGCTGGTAGTGACGTCAGAGGCTGTCGCCGGCCAACACGTTGGCGTTTTTCAAAGTATGCTTCAGACACGGGTCACGACGAGGTGTTCCCCATAGTGTCCCCTCAGAGGACGCAGTTCGAAGTTCCCTTGAAAGGGAACTACGTTTAACCCTTGTGCGTTGTTGGGGATGTTTTCGTCCACTAGGGGGTAAAGTTGAGTCTTATTTTGGACACAACTTTCTCTGTGTTTGAGCTAATGGAATGATTTTTGGTGACAAATCTTATTTTGACCCATATTTTGGGAAAATGCTTTGAAATTTTTCAAAAACTCAACGGTACACTGTGGGCAAATTCACTACCCTTTCTGGATGTTCGTGGATGAAAACATCCACTAAATTAAACTGCTGTAAAAATGTATCAGATAAATATATATTTCAATTTTTTTTGCATAAATCTATTAATCAACTTCAGTCCTGATCAAAACTATCAAATGTTGATAATGTTGTTTAAATGATGTCACTGATTTGGGAAAAAAAAAACACACAAAATTACATATTTTCAATATAAAAAGTGATTGTGGACTGGATTTTTTTTTACCTTTTATCACAGTCTTGGGCATGTCAAAGATTACTAACAAGATTGGCTTTGATGCATTGTTAGTGTTTGTGCAGCATTAGATTTAAAATTGTTTTCCCTAATTTGTTGTTGGTGGCTGTTTTTGCCCCATTGACTTCCATTATAACGACAGTTTTTGATTGCAAAGCCATGACACCATATAATCATGCATTCTTGATTGTTTGTGGTTTTCACTTTTGGGAAGAGGTAAAAAAAAATATTTTTACAGTTGATCACTAGGTGGGACCATTAACCCTTTAAATAGGCCTGTGCAAAAAAAGTCTTGGTTTCTGGCTTGTATATGGAGTTATATGGAGTATAACAGCAAATTATAGTGTTTGTGTGTGTGTGAGATTCTTGATTGTTGGTGGTTTTCCCTGTTGGGAAGAGGTAACATTTGTTATTTTTTACAGTTGATCACTAGGGGGGACCATTAACCCTTTAGATAGGCCTGTGCAAAAAAAGGCTTAGTTTCTGGCTTGTATGGAGTTAAATGGAGTATAATAGCAAATTATAGTGTTTGTGTGTGTGTGATAGAGAGAGAGAGAGAGAGAGAGAGAAAGAGAGGCTGTGAGAAAGACCTTTGTGCACTTACCTTGATGTACAGTATCTGAAAAAATCAAAATATGCACCTCATGCTATCAGAACTACATTGAGTAAACAATAAAAAAAGAAGTGTGTTTATGCACCTGCTTCCTTTTGATGGTGAAAAGTACAGATGGCGTATATGTGAAATGCTCCTCTTTACTTGATGCTAAAGCCAGTTTAAAACCTTAAAATCCTGTAAAAAAAATCTACTTCGCATCAAATTTATGAACAATGTATTATGAACCAAAATGCAATACCAACTTCAAATAAGATGGAGCTCACTGGAGGGGTCACGCTACATAATCATTTCTAAAACTTTGGTACAAGTCAGGCCCTTTCTCGTGTTGCTTGCTGCTCTTCTCACCATTAAATATCCAGCACGATGGCATGCAAGTGTTTAAATCCACGTACTTTGCTTTTGTTTAGTCTATTCGCTTGTTAAGTCTGACGTCACGTAGCAGCGCTTCCGTGTCCAAACGCTCTATCAGTTACCACGAGAAAACAACAAAAGGTGCTAATATAAACTCACAATGTGATAGAATACTAGCGAAAAAGTTATAATATTAACCTTTAACTCCATACCGAAGTACCAGATAGCCAGACAATGAAAATATAAATATAAAAAAAATATATTAAAATTATTTGTGTTTGGGACGCTGTGAGCACGGAGACTGTAGTGTATATCGTAAGTTTGAAAGCGTTCAACTTAAATTATCAATATGAATAAACAGTGCTCATAAACGGCTGCTGAGGTCATATTCTCAAGTGAAGCGAGTTGAGGCCTGGACCCGGAAACAGCGCTTCTTACGTCATCACTTAACAACCAAATACTTTCACCACCATTAAAAGGCAGCAGGTGCATAAATACACTTTTGTTTACTCCATGTAGTTCTAAGAGCTGAGGTGTACATTGTGATTTTCTGAAATACATTAAGGTAAGTGCGCAAAGGTCTCTCTCACACACACTCTCTCTCTCTTTCTCACACACACACACATACACACTCAATATAATATGCTGTTATACTCCATATAGCTTCATATACAAGTCAGAAACTAAGCTTTTTTTGCACAGGCCTATCTAAATGGTTAATGGTCCCACCTAGTGATCAACTGTAAAAATAACAAATGTTACCTCTTCCCAACATGGAAACCCACCAACAATCAAGAATCTCACACACACACAAACACTATAATTTGCTGTTATACTCCATATAACTCCATATACAAGCCAGAAACTAAGCCTTTTTTGCACAGGCCTATCTAAAGGGTTAATGGTCCCACCTAGTGATCAACTGTAAAATTAACAAATTTTACCTCTTCCCAAAAGGGAAAACCCCAAACAATCAAGAATGCATGATTACATGGTGTCATGGTTTTGCAATCAAAAAATGTCGTTATAATGGAAGTCAATAGGGCAAAAACAACAAATTAGGGAGAAAAAAATTAAATATAATGTTGCACAAAAACTAAAAATGCATCAAAGCCAATGTTGCTACTAATCTTTGACATACCCAAGACTGTTATAAAAAGTAAATCCAGCCACAATTACTTTTATATTGAAAATAAGTCATTTTGTGTGTTGTTTTCCCCCAAATCAGTGACATCATTTATGAACTTGGCAATTAAAGAGTTATAATCTTGGATTTTTTAAAAAACATTTGGTAGTTTTCATCAGGACTGAAGTTGATTAACAGATTTATGCAAAAAAAAAGAAAAAAAAAATATGAATCTGATACATTTTTACAGCAGTTTAATTGAGTGGATGTTTTCATCACGAACAACTCGAAAGGGTAGTGAATTTGAACAATCCACAAGGGTTAAATAACATATAGAAAATATCTGCTTGATAACTTATTATGGAGCTGGGAACAAGCCCAAATAAGCAACTAACCTTTAGAAACAAGCGCAAAAAAACGTGACCCGGGACTACCAATATTTGTAAGCGACTTTACAGAAAAACAAGCCCAAAGTTGCTTATAATAAGCGGACTTGGCAATAGTGATGGGTCGTTCGCAAAATGAAATGGGTCGTTCGCACTTGTAGGTGAACGACGGGAGCTGGCTCGCATATCTGAAGAGCCAACTCTATTAAAAATGGATGCATTTTATTTTATTTAAAATAATTGACTAATTCAAAGAACAAAACAAAATTTTTATTTCGACTGTCTGATCAGCCTCACATTCTGTTCCTGTCAATCATTCACAAGGTGTCAACCAATTATACGGCATGAGGGAGGGGCCAAGCCATCACACACACACACCACACACATAGTTTCAAACTCGGAGGAGAGGAGAGGAAAAACACAACAGCTGTGAAAACAAAACAAAAGCAGGAAAATGAATCGGAAGCACAGCAGCATTTGGAATCAGTTTAATGATCATCAGCCCCTCGATCGAAAGTAAGGCAGCTTGCATTTCTGAATGCAAATCTCTCATAAAATAAAAATATGATCAGCATTGTGTGTGTGTGTGTGTGTGTGTTCATGCTAGTTATACAAAACATAACTAGTGAGATAGTTCATGCTGACTATATAACATGCCAAAAAAGAGGGACCAGTTTAATCCTTTCAGTTATTTATTTTTCTTTAATATGGGTTCTATTATGTTGTTCAAATTCAGATTGTATTTGTTTTGTAATGTTTATGTTTCTATAAATTCAAAAGTTGTAATTTAAATGCAAATGTTTAATAGTATTCTTTTTTCATAACAAATCAATGCATTTTTAAATAAATTGTGAGACATTGTGAGTATGATTTCATTTAATAATTTAATTTAGGGATGGGCGTTTTCCACAAATATCACATTCGAATATTTGAGCTCACAAAAAACGAATATTCGAATATTCGTTTATTTAAATTAAGTTTAATGAGTCAGACGTTATTTTTCAGCAACATTTGTTTTCGTCATTTTGAACACGCTTACAATAAGCTTGAACATTACACATCGTGTTTTGTAGCTGAAAACCTTTAACAATGCATGCAAACAAACAAAAGTACAGATTAAAAGCAAAAAAAAAAAGTGAACAAAGAAAAAACGTAAAGCAGCCTGCAGCAATTAGGCTATTGTACAGAATGTAGCTTACACTTAACTTTTAAACTGTCAGCAAATCTTTTTTTCTTTTTTTCTGTTGTTTCAAATGTTCTTGTTAAGAAACACGGGCATGTAAACATGATCGGGGGAAAGTCGGCTCCTCAGTCTGTTAACAATAAGGCCGGCCGCTGAGAAAACGCGCTCTGACGACACAGACGTTGGCGGGACTCACAAATAACGGTGTGCTAAGCGAATACGTTTTGTGAAGCGCTTCGTGTTTTGGTTTCACCACTGAATGGGACCCTCATCTGGTGGAATACATGGCTCCAGCAAGAACTGTTCCCACTCGTCTCGGCTGGACTCTCTGTAATCATCGCTGGAGAACTGGCTCAGCCTTTTCCGACGAGTGGGCATTGCATCTTCTTCATCGTGGCCACTGCATCCGCACCACTCGCATCAAGGAAAATATTCTGATAATGTTAAAAAAAATTTTTTTTTCTTACTTCTCTCATGTTTTCATCGAGAAACCTGAGATGTTTGTGCCGAGTGTTTATTCGTTGCTTGAGAGATGCCGCAACAATGTTCTTGAATTCGGTCACTTTCTGTGATTCTCCACGGCATATTTGAAGTACTGTAGAAGACCGCAGTTCTTTTAGGGGGCGTTCACATATCGCGTCTTTTGCATGCTCAAGTTCGTTATTTCCAATGTAGGCGCACGGTATGCGCGCCCATAATGGAAGCGACGCGGTCGCGATGCGCACGCGGTGCGACGGGGTCCCGTTTTTTCCAGGCGCGTCCGCACTGCATCGAGTTAAAAACATCTCAACTTTCAGAATGCCACAAGCGCACCGCAGGTCATGTGACAAGAACTAAACATTCAGCTTCATCCTTTCCTGTAACAACGTTGAAAGCTCAGCCAAGATGAAGGAACAGCTGATCATAGCTGTATATGGATTGCCATTTTGAAATACATTTAGTAGCAGATCTACTGAAAGCAATTTTTTTTGTGCTGCAAATCCATTTATCCTTTGCTGAAATTTCCGCGTCTTCATGGAGAGAACGCGTCGCCTCATCAGGAGCGCTTCTGCCCAAGCGCTTTGGAAAGAAGGAGAAAGCGACGCGCATAGCCTTTTCCACGCCTTATTAGGCGCGATATGTGAATGGCCCCTTAATCATTCATTAATTATTTTTTGCTTGCATACACCTTCAAATATGCCATGGAGAATCACAGAAAGTGACCAAATTAGGTTTTATTGTGAACTTTTTTTTTTTTTTTTTTTGCAAAATTCGAATATCATTTTTATTTATCGAATAATTAGAGCAGAACGAATATTCGAATGTTCGACTATCCGTGCACATCCCTAATTTAATTAGAATTGTTTTCACACCTATCACAGTCAAAACATTATTGTTTTTTAAAGAGCCATTTGTGAGCCAAAAGAGCCGGCTCTTTTCAGTGAGCTGAGTCAAACGAGCCGGCTCACGAAAAAGAGCCGAGATGCCCATCACTACTTGGCAACACTGGTAACAACTAACGTTAGAGGGGGCCTGACACTTTGAGAACCATGGCTTTAAACAAACCTATTTTTTTTTTAAATTCATTTTCATTAATTAATTAAAATTGTACCGACATTTGCACTTATATGTTTCAGAAAACACTTTGAAACTGTTATAAGAATAAAAACATAACACACCTAATGCATGGGATTCATATCAGGAAAAAGTGGAAAAATCTCTAAAAGACAGATATTAACACATAATTTACCAGCAACACATTAGGTGAGCATCTGACTTGATCATTTGTGATAAAGCAATGCAAAAATACACACACGGTTATTTATTTATCAGCAAGTTAACGTTACATGTCCTTTAAGCTACCCATTTGTAAACTCTGGTTATACATTACTATTTTCAAAAGATAATAAAGATAACATTAGCGATTTTCTTACCTCATTTTGCCAGTATGTTTGCAGGACCTCGCAGAACACAGCTATGGAATGATATTGCGGACTTTATTCAAAAGGCATTGCAAATTGTATTTGCAATTGCGTTTTCAATTTGTGGACGCATAAAATGTGACATAATCCAAATGCAAATCGCGGATTACCGTTTTCATTTTTGATTTAGTGAACGCACAGTGTCTGCCAAATTTAAAATGGAAATGCAAAGTCCGTTTGCAATTGTGTTTCCCATATCTTACGAGCTATGAGCCTGTCATATTTAAATAGCAATATTAATTACCACATTTGCCTTTTCACTCTCTCTGCACTGTGCATGTAAACTGCCAAAACTCAAATGGAATCGCAATACCTTTTGCATTTGAATTTCCAACGTCTACACGGAAACCTGTCAATCAAGTGACAGGGGTGGGGCCATTTTATTGGGCATGTTTGCATTGGGAAGTGACGATCGTACTAAAATGTACCATGTTTTTACTAGGGTAAATATGAGTTAACGATAGTGTTTATAATTAAGCCACAGTAGCCACAAATGTACAGTTGTCTGAGACGTTATGAAATGTTCTTTAACATCATGAACCATAAAATGTAGTCAGTGTTCTGCTATTGTTTATTTTCATAAAAGGTAAACACAGGCCACAAGTTAACAGCTTGGTAGCTCAGTGGTTAATGACTGTCATCTCTCACGGCACACTGTCTTTTAGCGCGTGTTCGAAACCCGGGCCAACACAGACGTTCTTTATTTTTTTTGTTTATCCTACTAAATTCAGCCGCCAAACGGGCGATCATACAGTGAGGAAAATTGCAGTAGTCAAGGCGAGCTGACATGTTATCAAGTACGCTGCTGTTTGCAGAATTACCGGATCTGCGTCCTCGCAGACATCACACTCCCGAGTCGAATGCACAAAGTCTGAACTACTGAGGATGCAAGTCCGAAATCAGTGGCTGAAGTTAGTAGGATAAACAAAAAAATAAAGAACGTCTGTGTTGGCCCTGGTTTCGAACACGCGCTAAAAGACAGTGTACCAAGAGAGATGACAGTCATTAACCACTGAGCTACCAAGTTGCACTGAATCAGAACCAGATCTCTAGATTCAAGACAGGACTCTTTACATCGTGCAGCTGCTGAATCAAGGAAATGTGACCGTGTTAACTTGTGGCCTGTGTTTACCTATTATGAAAATAAACAATAGCAGAACACTGACTACATTTTATGGTTCATGATGTTAAAGAACATTTCATAACGTCTCAGACAACTGTACATTTGTGGCTACTGTGGCTTAATTATAAACACTATCGTTAACTCATATTTACCCTAGTAAAAACATGGTACATTTTAGTACGATCATCACTTCCCAATGCAAACACGCCCAATAAAATGGCCCTACCCCTGTCACTTGATTGACAGGTTTCCGTGTAGACGTTGGAAATTCAAATGCAAAAGGTATTGCGATTCCATTTGAGTTTTGGCAGTTTAAAACTCAAATGGAAGTTTTTTTTTTTTTTTGTGCGTTCACTTAATCGAAAATGAAATGAATGAGTTTAAAACTCAAATGGAAGATTTTTTTTTTTTTTGTGCGTTCACTTAATCGAAAATGAAAACGGTAATGCGCGATTTGCATTTGCGTTTGGATTATGTCACATTTTATGCGTCCACAAATTGAAAACGCAATTGCAAATACAATTTGCAATGCCTTTTGAATAAAGTCCGCAATATCATTCCATACACAGCTGACCCTTCTTGTGTTCACAGTTTTTGTTCTCCATTGACATGTCATGACTCAAATTCGCTCAAAATAAAAATAAAATTACAGGCAAATGTTAAATAATTTGGGACCGACCGAGCAGTCAGTTATAACGAGCAGCAGCTCACAGTTAGCCGTCTCACTCACAGAAAGACGACACAATAACGGTCATATTTTTAAATGTAGAAAGGCGTGAACCGATTCATTGTCCAGTTTCCTGAATGACAGCCAGATTAACCAATCATGATCGAAGTAATAAAATAAAACTACCAATGGGAGTTGTTTCAGTGTGATAAAGCAGCGAAATGTATATAGTTTTATTGTTGTTAATGATGATAATATTTAACATATACCATTAGATTTTAGAATAGGTATCATGACTAAAATATTTTAAAATGCTATTAAAATAATAATTTAATTAATTTAAATAATTTAATATAAATAATTTAAAAGCTTGTTAACCTTTTTCAACCATTTAGCATTAAACATTTTTAACGTTGTTTCATTAAAACAACTGACCTTATTTCAACCATATTTCAATGTTGAAAGTTGGTCATTTGCTGGAAGTTTTTCAACCGCTCAGCTTTAAATGTTGAATCAATGTTGTTTCAATGTTGAAACCACAACTGACCTTATTTCAACCATATTTCAACGTTGAAGGTCGGTCATGTGCCGGCTGGGGGGACCTTGTGTGATTTTGAAATTATTCGGCCCCCCTACTGAATTTCGTTGGGTGCATAATTCGCACGGGATTAGCGAAGCCTGTGATTTTACTCTGTTGGGGTGCCTGGGGGGGCCCGGTCACTGTACCCACTGTGCCCCCTCACCCCCGGTGCCCTCTCCACAGTGGGCACCCTGATTTTAATCTGTGGGGAAGGGTACTGCCCCGGGAAGGTCTGCCAGGCTGTTAAATACACAGATTAAAAGTGAGAAAGAACGGTACTGCGTTTACAACGAATTCTTATTAACTTTGTTATTATTCTTGAATTTTCGAACTGCTAACACTGCACTTTTCAGTTTCTTAATTATTGTTCTGTTCTGATACGAAAAAAATGGTTGATAAAAAAAAAAATGTGTCTGCCCCCTACGGTGCCGGTAAGGTAACTTGTTCGATTTACTTAGTTTTGTCGTGGCCACGAAATAATAACTCGTGGGAACGTGATAATATGTCGTGGCCACGAGATATTAATTTGTGGGAACGTCATATTACTTCGTGGCCACGAGATTATTTTGTCGAGGTAACGACATCCTTATGTCGGTGTCATATTATTTTATTTATTTATTTTTTAAATGTACGTTTGTATGAAATATCCACTTAGGTATCACCAACACTTCTATATTTAGCTGTAGCCCATTACTCTGCCTCAGAAGCCTGTCAAAAATCAGTTAATGAGATTGAAAACGGACATGTCAGCTGGATACTCTGTTCCTGTTAATGGCACTCACACGGTGCTTGCATACTTATCACAGATGAAGTAAATAAAATGCAGAATTATCAAATACACTGATGTTTCAGAACGTTTTCATGAGCAACAGACCCTTTAATACTGCTTAATATGGCGCCATATTTTTCAAGAATAAAAGTTCAACATGATCATATGCTGTTTAAATGCTAATGCAGTGGGGTATATACGCTTTGATCTGTGTTGTATGATAGACGTAACTCAATACAACAGTGTGACTACATTAAAAAGGCTTTTACTGTTCTAAAAACACAGATTTGTAGCCATTATTGGAACTGCAAATGTTGAATAACATCTCGGTTACGTATGTAACCACGGTTCCCTGAATAGGGAACGAGATGCTGCTGTGACGTCACAGTATGGGAACACCTCTCGGTGTGACGAATGTCTGAAGCCCTATACCATCCCGCCAATCCTATTGGCCAAATAGCACTTGGCACCGCCTACGCATGCGTACGCATCGTAAACCTGAGTGCCGCACGCTATTTCGCTCAGATTTCATGAACTGAAGAAATGCTATCAAAGTACGGAATGGCCGGAACCACAGCATCTCGTTCCCTATTCAGGGAACCGTGGTTACATACGTAACCGAGATGTTCCCTTTCATAGGTCACTTCGATGCTGCGGTGATGTCAACGTATGGGAACCCTATACCATAACGCCTGATGTACCTGATAGTTGGAATCAGAGGCGTCGTGCCCATTCAAAGTGAGGGGGCACGTGCCCCCTCAGATTTCTGAGCCAAGTGGATTTTAAATGCAGCTTCCAAACGAAAAAAAAAAATTGCAGAATAATATTTTTTTATATATTTGATACAATCACAGCGGTGTGATTAGATCGTTCAGTGCACAGCATCAGCTGTTAAATTCAAATCTGCGTTCGCTGGCTGGCGCTGAGCCAGAGACAGACGCGTTCGTACAACGCTTCATGATAACCAATCAGAAACTATTCTGTTGCGCTTATGGATGCAATGGCCAATGCGAGACGTCCAGAAGCTTCATCACTGAAACGCGGTGTTTTGTTCACTTGCTCGCTGACTGAATTAATTAGCGAATTCTCTCATCAGAAACAACAAAAAGTGCAGATGTGCGTACGAATGTAAGTAAGATATTCGTTTCATAATGTAAAGTGCTTCAGTGATTTTAATGGGAGTTTTTGAGAGTGCCTGAACTCTGGCTAGACTGAATGAAAATGTTTTTTGATAATGTAAATGTTCTTTACTCTCTGTAAAATGAAAGTGTTAAAATAAGTATCTTACAATATTGTTATTAAAATTTACATTAAATGTATTAAAAATATTTTATGGCATGATATGGCACTTAAGTAAAAAGTCAGGTTCTCTTACGAGAGCTTCGCGCCCTTCTTGCCACTTCCCGCCGAAACGGGTGTGGCCCAACCTATAAAAGGAGCTTGAAAAGGCTGACTCACCTGATTTTTCATCTCTTCAGCGAAGCTCACGCATCGATGGATCATGGAGGAAGCAAGCGCCGTCTGAGAAAGCACATCAGCAGGACGAGCCATTCTGAAGCTGCTGGCATCGCCGCCTTCCACTGCCGTTCCTGCTGCGCTATCCGGCGCCTATATCCTTTCAATTCTGTTATATCCAAGCTGTTCTTTATGTGTGTGTGTGTGTGTGTTCGCCCTGCGACACACACTCGTAAAAGAGCTCGCGTCTTTTTTAAGATGCCTTCCTGCGGCTCGTCAGAGCCCCACTCAGCGAGGGAGACCGGTACGTCATCTGTGTCTCCTGCCTGGGTGAAGATCATGCAGCGCTCGCGCTCGGTGGATGCCCCCACTGCGAGCTGTTGCCATGGTGACTCTGAGGACTCTCCTGGCCTTTTTCTCTGAGCCTGCATTCTCCGCTGCGCTGAGGCGCCGTAAAAGCATCGCTTCCAGCGGATTCCGGAACCGTCTTCAGCTCAACCGAGCTCGCCGGTTCGCCCTGCTTCACCGGCCCCCCCTGCATCGCTTCCCGGTGGGCAGCGCCCGCTGTTTGCCGGCACTTCGTCCGTGGAAGTCGATCTCAGGGACGCGTCGGGGGAAGAGGACATGCGCTCTCTGCTAGCTTCGGGCAGTGAGGGCTGGGCGAGCTCCGAGGATCTCGCGCCTTCTGCTCAGAAGCCCAGCAGACGAGCTGACATCGAGAAGGAGCCAGGGCGAATGCTCGTGTTGGCCGCGATGAGTCTCGGCCGCGAGTGGTTTGCACCAGCGCCCCCCCTCTCGTTCCCAGCTGGATGGTATTTCCCTTTCGGATGTGCGTACTTCTCAAAGCCCGCCTCATTTCTTCCTGAGCTTCACGAAGAGGTGGCGAAGGCTTGGAACGCTCCATATTCAGCGCGAACTCGTTCATCTGTCTCACTAGCATTCTCCATACTGATGATGCTAAAAACAGGAACTACCACTCACTTCCGCCGGTGGAACAGGCGATAGCGACGCACCTTTGTCCGCCCTCTGCTGGACGGCGGCAAAAGCGGTGTTGCCATCTAAAGCCTGCTGTGTGACGCTGCGTCGGCACTACTAACGATGGCTGCTTCATCGAAGCGCAGGTGTTCGAGTTCCGCTGTGGCCGAGCTCTCACCCAAGCGCGCCGCTGTTTCAGTTCCAGGAATTGTGACTGTCTCAGCGTTTTCTGCAATGCACAAGCCTGCACAGTTGCCGCTTGCCTGCACACAAAAGCCGTTATCACAACAGCTTCAGCAACGCAGCTCGAGACCCCCGTTCTCGCTCTAACGGCCGTCGCCCCGCGCCGCGGGGACCGCGGCAGAGGATTACGGTGAGGCCGGGAGCCCCGAAGCCATCCTAGGAAAGCCATCTACGCATGCTGCATGACGCTGCGTCGGCACTACACACCATGGCTGCTTCATCGAAGCGCCGGTGTACGAGTTCCGCTGTGGCCGGGCTCTCACCTAAGCGCGCCGCTGTTTCAGTTCCAGAGATTGTGACTGTTTCAGCGTTTTTTGCAATGCGCAAGCCTGTACGGTTGCCCGCTTGCCTGCACACGAAAACCGTTATCACGGCTACCCAGATATTTCCCGAAAAAGGTGTAATTTCTGGTGTCCCGGCCACGGCCGATGGTGCTATAAATGTAGTGACGATGCCCACTGCTCAGTGCCCATCTCCACATATAAGCACAGCCCTTCACACAGGGCTCGCGCCCATAAAAGCGACTCAAGTCGATCACGCGCCATACATAGTAGACGTGCCCACTCCTCAGTGCCCACAATCACTATGTCACACGCGTCATGTGGTTTCTGTAAAAACGAAACCCTTGCACGTTCGTCCGGCCACGGCCGATGGTGCTATAAATGTAGTGACGATGCCCACTCCTCAGTGCCCATCTCCACATGTAAGCACAGCCCTGCACACAGGGCCTGCGCCCATAAAAGCGACTCAAGTCGATCGCGCACACTGCATAGTAAGCGTGCCCACCCCTCAGTGCCCACAATTACTATGTCACACGTGTCATGTGGTTTCTGTAAAAAAAAAAAAAACCCGTGCACGCTCGTCCGGCCACGGCCGATGATGCTATAAATGCAGTGACGATGCCCACTCCTCAGTGCCCATCTCCACATGTAAGCACAGCCCTGCACACAGGGCTTGCGCACATAAGATCGACACAGATCGGTCGAGCGCGCCGCATAGTAAACGTGCCCACTCCCCAGTGCCCACATACACTATGTCACATACGGCGCGTGGCTTCTGTAAAAACGAGGCCCGTGCACGTACGTTCTGCACAGACAGACAGCGAGTTGAAAGTGGTAAATGTGCACATATGCAGCCCACAGTTACTCGCAGACATATTGAGTCCCACGGGACCTGCTCAGCCTTCCCCCAGTCGGTTAAGCGCCGGGACGGGGTCGAGGAGGAGCGATCTGCCCGCTGTGATCAGCGCGCTCCCCGCCTCAAATGCGCAGCACACCCGAGCGCCGCCGTTGCCCGGTCAACAGAGCGCACTTCGCATCCAGCCCTTAGCCATTCATGCAGATGCATGGTCAGCGCTTCCAGGGGTTTCGGATTGGGTGCTAGGCATTATAAAGAGAGGCTACTCGCTACAGTTTTTTTTTCGACGCCCTCCGCGCTTTTCAGCGCGCGTCGAAACTACGGTCAAAACAGAAGTAGCACTAGAAGAAGCATACTTCGGGCCGAAATATCAAAACTGTTGAGCAAAGGGGCTGTAGAGCCTGTGTCTCAAGCTCAAAGCGAGGGGGGGGCTGTACAGCAGATACTTTCTGGTGCCCAAGAGAGACGGGGGTCTCAGGCCCATACTGGATCTAAGACAGCTGAACAAGGCATTGATGAAACGCAGTTTCAAAATGCTTACGACCAGGAAACTCCTAGCGCAGATTCGCAGAGGGGACTGGTTCATGTCAATAGATCTGAGGGACGCGTATTTTCAAATACAGATAGCGTCAAACCACAGGCGATATTTGAGATTCGCCTTCGAGGGCCAGGCATACCAGTTTACAGTCCTCCGTGGCTCCTCGTACGTTTACGAGGTGCATGGATGCAGCGCTCGCTCCTCTCAGACTCAGAGGCATACGAGTGCTGAATTATTTGGATGACTGGCTGGTTCTGGCCCGATCACGAGCGGAGCTCGTGGACCACAGGGCCGTTTTACTCGATCACCTCGAGAAGCTCGGCCTCAGTGTCAATTGGGCGAAGAGTTCACTGAACCCCAGTCAGACGATCCTGTTTCTGGGTATAGTTCTGAACTCGTGTTCCATGACGGCGCAGCTGTCACCACCCCCTGCAGTTCTGGCTGAAGGCTCGGGTGCCGCGCAGAGCGTGGGCTTCTGGCCGGCTGCATTTCAAGGTCGATCAGAGCTGTGTAGCGGCTCTAGCACCTTGGACAGCGAACGGCTGGTACCGATCAGGTGTAAGACTCGAGTCTTCTTTGCCCTGTCAGGGTTTTAAGAGCTTATGTGTCTCGCTCTGCTGCCTTTCGGCAGACGGAGCAGCTGTTTGTCTCGTTCGGTGGACGTTCCAAGGGAATGACTGTTTCGAGACAGACTCTATCCAGATGGATAGTTGACACCATAGCGTTAGCTTACGCTTCCAGGGGCCTTCAGTGCCCGTTGGGCGTCAGAGCACACTCCACAAGAGGCGTCGCCTCGTCGTGGGCGTGGTCTACTGGGATCTCCTTGCAGGATATATGTATGGCGGCAGGTTGGGCCTCGCCGTCTACATTTATCAGGTTCTATAACCTGGAGGTCCCCGCCTTGCAAGCAAGGCTGTTGTCGGTATAGTCGAATCAGGGCCCTGAGGGGAATTCTGAGTTCACGAGCGCTTTGCGCTGCCGACTGTTATATGGGCAGTATTGCGTAAGACCCGCATTGCCACATTGGTCAGGCCTTGCCTCGGCTGTGTGATGTCATATTGCCGCATCTACGGATGCTGCTAGATATAGGACGGAGGGCTTTTTCCCTTTTCTGTCCTGGACTCTCTGTGAGTCCCTCAGGTGACTGTGCACTGTAAATCCTGGGCGTTGCTTCAGGTTTATTGGTGTGTGATCCCTGCGCGCACGGCGTTTTACATTGGGTTCCCGTAGCGTGTTAGCTAAGACGCAGTACGAGAGAGCTCTCGTAAGAGAACGTACCCAGTTACTAAACGTAACCTCGGTTCTCTCTAGAAGAGCGAACGAGTACTGCGTTCTCTGCCGTGCGCACGATTCACTCTGGTTCGCTTCGGCGATGAAATAAATCAGGTGAGTCAGCCTTTTCGAGCTCCTTTTATAGGTTGGGCCACACCCGTTTCGGCGGGAAGTGGCAAGAAGGGCGCGAAGCGCCCTTATTGGTCTGATGTTGCATCAGCCCGCGCTCGATAGGCTGTGCAGTTGCCGCAGAACAAGCCAATGAGCGAACGAGCCGTCTCGCCTATGGCTGTGTACTGCTGCAAATGCGCTTTACAAAAATACAAAATTAAGGATAATTTTTGCTTCAGTATTTCGTGAAAAGAGACTTTTCCCGTAGCGGCTTAGCTAAGACGCATTACTCGTTCGCTCTTCTAGAGAGAACCGAGGTTACGTTTAGTAACCGAGTACGTTTCCATATATTGATCAAATAACAATCTATAAAGAATTGTTTTGAATTGTTTTGAATAAAAAGGAAAAAAAAAATAATAAAAAAATAAGCCTATATCAGTTCTACAGTGCTTTCGTAGAATGACTTATACTCCGGACACAACCCCCCCCCCCCCAAAATGTGCCCCCTAAAAAATCATGAATGCATGACGCCCCTGGTTGGAATCCAAGGAAAGCATCTGCTCAAGCGGACAGAACCCGGGAGCCAGGAGCCAGGAGCCATCCTCACATCCAGACTGTAAAACTTGACAAAAGTGCACGGTGAGGAACATCCTGCCGCAGCACAGACAACATATATAGAAGAACCACTGAGAAAGCTTGTGATGAAGCCACTGCTCTCGTGGAATGAGCTCTAACTCCTTAAGGCGAAGCGAGTCAACGCGCCTCATAGGCTAAATATATAGTCTCCACCAGCCAATGGGACATGTGCTGCTTTGTGACAGCATGGCCTCTATTTTGTGTCCTAACAGACAAAGCTGGTCGGACTCACGCCATGGAGCTGTTCGATTAACATAAGTCTTCAGCGCTCTGACAGGGCAAAGACTCAGATCTCCTGACCCCGCCTCTGCAGGGGGTAAAGCCTCCAAGACCACTTGTTGAAAGTGAAAAGGCTGAATAAACCTTGCAACACAATGGATAAATCCCATGAAGGAACTCGCACAGGGCGGTAAGGCCTCAGCCGTCGCGCACCCTGTATAAAACGAGAGACCAGCAGAGGACGGCCCACTGAAGCACCATCTATTTATACATGGTTAGCTGAAATGGCTGCCACGTAAACTTTCAGAGTGGCTGGCGTTACTCCATCAGAGAAACGGTCTTGAAGGAACTCCAGTACTGAAGCCACTTGGCAGTAAACAGGATCCATATTACGAATTCCACACCAGGTCGTAAACAGGATCCATATTACGAATTCCACACCAGGTTGTAAACAGTTTCCATTTGAAAGCATATAAGCGTCTCGTAGAAGCTGCCCTAGAATTCATTATAGTCTCGGTGGTTTCAACAGAAAGACCGGGACATATTAACTCACTCCGCTCAGAGGCCACGCCCACAGCTTCCATAGATCTGGCCTTGGGTGCCAAATCATTCCCTGTGCTTGCGATAGTAAGTCCTGTCTGAGGGGAATCTCCCATGGAGAGCCCGCTAACAGACTGACCAGGTCCGCAAACCACGGCTGTGTGGGCCACCACGGAGTCACCAGCAGCAGCTGCTTCACTCTGTCCAGCTGTATCCTGGATAACACCGCTGGAATTAGACGAATCGGGGGATAAGGATACAAGCTGGTTCTGGGCCAATTGTGAGCTAACGCATCCAAGCCTAGGGGCGATGGAGGGCATAGGAAGAACCACAGCGGGCAATGCGTAGTCATGCTCGATGCGAATAAGTCCACTCTTGCTTCTCCAAATATTTGCCATAAAAGGCTCACCATTTGGGGGTGCAACCTCCATTCCCCCTGCTCCAGAGTCTGTCTGGATAGCAAATCCGCTCCGAAGTTCAAACGTCCGGGGACATGAACCGCTCGGATCGACAGAAATCTGTTCTGAGACCAAAGAACAATATTTCTTGCCAGCCTGCACAGGGGGCGAGAGCGTAATCATCCTTGATGATTCAAATATGACACAACCGCTATGTTGTCTGACCTCAGTAGTACATGACGGCCGATCAGCAGATTCGAGAAATACTGGAGAGCTAGAAAAACCGCCAGTAATTCCAACCTGTTTATATGCCATCTGCGTTGTGTCCATACTCCGTGAGCTGGGCGCCCTTGACAAACAGCTCCCCAATCCCCGTCCGTCGTGACAGTCTCTCGGGAAGCACAAATCCCCAGCCAAACTCCAGCTAGAAGGAATTCGGTTAACATCCATTGTCTTATTGACATAACACACCTCCGTGTCACCAAAATCGTCCGATGCGGAAGACAACGGGGTGAAATGTTCCAGCTTGTCGTCCACCACTGAAAAGGGCGCATGTGAAGTAAGCCCAGACGGATTACAGGGGATGCCGCTGCCATTAGACCTAAAAGTCTGAGGCACAAACTCACTGTCACTGTGCGACCCACTTTGAAGTGACGCACGCATGACGCGAGAGACTGAGCGCGCGGGAGAGATAGTCTTGCTGTCATCGCGCGAGAGTCCAAGTCTATTCCCAGAAGGTTATCCGCTGAGAGGGAATTAAAACACTCAGAAAAAACACTCAGCACACAGAAATGTGTGCATAAGCCCAGGCTGTTTAGATGATTCAGCACAAGATCCCGATGGGAGTGTGCTTGAGTCTGCGATTGTGCTAACAACAGCCAATCGTCCAGGCAATTCAATACACGAATGCCCTGGAGCCGCAACGGGGCCAGAACTGCGTCCATGCGTTTCGAAAATACTCAATGAGCCAAGGCTAAGCCAAAAGAAGAACACAGTATTGATACACTTTGCCCTCTAAAGCGAATCTGAGGAACTTCCTGTGTCTCTTGATGATCTGAATATGAAAATATGCATCCTTCAGATCGATCGTGACAAACCAACTGTTTGGTTGAATCTGAGACAGAATAGACTTTACCGTTAACATCTTGATTTTGCTCATCTTGAGTGCAAGATTCAAACGGCGTAAATCGTCACTTTTATTTAAATAACATCTGAGAGGGGTCTACTTTATAGCCCCTATTCCCCGCAGAGATGCTCCTGCCGCAGCACCACGATATGGTTAACAACCATGGGAAGATTTCCACGGCAAAGAGGCGGGCCTTTCTGAACTGAATGGTGTATCCGTGACGAATTTTGCGTAACACCCATAGTGAAAATGCTGGGCAAGCGCTACCCTGCGGCCCATAAAATGTAGTGGTTTCCAAGCCTCCGTCTGCAGCGTTCCCACATGCATTAACGTCTGAGCACGGAAAGCTCACAGCATCCGTAAGCAAGGAAAGTGCATGTGTCAAAGTCACTAAGTTCCGTTGTGTCTAATCCTGAAGCGTATCCACAGCAGAATTAAATCCAACAAAATGAACATAGGGCCACGGCGCTAGCGTGATTACGGCAGCTGTGTGAGCCGTCATAAACAGGCCGTCTTAGTCAGGCTCTTGATCCAATGATGCTCGAGGTGCCTTTGCTGCGAGACAGTCAGTGTTAGAGCATGGGGACTGCAGTGAGAGGGTTGGATGTGCATTAGCGGTCCAACAGCGCTCTCTAATGGAGGGCACAGTCCCTGATGAACAGGAAGGGAAGCGCATGCGTCAAAGTCGCTGCGTTTCGTTGTGTATAATCATGAAGCGTATCCATGGCAGGATTTAATCCAAAAAGATAAACATCGGGCCACGCCGCTAGCAAGAACGTGGCAGCTATGTGAGCCGTCATAAACTGGCCGTTTTTGTCAGCCTCTTGTGCCGTCCCTCAAACTCTGAAGGCTGGATTGTGCAGAGTGTCTGATGGGGCGCTCAAGTGATAGCTCAATCCAATGATGCTCGAGGTGCCTTTGCTGCGAAACAGTCAATGTTAGAGTGTGGGGACTGCAGTGATAGGTTGGATGTGCGTTAGCAGTCCAACAGCACTCTCTAGTGGAGGGCACAGTCCCTGACGAACAGCCGAAGTATAGAAACTGCTGTAAGGGGATTGAGGACGAGAGGCTTTTGCCGTCCAACTCAGGTTTTTGCACTGATTAAGGCTGCTTCCAGGACCTCGAAACCTCTTGGTGGAGGTCCGTGAAGAAGGGTAGCGGCTCACGGGGGGTATAGTTTATCCACCACGCGGGTAACCACATTCAACAGCTCACTGAGGAAGGGGAGACGCGTTTCTCCTGTTCGCTCGGAGGGAAAGAACCGCATGTGCCGGCCAGAGCCTACTCTGAGTCCGAAGCCGCGGTGGACAAACATAGTTTGTCAAAGCAAATCCCTGATTAACACACTCGAGTGGGGGAGAGCGAGCAAAGTGTAAAAACTCCAGCGCATCACTGTATTCATAGTCCAAGACGCACACATCGCCCCAAACCACCACCTCGTGCGGCGCCTTGGCAACCGCAGAAGCGTAACGCTTCAAGATGAAGGAACAGCTGATCATAGCTGTATATGGATTGCCATTTTTAAATAAATTTAGTAGCAGAGCTAATGCAAGCGATTTTTAGTGCTGCAAATCCATTTATCCTTTGCTGAAATTTCCGCGTCTTCATGGAGAGAGAGCGCGTCATGGTTGCTTAGCAACGGCAGACGCCTCAGGGGCACAATTGCCCAAGCACTTTGGAAAGAAGGAGAAATCTGTGCGCCTTAGAGTTGTGACGTTCGCGAACGAACCGATTCTTTTGAACGGCTCATAAACATGAACGATGGGAGCCGAGTCGCGGCTGGAGGGGAGCCGTTCTTTCTGTCGTTCTTTTATCCTATGCGTGTTTCACACAGATGCACACAAATGAGCTCCTCCGCGAGACAGAACAGTTATGGGGGAGGGGCGCACCCAGCGCAGGCCAACCCTTTATAGCGTGATGATATTAGTTATTAGTTGTGCATGTTCATTGCAGCCCACTTTGTTATTGTTCATTGACTTGAAGGGGCTGATGTCCTATTTGCAAAGTTTACAGTAGTAATAGTATGTAGTATAGACATTTCCATTTTATTTATTCTAATTTTATCTACTTTAAATACTGTCACTGTCTAAGCAGAGGGATTTGTGCAACCCTATGGAATATAGTCCACACATGACAAACGAGGTAATAATCAATATTTCAGAATAATTCAAACTCAGATATTGGTGTGTGATATCTGAGTTTTAATTATTTGACTACAAATCTCACCTCATCATTCCTCCCAGTGATTATTTCCAGGATAAACTGAGATGCCTCCAAGCTGGCTTCTTAAAACTGACTAAATATTTAAAAAGAGCCAAAAGAGCCGTTCTTTTGAACGGCTCTTTGAAAGGAACGGATCGCGAAGATCCGGATCCCGTCAAAGAGCCATAAATCCCATCACTAGTGCGCCTAGCGTTTTCCACGCGTTTTTAGGCGCAACATGTGAACGGCCCCTTACGGTACTTTGATGCCACACATGATGGTAATGTGGCGTCAGCGCAGTCTCAAGTTGGACAAAATTTCTAACCGGCATGCACTACTTCAAGTCAGATTGTCTGCATATCAGTTTGCACAGTGCTGTGTGAAGTCGAACACACCTAATGCCTGATACTCAGTGAGTCAGCTGCCTAAAGAATTGGATGATTAGAGGATGATAAGTTCTCTTCACACCCTGTTGTTCAGAGAATTGAACCCCAGGGTTCTTACGCCTTAGTTTGAGTCAAATCCAAGCACTTCCAAGGACATTTAAATTTCCAGCACTTTACGGCTGGGTAAATTACATTTTTACATACATACTCTTACCTCAGTTAAGCACACGCACAGTTACCCCACGGACACCCTTTCTTGTAAATCGTTTGGATTTTTGGAGGCAAATTAGCAAATTGCACCGTTCTAAACAAAAATCATCAAATTGCCAGCAGGCGGCGCATTTGGACCGGTACAATGGTTTGTATGAACGTCCTTACATTTATTTGAATGTCCTTAGATTTTTGTCACAATGACGATTATTTATTTTATTTTATTTTATTTTTGGTGGGCGAAAGACATGTCATATTCATATATCTTTCAATAGGTGATTCTAGTAGCATAAACAAGATGGTTAATCCATTCGGGATTTAACGTACAGAACCGAGCAACAAAAATTCCTGATTAATGACTGATGATAGGTGATTAATGAATCGGATGATAACTGAGCAGGGAAATTTTGTTTAACTTATATGCTCAAAGCGCACTCTCTCCTATGGAAAACAAACCAGGCAAACTTTTTTCTTATTTTTTTGTTATTAAAAGCACTCTACAGCCACAAGCGCAGACTCGAGTGGAGCTGCTTATTTGATGAAACCATGATTAACCATTCAGTAAAGAAGCAAATATTAACCTTTTTAAGTTATCTTCCTGATGTATCCAAATTCCTTAGCATATCCAAAACCTCAGAACAACTTGATGATGTAACAGAAACTATGGACTCTCTCTTTTCTAGCAATTTAAATACAGTTGCTCCTCTACGCTTAAGGAAGGTTAAGGAAAACAGTTTGACACCATAGTATAATGAGCATACTCGCACCCTTAAGAGAGCAGCCTGAAAAATGGAGCGCAGCTGGAGGAAAACAAAACTAGAGGTATTTCGTATTGCTTGGCGGGAAAGTAACCTATCCTACAGAAAAGCATTAAAAACTGCTAGATCTGATTACTTTTCTTCTCTTTTAGAAGAAAACAAACATAACCCCAGGTATTTATTTAATACAGTGCCTAAATTAATGAAAAATAAAGCCTCAAC